>NW_026068013.1:1631264-1663471 GCF_014885135.2 Alexandromys fortis | reverse complement strand
TCCCCGGCACCCGGCCGCCCGCATGGCTAGCTTATACCCAGAAATAATTACACGGAAACTGTATTCTTTCAAACACTGCCTGGCCCGGCTAGGTCCAGTTTCTTATTGGCTAGCTCTTACATATTGTTCTAACCCATTTCTAATATTCTGTGTAGCCCACAAGCTGGCTTACCAGAGAGGATCTTAACCTGCGTCTGTCTGGAGTGGGAGCATCATGGCGACTCCCTCTCAGCTTCTTTTTCCCAGCATTCTCTTCTGTCTACTCCGCCTACCTAATTTTCTGTCCTATGAGGGCCGAGGCAGTTTCTTTATTATTACAAGACCCACCTCCATCATGATGCTGGAGATCTGAATCCAAGGCCTTGTCCTCACTAGGCAGGTGTTCTACCCCTGAGCTACATCCATAGCTTGAGATTTTTTTTCACCTTCATGGAGCCTAGCCCAGATTGGCCATGAACATTCTATGTAGATGTCGGTGACTGAACTCTTGATCCTCTTGTTTTCTCCTCCCAAGTGTGTGAGTCCCCACACCCAGCTGGTAATATCTTAGTAGGAAACATGTATTAGATGGAAAATTATGGGTATAAGAATCCAGATAAGGCATTGTGGAGATAGCTCAGACAGAAAAATGCTTGCAAAATCATTGTGAGAACCTAAGATCCAGGCTCATTTAAAAATGCCAACCACAGTGCTTGTCCCAGCCTTTCACTGCTGTGATAAAATGTTATGATGGAAACAATTCTGAGGATAAATTGGTTTATTTTGGCTTCTGGTCCTAGAAAGATGGAGTCAGTTGTGTCTACATGAGCCTCTGGGGGACATTTTTTCCTCAAACCACAGCAGTGGCACAAGTGTATTCTTTCAGCACTGAAGATGAATGATGAAGATGAATTGAGATAGGTGGATGACTAGGGCTCTCTGGGCAGCCCACCTCACCTAGCTGGTGAGTTTCAGGCCAGTGAGATACCATGTCTCAAAACAAGAGGGCAGCACCTGAAGCTGACCTCTAGGTCCCCCAGACTCACAAACCCAAAAGCCAGGTAAGACACCATCTGTGTTTTCAACAACTTGTTCTCCTACTCTCGCTCCTGCTCCCTCTCTCGCTCAGGATTTCTGTGAGCTTGCCCCTCTTACTTCCTTCTTTAAATGCCGTTATCTCTTCTCTGCCATTCTTCTTCACAGAGTATAAGCAAGACTCAGGATATTATTTATTCTGTAGGCTCTTATTATTTAAATACATGATCTTTGTAGAGAAACACAACAGAATAATCGTTATAATGTGCACCCTAAATACCCACAGTTCCTAGTCTCAGCTCACTCTCAAGTAAAGGACAGTAATGTTAATGAACACACAGTTTTCATTCACACCCCTGCCTTCTCGTTAACTGTCCCCCTAGCTTCTGGTGCAAATTCTCAAAGGTAAGGTGAGCCTTCTCTTCATATAGAGCAGGTCTGCTAACATTCCTTCCTTCCAGGAGCCTCCACAGCCATAATACTATAGAGGTAACTAAATAATACTCTATGAACTGCAAGCTTCCTCAGAGGAAACACTGGGCTGGTGAAAATGTACTATTTGGATCAATTTTGTGTCCATTTATTCTTTTAAAATAACACTGCAGACAGTTTAATAGTAGAGAAAATTCCTGATGATTATCTGTAAGAGAAAGAGTTATCCCATGCTAGACAAACAACACTCCAACTCTAACATATAAATTTACCTGAGCTGAATTGTGTAGAAGTTTGTCCAAAGTGCGGCACACCATGGTCTAAGCCAGGAAGGGGGCAATTACAGAGCCCTGTAAACATTACATGATAACCTCAGAGAGTCATACCAAGGCATCCCTAGAGAATGAAGATAATGAGTGATTTGGCCAATGCTCTTCAACATGAATGCCCATGACAATGCAGCCCACATCTTCCGAAGGCAGACTGAGTGAGAGCTTTTAGTGTTTATGTGCTTCATTTGCTAGAAGGAGAAAGCAAGGGAAACAGAAAATGACCAGGGTCAATTATTCATCTCTCTTCTACCATTTTTCCAGAACATAAAAATGTAGTCCCCCAAATGACATTCTGCATATAGATTTATCTCTCAGACATACAGCAAGGTACACAGACACACAAAATGTCCAACCAAATTGTCTCTTCAGTTGTGACATTTTATTTCCTCATTCCTCTAGAAAACACTATGGCTGTTTTTACTTTTTAAAAAATGAATATTTCTAAGCTAAACATTTAAATCTCCAAAACCACTCAAAGGCTTTAACATAAAAATGCACTCCAGGGCTAGAAAATGGAGCATGGGTTCCTCACGTGACTGAGAAATACAGAATGAGAAAAGATGGCTGCCAGATTTCTCTACAAAGGCTGAACCTCTGGACATGTTTTGGGAGCAAATGAAGTTCTATTTACTACGACTGAAGGTCCCGTTTTCTTATGGCCCATGAGAAAGTGAGAGAAGACCACTGCACTTCCTTCTGACAGCATCCTCCATGCCCGGCTGTTCCAGTCTGCTAGCTTCTAGTTAGAAGTTAGTAGTTACAGGTGTGACCAGCCCCAGCAATGACCAGATCTTTCCTGAGTTCCCTCCCCTCCCTGTGGAGCCTATTGCCAATAATTAAAACTTTAATTTTCATTTAAACTTTGAGGAACTGACTCTCTGAGATGGAATTTAGCTTTGAGTTTAGAGAGAGTGATGGCACTATCTTGTGCCCACTCCTTGCCTCAAGATTAGACCTTCCTGAATAGTGTCCAGTTGTCTTTTTCTCCATGTATTTCTGCAACCCTAACTGAGGCCTTTTTCCTCAGCTCTTTGCCTTACACTGGCCAGCCTCTTCCTGTTTTTAATCAGCTCTGCAGACAAGCTATAGCACTCCAGGTTGTGTGGTTGGGATCTGTCTCAAAGTGTGTCTGCTCAATTCAGTTTAATTCTTTCCTGGTCTTTTGCTTCAGAAATGGAAGGTAGACCAGCACTCTTCTCCATAACTTCTATTCCCTCACATAGTGGGATTCCCTAGACTTGGGAAGCTTTTCCGTGGAATGTTTTCCTGCCCTCCCTCCTGCAGGGAGAGCCAGCTCCACTCCAGGGCTTATTTATCATTTTCTAGGTTTTAGGTGGTGGTGGTGCTTCCTTCAACTTTCTGCGGTAGAGAGTTGCGTTTATTTCTACCATACGTAGACCTATCGCCTAATCAGATGGAAATGCCATCTTGTCTTGCCATCTCATCATTTTATATAGTGATTAAGTCATATTTGTTGCAAACTATTAATGTTCCCTAAGTGCTTTCAAAGAAGGAGATTATATTAGTAATCCACAGAATTGAAAATGAACCAAACAGCCAAGGCTTGGGGACGAAGGAAGTAATAAAGCCATGACATCCCAGGTGTATGTTCACCATGTCTTCTCAAGCTCCACATAGCACTCACTAAGCAGTAATTCTGTACGAAGATTTGCATCACAAGAGTATCTGTAATGGGAGAGGGTGTAGTAAGAGGAGCAGACCGCATACCACCACCTGGTTAGCTTAACTCCTGAAATAACCACACAGATATTGTATTAATTAAATTACTGCTTGGCCCATAAGCTCTAGTCTCTTGTTGGCTAACTCTCACATCTTGATTCAACCCATTTCTATTAATGTGTATCGCCACTTGACTGTGGCTTACCAGCATGAGTCTAACCAGCGTCCATCTCAGGCCAGAACCATAGCATCTGCCTGTTCTGCTTTCTTCCACCTAGAATTCTGTTCTGTCTATTCCACCTATCTAAGTCTGCCCTATCAAAAGCCCAAGGTGATTTCTTTATTCAACTAATGAAAGCCTATACCATTTCCCCTTTTTCTGTTTAAACAAAAAAGAAAGGCTTTCACTTTAACATAATAAAATTACATATAACAAAACAGTTATCAAGCAAGAATTATAGTTACAATATTTATATCTATTTTATCTTTTATCATAACAAAGAAAAACTGTAACTATAACTAACCATTCTTCAACTCCATCAAAGACTCCAGAAGGAGATAATATTACTTAAGTAAACAGGAAGTGTATTATAAACAACTTCAAAACTCTAGAAATGACAGAGACATCTCGCTGCCTGGACAGTCACCCAAAGTTTTTCTGTACTGTTGGGGCATCCATTTTCAGCCTACAGGCCCATAGTATCCAGCAGACATTTCCATGAAGCAGTAAATTTCAAAGACAGTTCAGTCATTTTCTTCTGTATCCTGCAGAATGTCTTGCAGACTCTTTTATGAATCAGGAACCCTGAAAAATTATCTTACCTTTAGGCAAGTTCAGCAGTCCTCTCTTTGCGGGTTCTTCATGTCCAGTTTTATGTAACACTCCAGGCAAGAGTGGTTTCTTGCCCAAATGGTTAACCAATTCCATAAGAAGCCTCTTCGACGTCCATCTTCCTCTTGAAGTAGCTAGTATTACCAGGAGCAGACATGTCTCATTTTCATGAAAAACCCTAAGTTATTAAAACATTTAAAATGCTATATTCTGTAGTCTTTGAAAGATATGAAGAATGCCTATCTAATTGAAATATATTTCTTTATATCTAGAAAATCTAACTAACATGACTACAAGCTTGACTATTATTAATGATTATCCATTGATAACCTATACATTACATTTTAAAATGAACTATATAATCACAAAACCAGAAATATGTATATATATACACACAAGATTGACCTTAAATTTATATCAATCAAGCAAAATCCATACCAATGCAAATTATTCATCTCTATATCATATCCACTTTTAAATGTAAAAGAACATTCATAAACAATATTTGGGAATATGGACATATTTTTTTTCTCTCCAAACTGCTTCGTGCTGTATGGGGGTGCTGTTAATCAGTCTTTCATGGTGTATCCTGTTTGCTAGGTTCCTCTCAGTCAGCAGTTGAGCAAAGTGATTTTTTGAGGGTATTTCCAGCAACCTTTCAGGAGGGCAGGGTCCATGAAACCATATTATTGGTCTGGGAGCAATCCATAGGTTCTCAGCTTCTGTGAAAACAAAAGGAGAGCCTCTTTTCCAAAACATCATATCTTTAGACCCAAATTCTGAAGTAATAATACCTTTACAATATACATGCAGGTTTGGCTTAGCAGCCTAGACAATGAAACGTCTCTCTGTACTTAAAATTTAAAGAAAACACAATCCAGACTCTCTGTGAATTTTCCATTTTTACATGGCTTATTTCTCTTTACTTCTTTTAATCTATGACTATCTGTACTCTGTCTCTTTAAAGACTTTACCCTTTTTTAAAGCATTAACTTTATTTTATGAGTCTCTATTCTTTTATCTTTTATCTTTCAAGCCTCCTTACATTTATTCAACATTGTGACCCATTTAGAGGTCTTTTATGTCTGAATCTGTCTTATTGCATTGTCCTTAATTCTCTGTTGTCTTGAAGAGCTTTTAAAATGCTAAGCATCTAGGTTGCAGCTGCTCTGGATGTTGGCTCCACCTTTCTTCAGTTTCAAAATGGTGGACGTACCATTTCTACTAGCTCTGGTAACACCAGGTAGGAGCCACACTCAGCACTTTAACTCTGAGAATGAGTTTTTTATCTGAGTTACAGCCAAATCTGCCAGGCAGAGCACTGTGCAGCCTGGAAACATCTCTCTGTATGACAGCAGAAATCCGCCATGCTCTCCTGCTTGTGCACGCCTAGTAAACCTGATCCCACTGCCTGCCAAGACAGGGAGTGCTGAGTCACAGGCACGGTCTCAGTTTCCTCCCAACCCTAGTGGGCACAGAAACACCTGGCTCCCACAAATGTCATTGAAATGCTTTGTAGCCGGAGTTCACACTGACAGCACAGCCCAGGAAGCCACGTTTTAAAATGGCACAGCTTTTTTTTTTTTTTGTATGGCTGCTGAGTCAGGAAATTCTCTCTGCAGCACACCACCAGCAAACAGCAAAAAAGCTGTGTTAAACCCTCTCTCTCCTTTTTAAGCCCTCTCAGGTTTTTAAGTGGATTTGGTCCATCATGTTGGGCACCACTCTGTAGTAAGAGGAGCAGGCCATGTCCCGCCACCCGGCTAGCTTAACCCCCCTGAAATAACCACACAGATATAGTATTAGTTAAATTACTGCTTGGCCCATAAGCTCTAACGTCTTGTTGGCTAACTCTAACATTTTGATTCAACCCATTTCTATTAATGTGTATCACCACTTGACTGTGGCTTACCGGCATGAGTCTAACCAGTGTCCCTCTTGGGCAGGAGAACCATAGCATCTGCCTGACTCT
Organism: Alexandromys fortis; assembly: GCF_014885135.2. NCBI lineage: Eukaryota > Metazoa > Chordata > Mammalia > Rodentia > Cricetidae > Alexandromys > Alexandromys fortis. The sequence goes on along the minus strand of NW_026068013.1, from coordinate 1,657,209 downwards.
GCTTTCTTCCTCCCAGAATTCTGTTCTGTCTACACCACCTATCTAAGTCTACCCTATCAAAAGGCCAAGGCAGTTCCTTTATTCAACCAATGAAAGCAATACAAATACAGAAGGACCTCCTATACCAAGAGGGGACTAAAATTTGCAAAATAACTCCTACTTGCTAAGTTCATAATTATCAGGAGGTACAAATATACAAATATTTTTTGGCCACTAATAAAAACTCTGAAAAAAATGTAGAAAGTTGTATTTAGCTGGGGGCTTCATACATACAACTCCTGGCAGAAGCTCCCTTCTCTGAAAGCTGCCTCAGTCCAAACTCTACCTCCAAGAAATCCTGCCAAACAGTGACCCCTCCCCAGGGAGGGTCAAGAAAGCCCACCATATGGTAACCCTTCCCCAGGGAAGGTTGGGACCACTCCCACAGTCTATTTAAACTGCCCTCCAGAGAATGAACACATGGTTTCCAGGATCCCCGTGGTCTCCCCTCTCCATGTTTTCCTGAGGCCATGTAGGAGTATTGTCATCCATTAAATATAGGCATCTTTTAATGCTGTCTTATTTGGTCTGAGGATTATTTGCATTAGCAGAGAGGTTTGGCATCTAAGAGGAATATTTAACATTTGAAGGTCCCGCCATGAGTGGGGGTGTTTTTCCGACGGGTCCAGAGCCATGTGTTGAAAAATGCCCTTCTCACACATACTCTCCACCAGGCTAAGATCAGCTTCATCTTGGTGAGTTCCCTTTTTTGAGTACATGCTGCTAGGGCCCAAGGGCCCATTTACATTTATTTACCTTTGTCAATTTTTGGGCTGTCCTGTTGGAGACATAGGACATGCCAGGAATCCAATGCAAGGAGCAAGACAAATCTTGGTGAGGTGGGATTGAGTGGGTAGAGACATCTCCCACTCATTTCTCATGAACCTCCCCCCCCCCCGCCCCCGCCCCCGCCACCCCCCCCCCCGCGGCCNCCCCCCGCTTTTGACTCAAAAGCCCTGTCCTGGTGGATGCATTGTGGCAGGTTTGAATCCCAAGATTTAGCGTAGACTTCTAAATGGGCTCTTGAGATTCAAAACCAGATCTCTAAATGCCCTTGTAACATGAGGGCTAGGCTGCTTGGGGTTTCTGTCCTGTGCTGTACTCTACAGCCAGCAAAGTCCCAAAGAAAATCACACAGAGATCTCCATAAGATTATAAACTGATTGGCCCATTAGCTCAGGCTTCTTATTAACTCTTGTGGTTTATATTAACCTATTGTTCTTATCTATGCTAGCTATGTGTCTCAGTACCTTTCACAGCAGGGCAGGTCACATGTTTGTTCTTTGGTGGGCTGAGCTGGATTGGAGGAATGGGCTTCCTCCTTCCTAGAATTCTACTCTCATCACCCCACCTCTACTTCCTGTCTGGTTGACCTGCCTATACTTCTTGCCTGGCCAATCAGCATTTATTTAAAATATGATTAACAGAATACAGACAATTCTCCAGCACCACTTCTCCCCCCTCTTTTTTTAAACAAAGGAAAATATCCATAGTCCATTTTTAGGGAATGTGGGCATAGTATTAAAGACTACTTACGGCTGGTTGGAGGCACTTATTATCTTATGGTGACCTAAAGAAAATTTAGAATTATGATCAAGTCCTGATTGTAGTATCCTGTGAGTCTTGATCATCTCAAGCAGCATCTTGAATCTGTTCTGGATGTATAACTCTCATATCTGGGCCATCTGTTCCTACCAGAGATTTCTCAGGTGATCTTCCTTGATCGAACCTGATTTTTCTTAATTCAGAATGAATCCACAGCTTCTCATTTCCTATGGAAACAAAAGCAAAATCTCTTCTCCAGAGTAACATACCATTTGACTTCAATTTTGAAGTCAAGGTATTTTCAAAATACCTATATTGGGTTAGTTCAGCAGCACTTATAAATAAAAGTCTTTTAGCAGCTGTTGCTCCTTCCTCAGTATTCAAACAATTTAAAAATAGCATAATAGCATACAGTATCAAGATTCTCTGTGTATTTTCCATCTTTATGTGGCTTTACTTTAACCTCTGTTTCTTTTATTTTTATTTTTACTTTTACTTTTTGAGACAGGTTCTCTGTATATCTTTACCCTGGAATAACTCTGTAGGCCAGGCTGTCCTTGAACTCACAGAGATCTACCTGTCTCTGCTTCCCAAGTGCTGGGATTAAAGATGTGTGCTATCACACCTTGAACTCAGAGATCTGTCTGCCTCTGCCTCCCAGGCTTTGGGATTAAAGGTGTATACCACCACACCCAACTACTCTTTTTTTTTGAGCATTTTAACCTTTAGCTAGCATATATTTTTGACACTGTAAACCATTTAGAGGTTTTATTCAACTTTGAATCTTTCTTTTACTGTATATCTCTTTTCGTTACCACGTGAGTCTTTAATTTACCAAGCAATATGGGTAGAATTAAAGCCGTGGCTTTGACAGGTAGATGCAGCCCATTCTATAGCTTTCTGCGATTCCAGCCTCATGGTGGAGGTACCGGCTGTAGCCACAATTCTATGACATTTCAATGTCCCTGCCAGCAAGCAAGCTGCAGCCTTCTGTTCATAAATCATATTCAAATGCTCTGTAATCAGACTGCCTGCCTGAAAGAGTCAGAGTTTGCCCTGGCAGGACAGCCCAGAAAACCAGCATTTTTCCTGCTACAGCTGAAAAAAAAAGCCTTAAGTTTTTCATCAACACCATTTAAGTGTTTCATGGCAGGACCTCTTAAAAGAGCTGCAAGGTTTTGCACTAAAGTTGAGTCAGGAATCCTCTCTTAAATGAGAGCACTTGCTTGCCTCTAGCAAGCAGAGCAGGCCCAAGAAATTGTTGCTACCAAGAAAACATGCTTTACTCTCTTCTTTCCCAAGGTTTCTTAGGCTTTCTGTGGATGCAGTTATCCACGTGGTGTAGGAGGGTCTTCTGTCTGGGTCTTCTGTCTATGTGTTACTTTCATTGGTTAAATAAAGAGACTGCCTTGGCCTTTTGATAGGGCAGAAACTTAGATAGGTGGAGAGATAGAACTGAATGCTGGGAGGAAGAAGGCAGAGCCACAGGGAGCAGCCATAGAGCCAGCTGCCAGGTCAGACATGCTGAATCTTTCCTGGTAAGCCATGACTGTGGTGACATACAGATTATTAGAAATGGGTTGAATCAAGATATGAGAGTTGGCCAATAAGAGGCTAGAAATAATGGGCCAAGCAGTATTTAATTAATACAATTTGGTGTGGTTAATTCAGGTATAAACTAGCCAGGTGGCAGGGATGCAGCCCGCTGTTCCCTCTTACAACATGCCCTTGGGCTGCCTTTTACAAAAATCCTTTCAAATGGGGGCTAACAACTAACATAAGAACTAATAAGGCTCCAAAGGCCCATGGTTTCTAGATGTGGTGCTCCCAGCCCCCACTCCCATTCCCTGCTCCTCTCCTCACTTCTATAGCTGTTCATCTCTCTCTCTGTTTGTTCTCTACAATGGATCTGGATCGGTTTATCCGTGTCCTTCCACTCTAAAATGAATAGTTCTTTTATCTTTTTGTTTTTGTTCTCTCTTGCAGCATCTGCTAATCTGGTCGTTAACAGGACCACCTCTGTGCTTCCCTGGCTTCTGCCACCTGCCTACACCAGGATTTTTAAGTTGGTCTGCTGATACAGGTTCTTAAGCATTTTAATTGTCTGTGTGTGTGTGTGTGTGTGTGTGTGTGTGTGTGTGTGTGTGCATGTTTTAAGATCTGTGAAATGTATAACTCCAGATTACAACAGCTCTGGAAAAATACAAACGCATGGGTAACCTCCATTTTGACCTTACCAACACCTTGAGTAAGAGTACGCATGTGTGTAAGTATTATTTGACTCATTAAAATATTCTTTTTAATGTTCTTACATTTACTAGCATTGGTAAGCTATAACTAATTGGGTAAAATACATGTCTATAACAGGTGCCTTTATAGACCTAAGAGTATGGCATTTAACAAAAGAACTTCTAACACAGAGACATGCCAGCTCCTGCAGCATTCTATAGCACCTTCAAAAAATGCATGATTGCAAAAGACCTTCCACCTTGAGCTTTGCCTTTGGGTATGGCAAATCAACCCACACAGCAAAAACTGGTCTTCAACCTCTTCACCTTCCTGAAAGCATCACCAGGGATAGATCTTCTCATCCTGCCAAGACAGGTAGACTAAATCTTTCCCCCACAAGAAAATCCTCAGTTCTCTCTTGTACTCAGCACTTAATGGCAAGTACTGCTTCTAAGGCTGGTGTTCTCCAAAGAATATGGAGAAACTTGGGATTGCCTACATAGATTAAAAAAAAAAAAAGCTGTCTCATTTTTGCTCATTTATCCCTGTCAGATCTATCTAATGGCATTTGATGACTTAAGGCACTGGTAGCTCATTACTCAATTTGTTAAGTTTCCTGCTAAAAATATAAATAGGTATGCCTCTTTCACAGGCTTCATAGTCCAGGATTACCAGGTTTCAGATGTATCTTCAGAGGTTCCGAGTTTCCAATTTCCTTTTAATTGTCTTCTAAAATGTTCAGTTCCATTGTCTTACAGATACCTGCAAGTTCCTGAAAAAGTTCTGCCATTTTATCAAAAAATCATGTCTGGTAAAAAACTAAGAGTCTCCAGAGCATATTTTAACCCCACCCATTTTAAAGCATATTTTACAGGTCACTTCTGCTGTCTGGGCCAAGACCAACTTACAAAGTGCTCTCCAGACAATGACAATGCCTGTACCAGTTCCTGGGACTTCACCATTGCTACCAACTCTCCTGGATCAAGGACGCCTACCAACTAAAATCTGGCTCTATCTGCTATTGTGTCCCAATTATACACCCGAGCCACACCTGTACAATCAGGGCACTTCTCTGTCTCATTCTTTCTGGCAGTTAATGACTTCCCATGGCTAGCCCCATTCATAGGGCCAATAATAACAATATATTTCTTTCTCCTAGCCACCTGCCTTCTCATCTTTCTCAAGGAATAGATGCCTAATCTCTCCAGGATGACAGTAAACTGAATGCCTCTCCAGCCACACCTCTCACTGAGCAGGAGCCCACCAAGTCCTGGCTCTCCCCTCTCCTGTGCTACCCCATGCCCACTTGAGCCGGTGCCTCTTTATCCAAGGAGTCTAAAATGTTTCATTGAGGAGCTTCACCTTATCTTGTTGGCGCCCCTTTATACAAAAAGTCTGGACTATTTAGCTGGAGGCTTCACCCCCACTCCTGGAATAAGTTCCCTCCCCTGGGAGTTGCCTCAGCCCAAATTCCATCTCCAAGAAAGTACACCTAATGGTGACCCCTCCCCAGGAGAGGTCAGGACCACTCACAAAGGCTATTTAAACTGCCTAGCAGAGAATGAACACATGGTCTCTGGGTTACCCGTGGTCTCCCATGGTTTCCTGGGGTCACGAGGAAGTATTACCATGCATTGCTATCTATTAAACCTAGGTATCTTTTAATTCAGTCTGATTTGTTCTGATTGGGATTATTTGCGTCAGCAGAGGGGTTTGTTGGCCAAGAAAATACTTAACAGCTTGGAGTAAAATAAAGAACAAAAAAGCAATTTACAAAATCTGTCATAGCTGTGAACCTTTTAAAAGTCATAAACATTGGTGCAAAACTCGATTTAAGTGGAGAAACCATACATATTCATATTTACTGGAATATGCATAAACTTCTTTAGAAGGATACATAGAAAAAAGTAGTGAGTTTATTCAGAGCTTGAAAACCTCACTGTGCAGATGGGTATTGAAACAAAGTTTTCTGTACACCCCTCTGTTTTTGTTAATCCAGAGGATGTATTAGTTATTAAATGGATGTATGTGTATGCCTGTGTGCAACTGAGATTCAATAGATCAAAATGGTAAAGCTAGTGTAAATCACTCTTTACTGGCAAATATTTCCTTTTTGCTTAATACATTCCTCAAATTTTCACCAATGGATATATTCCTAAATCAAAAGTAATAACCAAGAGAAATACTCTCCATCCCTTTTCACAGACTGTAGCTCTTGTCAAACAAAAAGCAAACTCTAAACAGCACCATGTTGAAATATGGAGCAGCGGGGCTGCATCCCCAGCACCCCAGGCACCTGGCTAGCTTATGCCCGAAATAACAACACACAAACTGTATTCAATTAAACACTGCTTGGCCCATTTCTATCTAGCCTCTTCTAGGCTAATTCTCGCACCTGGACTAGCCCATTTCTAATAATGTGTGTAAGCACCCCAAGGTGCGCTTACCAGGAAGATTCTAACCTACATCCATCCTGGGTCGGAGTTTCATCGCATATGCCCAGGAGAGTGAAGCAGGGCCTCTGCTCCAGAGAGCAGAGCTGTCGAGTCTCTCCGGGAGCAGAGCAGAGTCTGAGCTCACTTCCTCTTCCTCCCAGCATCCTGTTCTGTTTACTCCTCCCACCTATGTTTTAACCTATCAGGGCCAAGGAGTTTCTTTATTGCTTAACCAATGAAATCAACAGATTGATATATGACACTCCCACATCAGCACCATTTGAAGGAAGGTGGAGGAAACCATCATTTGTGGAGCTCCATGTGGGCATCAGAAAATGCACCACAGCTGTGTCTCAGAAGAGGCAGCCACAGCAAACTGCTTCCAGAAGGTTCTTTGCCACACAGTTTCAGAAGGTGTTCCTTGGCCCTAAGGAGCAGAGCTCTGAGGAGCCTTGGTAGGGAAGTGTTTGCCTAGCATGTGCAAAAGGCTCCAGGTGTGATCACAGCTAATGAAGAGGAAAGTGTTTTCTCAAACTTCAGGGTCCCTTCACAGGAGAGCCGACAGAGTCTGGGTAGAATGCAGAGTCCATCTGAGGAAGTGCAGGCAGACAGGGACTAGGATTCCGTGTTTCAAACTAGATCCTCAGGGAGACAGATGCTGCCTGCTTCAACAGATCTTCAGAGAGACAGATGTTGCCCGCTTTAAAACTTACTCTGAAAAATCAAGAGTCTAGCAGACATGCCCTCATTGTTTCTAAAGTAGGTTCCCATCTGCTGGGCAAAGCTGAAGCCCCACGGAGGCCCATGGCCTGTGAGCCATGTAAAACTGATTAGCAACACTAGGCTCTTTTATTGTATTTAATCATCACATTTTTAAAAGTTCTAGAGATGCCAGTCATGGCGGTGCCTGCCTGCCATTCCAGAATTCAAGAGGCAGAGGCAGAAGGCTGGAGATGAGGTCAAAGCCAGGAAGTGATGTAGTGAATCCAGCTTGCCTGGGCTACAGTCTAAAATCCTATTACCAAAGGTAAAAAAAAAAAAAAAAAAAAAAATTAGTCTTAAAGTGTGATTAAAGTGTGACAAGTATTAAATTAACAATGAAGGATATTTCTTGCCCTTAAGACATCTTTGTACAGACAGAAGTGAAATGTTTTGGGTGACTGAATTTTCTGTAGCTTTCCATTGACGATGCCTATTATCTGTCTTTAAGAACACTTGAGTGGGAAGAAATTGCCCAGAGTCCTCCTGACCCAGAACTGATGCCAGGGAGCAAAAACATTTGCACTGTGGTCCTGGCTCAGCACCTCAGGAGGAATACTGCACTGAGCAAGTACATTCAGGCTTTTGGCACTGGGATCCTCCTTTTGCAAAATGTGCCTGATGAGCTGGTGAGAGAGTGTCCTGGCTTAGCCATCTGAGGCTGATTCCACTAATTGGGCAAGCCGCAGATGTCAGCCATGTTTTCAGTTTATCCTAGGAGCCTTGGGGAGCCGGTGGAGGCTCACAAATAGGAGTCATAGACAATGCAGCATGGCCAGATTAACAGGAGGGGATGACAGGAAATCCCACAGTTTGACTAACAATTGGCCAAATGCTGTTTAACAGGGTGCAGCTGCCAGACTTAAGGCAAATTTTGGTTCCAGTCACCAGCTGAGGAGAATCATGACAAAAGCGGGGCCAGATCTGTTTACTCTTCAAACAACTAGCTGAGTTCAACAAACAAAATCTTGATTAAAGGCCATTACAAACTATCAGTTATTCCAAATGTTTAAATCATTGTACCCACATTTAAGTTTTAAAAATAGGAATTCCATATTTGTGAAGCCAGCTCAAGCCTTAGAGTGCTAAGGCTACACTCAATGCAATGCCGGCCTGTATGTCTGTATGTCACATGCACGCAATGCCTGCTGAGGAGAGCATCAGTTTCCTGGAACTAGAATTACAGACAGTTGGGAGCAGCCTTTTGGGTGCTGGGGGTTTAGGTGGAAGCTTTGCCCAGCCCCTGGCATCCATATAGCCAAAGAGTCTGGAATGTTTGGATGGAAGCTTCACTCCAGCCCCTGGTATCCATTGAAAAGTTTCTGCACTCAAATAAACCTGTCCATCAGTGCAATAATCCAAGTCAGACCAAATCAAATCATATTAGAAAAAGCTCAGGCTTAATAGTTACCGAAGCTCCCAGGTGGCCTTCCAGTCCCCAAGAAAGAAGACTGGGGGCAGTTTAAATACCCTGTGGTATTTAAATCCCTGGGGAGGGATCATCATTTGATGGGGACTTTCTCAGAGGTGGAGTCTGGATTGAGGCAACTCCCAGGGGAGGGGGCATGGGATGGAACTTCCAAACATTCCAGACTCTGGATATATGGATGCCAGGGGCTGGGGTGATGCTTCCACCCAAACAGCCCAGACTCTTGGGGTAAAGAGGTGTTGGCTCAACTCTAGCTACTTCCTGTGGGCATGGAATGACCTGGGAGAGAGGAGAGTTGGGAATTAATGGGCTCACGCTAAGCAGGAGGTGTGGCTAGAGAGGCATATGGTTAACTGCCATCCTGGAGACCTCAGGCATCTCCTTGAGGGAGATAAAAAGGAAGGTGGCTAGGAGAAAAAATAGACTGTTATTATCAGCCCTATGAATGGGGCTAGCCATGAGAAGGGTGATTAACTGTCAGAAAGAATGGGACAGAGAAATGCTTTGGTTGTACAGGAGAGTCAAGGGTGAATAAGTGAGATACGAGAGCAGATATGCCTTTTAAAACCATATTTTAGTTGCTGGGTAGGTGTCCATTTGAACTAGGAGAGTTGGTACAAATGGTGAAGTTCCAGGAGCTAATGTAGGTGCTAGCGTTATATGGCAGGCCCTCTGTAAGTTGGTCTTGGCCCAGACAGTAGGAGTGACCTGTAAAATATGCTTGAAAATGGGTAGGGTTAAAATAGGCTCTGGAGACTGTTAGTTTTCACCAGATCAGGTTTCTTGATACAGCAGAACTTTTTTCAGGAACCTGCGGGTATCTGTAAGACAACTGGAACAGATTTATATCTTGGTGTCATAGCAAAAGGCTATGGCTTTAGGTTAAAAGGCATGACTATTTTAGAAGACAATTAAAAGAAATTGGAAACTCTGAACCTCTGAAGATACATCTGAAACCTGTTAATTCTGGACTATGGAGCAGGTGTAAGAGGCATACCTGTCTGTATTTTTAGCAGAAAACTTAACAAATGAAGTAATGAGCTACTAGTACCTTAAGTCATCAAATGCCACCAGACAGATCTGAGAGGGATAAATAAATGAGCAGAAGTGAGACAGCTTTTTTATACCAGTCTTGGAAGCAGTACCTGCCTTTAGTTGCTGAGTCCAGGAGGCATGAAGATTTTTCTGTAGAGGTAGGATTCAGTCTACCTTTCTTGGCAAAATGAAATGATTGATTCTTCGATATAGTATCCAGGAAGCTGATGAGGTAGAAAACAGCTTTTTGCCATGTGGGTGGCTTTGCCTCCATGCTTCTGCAACCATGCATCTTCTTGCAGGAGCTATAGGGTGCTGCAGGAGCTGACGTGTCTCTCTTATAAGAAGCTCTTTTGTTAAATACCATACTATTAGATCTGTAAAGGCATTTGAGAGTCAGGTTGCCATTACCTGTTAGATATATCTACATTAGACATATAAGTTAATTTTGGACATATAGTTTACCCAGTTACAGCTTACCAATGTCAATAAAGGCAAGAAGATTAAGAGGAATATTTTAGTAGCCAAAGTATATTGGAGGCAAAATGTCTCCTTGGTAGTGCCAGCAAACAAGGGTACTATTACCAAAGATGGCATTGAGGTTGATGGTTTTCACTTTGACCTCAACAAAAAATGGTGGTTATTCACATGTTTGTATTTTTTTTCCAGAGCTGTTGTAACCTGGAGTTACAAGTTTTATAGATTTTAAAACATACACACACACACACACACACAGAGAGAGAGAGAGAGAGAGAGAGAGAGAGAGAGAGAGAGAGAGAAAGCATACTGCGGCCACGTTATTTACATGTATATAATAACAGACAGACAGACAAAAATCTTTTTACGAAATCGTGTCAGCTGACCACCTTAAAAATTTTGGAGTAGGCAGTAGAAGCCAGGTGAGCACGTAGGTGATCTTATTGAGGGTAAGAACAGAACACCTATGCAGCTCAGAGTAGGAGGACAGAAGGAACATTGTAGGAAGAATCCCAGCATGACTAGATGAAGTCAGGAATGCAGACAAACAGCAAACAGAAAGATAAGAGGGGAGGGGGATGGAGAGGAGGAGTGGGAGCACAGCATCCAGAAACCATGGGTATATGGGGGTCGTTTACTTGTTTCTGGGCCGGCAAAAAATTTTAGGTGTCAAGGGTGTGTGGTGTTAGATAGCCCCAGTGTAAAAGATTTTGTAAAAGGCAGACCAAGGGCGTTTGGTGGTTCAGACCTCAAATTATAGGTACCCATTCTGCAAGTCTATGCTGGGACACATAGCCTAATGCAATGAGTACACTGTGGTAGACTTTGGGTCAAAAAAAAACAAGGGGGTGTGAGAAATACCTTGAACAGGACATCTCCTGATAAAGGAATCTCACAGGACAAGGCAGGTCCTTGTCCAGGTCAGGTGTCTGGTGCGGCTACTTCTTCCACAGGACACCTGAAAACCGCATATAGCCCTGGGCCTCTAAGTCAATGACTTGGAACTAAGAACTTATCCAGCTGAAGCCGATCTTAACCTAGTGGGGAGCAGGTACAAGGGAAGGTGCTTTCCCACCATGTGGCCTTCAGCCAGTGAGAAAAACAACCCCTTGGTTGTGGAACCTCTAAATGAAAAGTTTTTGCACCCCAATAAACCTCTCCACTGATACAATAATCCAAATCAGACCAAATCAAACAAAAATAGAATAAGCCCAACACTCCCGGGTGGCCTTCCAGCCCCCAAGAGAGGAGACACGAAAGAAAGACTGGAAAACCACATGTTTGTTCTCTGAGAGGTAGTTTAATATCCTGTGGGAGTGGTCTTGAGTGTTTCTGGGGAGGAATCATCATTTGACAGGCTTTCTTGGCAACTCCCAGGGGAGGGGACATTCCAGACTCTGGATATATGGTTGCCAGGGGTTGAGGTGAAGCTTCCACCCAAACATCCATATATCTGAAGAGTCTCCAATGCTCGGGTAGTTCCATCCCAAGCCCCCCTACTTTTGTGTTGTCTCAGTCCAGACTTCACCCCTGAGAAAGTCTGCCAAACTATGACCCCTCCCCAGGGATTCTCAAGACCACTCATGCAGGAAGCAAAGACCTGTATTTGGGATCTGCATTTTGTTTCAGCCATCTTAAGTTCACAAGATATTCACCTTTGCAGGGCAAGTTCTGACCTAGGACATTAGCCTAGTGAGACCTGCTGGCCCCAGGCTTTAGAAACAATGAGCATTTCCTTTGTTAGACAACAATCACAGACCCTCAGTATTTCCTCATCAGCTAGGGAGTCTCCAGGCTGAATTCCAGCAGACGCAACACCCTCCCCTCCCTCTTGCCCATTTGCTATATAACAGCTTCTGAGAAATAATAAAGTGCAATCAGAAATCCTGTCTTGCTGTCATTTTCTAGTGTCTCTTATACCTCTTCTTCCTCTAGGTTTATCAGGAATCCCTGTTCGTATCCCACTGGCCGGGATATCCCACAAGGTATTTAAACTGCCTCCCAGAAAACAAACATGTGGTTTTTCAGTCTCCCTTTCCTTTCTCCTCTCTGTAGGGTTGGAAAGTCATCCAGGAGTGTGATATCTGTTAAACCCGGGTTTTTTCTAATTCAGTCTGATTTGGTCTGATTTAGCCTGATTTGGATTATTGCATTGGTGGAGAGGTTTACCGGGGTGCAGAAACTTTTCACTGGGAATCAAACCTGGGTACTCTAGAAGAGCAGCAGGTGCTCCTAATGCTGACCATTACTCCAGCCCCAATCTCCTCTTTCTGGGTACTTTACACTTGTGGTTGTAGTTTACTCCTGCAGAAACTACGAGAGATTACCATCCCCAGCAACAAACTGAAAAGCTGACTCTCACACCACTTAACTAAGCTGACAGATGTTACCCCAGTGGCTGAGGTGGATTTTCAAGTCTGATCTCACTGACATCTTCTTTCTTAACCTGGGGCTCACTTCGAAACAGCAAACAAATAAGCCTCCTGTAGTTCATCATCAGATATTCCCAAGAATCTACCCTTAATCATCACCGTATATGTTAAATGCCTATGTCATTGTGACTGGCCTTTTTGGCAGGAATGGAAGACTTCTAACGAGATACTGTGTCCCCTCATCAGCTCTCAGACTGTTCTAAAGGTAGACCCCAAGAAAGTATACCTTCCCTAGGAAGTTCATGCTGGGAGCAGGAGTATGATCCTGGAATGCATTCTGGAGAAAGTTGTGTCCACAGAGAAAATTTTTCTAGTTTATCAGGTGGCCTGGAGACAATTGGAGCAGAGACTTTGGTGGGCATCAAACCCTTCACAGAAGTCAAGGAATGTCATTGTCCTTCTTCCTAGTATCGTCATGTGCTGAGGACGGGTGGTTAGAGACAGTCTGTGACCCTTAAGTCTACTTGTAGACTCAATCTGTGTGTCCTAGTACCCAGCAAGATGATCGGGTTGCTAACAACATGACATGTATACTTAGAAAATGCATCTAATAAATAGTCTCAATTACAGTCTTCTGTGTATTTGTAGATGACCAGTTTTGTATTTTTGGATGCATCTAATTAAGAATTTTGTCATCTAGCTAAACAAATATGCTTGCTTGCATACAGGTATAGGGGATACTGGGTATCTTATAAATTGAATCAATTTAAATATGTCCTTAAGTCAATCCTCATATCCCTGTGTACTTGGATCAATTTTTAAAAATAAGGTCACAGACAGATAAATAGACCTGCGATTATATTTCTTTGATACCATAGTGACATCTTGTGGAAAACCTTGTTGCAACTACATTGTTGTAAATAATTCAAAAGTAGCTTTTCTATTTCCAAAGTGAGAACTAGACTGAATATGAGATTCCAATTGGGATTTGAGACCATTGACACAGACTGACTCTACAGATTTCAGTGTCACACACCAATATCTAATAAAGTAAAATCTTTCTGAGCCATGGATACTGTGAGGTTGTAGAGAGATGTGATCCTCCGTGCAGTTTGAGAAAGCAAGGGCCTCTCTTGGGGGGGGGGGGGGATCTGTTTGGAAGTGCCTTGGAAGAATTTCCTTTGAACGCAGATAGGAAGGCACATCTCCTACATGCATAACTCGTGTTGCTCCACGATATATTTTCAAAGGCTCAAACAGCCAAGGCTCGTTGGGTTGTTTAGTAACTGTGGCATGAACAGGGACTAAGTGTTCAGGATGAACGAGACCGCATGTAAGCTGCCTGGCTTTGCTTCAGCACCTGCTGGCCTGATCATCTGGCTAGAGCAGGGGCTAAGAGGCTGAGGACTGTCTTCACTCACACAGCGCAAACCCTTCTTATTGTGACTTTAGGGGAATAGTTTGCCATTGTGGAAGAAGATAGCAGACAAAGTCAAATACAAACCTATCTGGGTTTTTTCCTTCTGTTCCCATGCTTCTGTTTTCTTTTATATGTTCTTCTTAAATGTTTATTTAATTTTTAATTATGGGGAGTTGGAGGGGTGTACACACAAGTGCAGAGTCCTCTGAGGCCAGCAGAGGGTGCCAGATCTCCTAAAGGAGGAACTCCAGACAGTTGTGAGCTACCTAGTGTGGGTATGGAATCTGACTCTGGTCTTCTGCAAGAACAGACAGCACTTTTCATATCCTGAGAGATGCCCTGGGACATCTGATACAACAAATACATGTTTGCTTTATACATTCAACATGTTTGTCATCTGACTCTTACCTTTAGTAATATGTGAGATTCTGGCAGGTGTGGTGGCACAAACCTTTAATCCAAGCATTTAGGAAGCAGAAGCAGGTGGGTCTCTGAGAGTCTGAGGCCAGCATGACTTAAGAGAGAGTTCCAGGCCAGTCAGGGCTACACATAGTGAGACCCTATCTCAGAAAACAAAAACAAAATAAGCACACACACACACACACACACACACACACACACACACACACACATGAAATATTATTTGGTCATTTCATTAAGCTGGAAAGAAAACATCCTACTGCAATTTTAGCACTTTATATCTCTCTGATAAGTCAGAACAAACCCACTTCCCTTTCACCTGCTTACTAGTCACTTGCTGCTGATGTCCACTAGAGGGCACCTGAGGACTGAATGAAAAATGCATAGTGTGAATAAAACACACTTCTACTCAAACAACAGCATCTTCCATCAAAAACGTTCATTGTGTTTCATGGCATAGATAGTAAAAATTGCTTGATGATAGTTTTATAATGAAGTTAGTAAATATGCATAAGCTTCCTATTAAAATGTTAAATTAAAACACGTCCTTTTCTTTCTGATACAATACAGCAGCTAATTCTGTAATTAGAACTACATTTGCAAATGCCAAGCATAATAATGGCAATTACGCATCAAATTGTATTTGTAACTGCACCTGCCTACTTTTTAAAAGTTGTTTTGCAGTTGCAAACCGACAATTGAATCTTGGAGAAGAAAGAGAACTCAACTGGGAAGTCTGGTCTAAATTATGGTAAATCTGCCATCTTCCCCTCTCTGTCCCCCACCACACCTTTCTTTTCCTCCTCTCTCTCTCTGCATCTTTCCCTTCTCTCTCTTCATCTCTTTCTCTCTCTTGGTCTCTCTACCCTCTCTTCCTTCCTCTTTCTCTCTTCCTTTCTACACATCCCCCTTCTTTTCTCCTTCATCCTTTCTTTCCTCCCATGTCTCTTTCTCCTTTCTCACCTTGCTCCTTCTCTTTCTCTCCTTTCTTTTCTTTCCTCCCCTCTCTTCTTTGTCCTCTCCTCATCCTGTCACTCTCTCCCCTTTCCTCTTAGTGGTCACAGGTCACCCCTCAGGGTGGGATGGAGAAGTCTTTGTTCTTTATTGAACATACATTCAAGACGAGAATGTGTACATCTGTGTCTGTGTGATGGCTTAGACATTTAATGTAGTTTCTAGAATAATGTATTTTAGTCTTGATTTCTTTTAAAAATTATTTACAGGATTGGGGTGGATAGAATTCTCCACCCCGCATATTTTGTTTTTATTTTCTCTGTCTTTCTTTTTACTACAATTGCTTGGAGCTAGAAACAAAGGCACCAAAACCTAAACCAGATGGAGAAAAACCAAGTTAAAGGCCAACTAAATCTTGATTGTCACCAGCTATTTGACCATCTTTTTTTTTTTGGTGTGTGTTTTTTTTATTGCTTTTATTGAGTTATATATTTTTCTCCACTCACCTCCCTTCTTTTCTCCTCCCCTTCCACCCTCTCCCACAATCCCCATGCTCCTGATTTACTCAGGAGATCTTGTATTTGACCATTTTTTATCAATCCATCACTCAGTGACAATGAGCACAGATTTTGACCAAACTCCTAGAACATCACAGATACCTAGAGCAAAGTCGGAACAGAACATTCCAGCAACCCCAGTCAGAGAGTTCCACTTTCGGCATGCATTGTCCGGTTTAGTCAACCTGCACCATGTGTCTCTACCAGAGTTGAAAGGCCCAAGGAAGCCTCATTCCTCTGTCCTCAGCTGGCACATCAAGACAGCCTTTGGAAAGCAGCAGAAACATGGAGTGGTTCTCCCCTCACAATGTGTGACAAGATACTGACCCACATTTAAAGGGAAGCCAGATGAATGCCTCAAAATGACATCATCCCTCTTTCCCCGTGGCGGATGTGTCCTGACCATCAGCTTTTCCTACTAGAGACAAAGGAATACTGACACTCCAGGCTCAGTCATATCAATTCACTCTCAACTCCAAACTAGCCAACAGCTTCCAGGATAAAATGAACTACTCAAGAAGAGATCATGGGTTGAGTACCAAAGACGAGAAAGCTGGGAAGGGAAGAAAGCTGCAGAGAGTGGTATTTGATGACCTGTTCTCCTGTTTATGGTTTCCTTGTAAATACAGTTGCTTCTCAGATTGCACCATTGTCTCCATGTATACAGTAGCCCTCAAAGGCAGTTCCAGTTAAGTCAGACACATCAAGTGTTTGTGTCTAGAAAGAACTGAGCTCACCAGCTTCCATCACAGACAAAAACAAAGCAGCTCAGGGCTTCCCATAACAGTGATTAAATGGAAACATTCTAAACAGAAAGGCCATACAACACAGCATAGTCCCTGGCCTGCAGGGAGACAGAGGAGTGAGCCACACTGTGACAGGGCCCAGAATGTTGACGTTGTCTACTATGTCCTAAAACCACCATCCCAAAGGGCCATGGCTCCTTCTACAGAAGTAAGGCAGTCAGGGCACACCTTGGAAATGTTGGTCTGACACCTCTGTGGCTTGTTCTGGATCCGAGCTCTCAAACTCCTTTTCTTTGACCCACATCCCTCTTTAGATATCCCTTTGGCACCTGGCACTATTCAGTGTGGGTCTCTGAGCAGCAGCGTGGTAGTCAAATCACATAACCAGAACCAGAACCAGTCACTGGTCATTTGTTAGACTTTTTATCACTGGAGCAAACACCTGAAAGAAAACATTTAGAGGCAGGAAAGATGCGTTTCAGCCTCAGCTTCAGATTTCCCTGGTCATTTCATCCCATTACTTTGGGCTCAAGATGAAACCAACCATCATGACATGGAGAACATAAAGGATCAAAATGTTCCCACTATGGTGCCCAGGAAACACACAGAGCAATAACAAGAAGCAGGCCAGGTCATACTCTTCCCCAGCCCACCCCGGGCAAACCACTTCATCTGGGCTGGCCAACCTTCCATAGCTCCAATATCAGCAAATATGCAAAAAATATTTGAGTCCATCCATGAATTGCACCACGTGTTCTGGTGACATGTTTGAGACAGTCTGACATGTTTTACCAAACCTCAAATACCACTGTGTTCTTCAGTACCACCCAGACCGCCAGAAGTGCAAGGTTACACAGCGATCCCAAGAATCAGGGCGTCTTGGCAGAGCAAGAGCCAAGCTGACTCACTGAGATTCCAGAAAGAGTTTGAATGATCTTTAACCATCTTTGACCAGAGTTCAAACTTATCCTCAGTACTTGAAAATGTGAACAAAAATGGGCTGGAGAGATGCCTCCGTGCTTAAAAGAGTTTGAGGCTTTTACAAAGGACTCAGGTTCAGTTTTCAACACCCACATGAAGCAGCTTACAACTGCCTGTAGCTCCAATGCCAAGAGATCCAACACTGTCTACTGTCCTTCACGGAAACCAGCATTCATGTGCACAGAGTCATGCATGTACTTGAGCACAGGCACACACATATACACATAAAATAACAAATATAATACATATAAAGTAAACCACAAAAGTGATCTAGATAGTTTCGACTGGTTCAGAATAGTAACCTCAGCAATGGAGCACACGGAGGGGCTGCATCTCCCTGGAAGATGGACCATCAGATCTGTTAGACACAGTGGCTCTGCTCCACAGCACTTCCTGGGTCAGGGCCGGGATGGAAGTGGTGGCACAGCAACCCTCAGCAGCTCTTGGGGCTCTTTCTTCCCCTAGATACTGTACACCGAGCGTTTTTTTTTTCCTAAGGTCAGCAGGCTTTTCTTTCTTCACCTCTTGCATTACATTTACTTTGAACTGCAGACTGAACGCTCATGGTGTCTTAAGGTACTCCTAAATATGGTGTCCATGTTTTATCTTTTATTTTTGGTTTATTTATTTATTTGAGATGTCTTATTATGAGGCTCTTGCTGGTCTGGAACTCAAAGAGATCTACCTGCTTCTGTCTCCTGTATACGGGGTATAAAGGTGTGTGCCATATTCTTGTGTCTAAAATATTTATTATATGAATGTAATGAGAAACCAGAGAGGTCCTAAATAATCAGAATGATATTATACGACTTTTTAATTGATTGCAGCTCAAAGTTTATCTCCTCAGAAAAAGGTTATTTACGGAATGTTTTCCTCAAGTGCTGCAACACATCACCAGCTGTAGCCTCCCTCCCCACCCTCGCCCACATCTCCTTAGGCTCTCACAGACCATGCTTTCCCAACCCCCAACTCATAACTATATTCTAGCCCTCACCTTTAGCAGACACCTCCCACTTGATCACAGACCATGGCTGCCAAAAACCCAAGTATACTGCCAGCAAACCTTCTCTGTCTCTCTGTCTCTGTCTCTCTTGTAGGGATAAGCCCGCCCATTGGGGGCAGGCTCACCTCGGGTGAAGGTTTACTGATAAATTGAGCATGCAGAAGCTGCAGGCCCCTTCCTGTTTCCTGTACTTTGCGGGAACCTTGGTTTCGTGAATCTGGTTTTCCCATTAAAGTTGTGCACATACTTATCACAATTTGTCTGCATTAATCTAAGCCGCCACATCACTCTCTCTCTCTTCTTCTGGACCCAATACCTCAGCCTCATCCCTAGTGCTATAATGCATCATCAGCTGCAGCTTTTCTTACCCTGCTCTTGCCCACATCTTCCATGGATTCCACAGAGCATCCCCTCCCAACTTCGCAGCACCCATCCTTTGCTGTATCCCAGCCTCTACAGCAGCAATCATTCCCTGTGAGTACACCAGCTAAGCAGGTCAGTAAAACAAGTAAC
Source organism: Alexandromys fortis (assembly GCF_014885135.2). Lineage (NCBI taxonomy): Eukaryota > Metazoa > Chordata > Mammalia > Rodentia > Cricetidae > Alexandromys > Alexandromys fortis. The sequence goes on along the minus strand of NW_026068013.1, from coordinate 1,638,295 downwards.
ACACAGCCCTCACACTCTGGAAATTCAGAGGAAGCAGAGACCAAGGAACAAAACACCCATCCAACAAAGACAAACCGAGGAATCAGCACGAGACCTATTCTCCCAAACTCAGATGCCTTGAAGCCAGCATGAAAACACAGTAACAGTCAGGGAAATATGTCTCCACTAGAACACAGCTATCCTACTATAGAAGAGGCTGAATATTCCAACATAACTGAAGCACAAGAAAAGGACTTTAAACTGTCTATGTGAAGATGATAGAGGTTCGAAAAGAGGAAATAAATAAACCCTTTTTTAAAAAATCCAGGAAAACACAAACAACTGAAGGAAATGAATAAACACCTCAAAGAAAGTCAAGAAGTTGGGGGCTGGAGAGACGGATCAGTGGTTAAGAGCATTGCCTGATCTTCCAAAGGTCCTGAGTTCAATTCCTAGAAACCACATGGTGGCTCACAGCCATCTGTAATGAGATCTGGTACCCTCTTCTGGCCTGCAGGCATACACACAGACAGAATATTGTATACATAATAAATAAATATTTAAAAAAGAAAGTCAAAAAGTACAAACAGCTGAGGGGAAACAAATAAAACTCTTCTAGACATGATAATGGAAATATAAATGATAAAGAAAACACAAACCAAGGGAATATCAGAAATGAAAAATTTAGAAATTAGAACTGTAACTGCAGAGGCAAGCTTCATCAGCAGAATATAAGAGATGGAAGAAAGAATTTCAGACATTAAAGATATGATACAAGAAATGGATATATTGGACAAAGAAAATGTAAAGTCTAAAAAAAAATCTTACACAAAGCATCCAGGAAATCCAGGGTACTATGGAACAACCAAACTTAGGAATAGAGAAAGAAGAAACCCAGCTCAAAGTTCAAACCCAGAAAATACTTTTAACAAATCACATCCAGGTCTAGTAAGGTGAGCATCCAAACTGCCTAGGCTCCCACAAAGCCAGTACGTGCAGTAGGATCAAAAACCCATTGCCATTGTTCTTGAGTTCTCAGTAGTCCTCATTGTCTGCTATGTTCAGTGAGTCCGGTTTTATCCCAGGCTTTTTCAGACCCAGGCCAGCTGGCCTTGGTGAGTTCCTGATAGGAGACTTTAAAAGTCAAAAGGGCCTGGACAGATTGCTACAGACTCTAAGAGACCACAGACTCTATACCATCATGACTACTATATTCAGCAAAACTTTTAATCACCATAGATGGAGAAAACAAGATAACCCATAATATAGTCAAATTTAAATAATATCTAGCTACAAATCCAACCCTAGGGCTAGAAGGAAAACTCTACTCTAAAGGGATTAATTACCCCCACAAAAGCACAGGAAACAAATAGTCTCCCACCTGAAAAATGAAAAGATGGGCACACATACACACAAAGACATAAACACAGACACACACACACAAACATACACACACACCACGCCCACCACCACCACTACCACCAAGAACAACAACAAAGTAAGAATCAACAATCATTGGTCGTTGATATCTCTCATTATCAATGAACTCAATTCCCCAATAAAAAGGAAGACTAACAGAATGGATGTGAAAACAGGATCCTTCCCTCTGCTGCATCCAAAAACCACACCTCAATGTCAAGAATAGATATCACCTCAGGATAAAGAGTCAGGAAACATAAGTCATTCCAAGCAAACTGATCAAAAAATAAGATTATAGCCATTTTAATATCTAACAAAATAGACTTTAAAAAAATTAAGCAAAATAGATGGGGAAGGAGAGTAAATACTCATCAAAGGGAAAATCCACTGAGATGATATTTCAGTTCTTAAAACATCTGTGCTCCAAACAGAAGAGCACAAGTTTATAAAAGAAACACTACTACTGGTTAAATCACATACTGACCTTCACGCACTGATAGCAGAAGACTTCAGTATCTCACTCTCACCAATAGACAGGTCATCCAGAGACAGAAAATAAACAGAGATATACTGGCATCAACAGATGTTATAGACAAAATGAACCTAAGAGATATTTATAGAACACTCCACCCAAACACAAAAGAATATGCCTTCTTTTTCTCTCTTCTTAGAAATCTGTCCAAAATTGACCATACACTGGAAAACAAAGCAAGTCTCAACAGATACAAGAAAATTGGAAGAAGTCCCTGCATCCTAACAGGCCATGAGAGATTAAAGCTGTATATCAACAACAGAAACAATGAAAAGCTTACAAACTCATGAGAACTGAACACTCCCTACTGAATAAAAATTGGGTCATGATAGAAGTAAGGAAAGAAAATAAAGACTTTCTAGAATTCAATGAAAATGAGTACACAGAATAACCAAACTTATGGGACACAGTGAAAGCAGTGGTAAAGTCGTAGCACTAAGTGCATTTAAATACATTTTTAAAAATTTGGAGAGATTTCATACTAGCAACTTAACAGCATACCTAAAAGCTCTAGAACAAAAAGAAGCAAACTCACCCAAGAGGAGTAGACTGAAGGAAATAGTTCAACTGAGGGCTAAAATCAGGAAAATAGAAACAAAAAGAATAATATAACGAATCAAGGAAACAAAGAGTTGGTTCTTTGAGAAAATTAACAAAATAGACAAACCTTTATCCAAACTAACTAAAAGACACAAAGAGAATATACAAATTAACAAAATCAGAAACAAAAAGGGGTACATAACAGACACTGAGGAAATCCAGAGAATTATTAGATCCTACTTTGAAAACCTGTTACTCCACTAAATTGGAAAATCTAAAAGAAATGGAAAATTCTCTCCAGAGGTACCACTTACCAAAGTTAAATCAAGATCAGTCAAACAATTTAAATAGACATATAAACCCTAGTGAAATAGAAGCAATCATTAAAAGTCTCCCAAGGAAAAAGAGCCCAGGGTCAGATAGTTTTTAGTGAAGAATTCTTACCAGAGATTCAAAGAAGAGTTAATGCCAATATTTCTCAAATTAGTCTACAAAATTGAAACAGAAAGAACCTTTCCCAATTCATCTTATAAGACCATGGTTACACTGTTACCCAAGAAACAACAACAACAAAAAAAACACTCAACAAAGTAAGGAAATTACAGACCAATTTCCTCTATGAAGATGAGTCCAAAAATATTAATAAAATAATTGTAAACTATGTCCAAGAACTATTCAAAAATCTTATCGACCATGATCAAGTTGGCTTCATCCCAGAGATACAAGAGTGGTTCAATAGATGAAAATCAGTAAGTATAATTCACTATATGAATAAACTTTTTAAAAAGACACATGAATATCCCATTAAATGCAGAAAAGACCATTGACAAAAGTCTTGGAGAGATGAGGAATACAATGGACATACATCAACATAATTGATAGGGGAGAGTTTTCTGTTTTGTGTTAATTTCATTGGTTAAATAAAGAGGCTGCCTTGGCCCTTTAATAGGACATAGAGTTAGGTAGGCGGAGTAAACAGAACAGAATGCTGGGAGAAAGAAGCTGAGTCACCATGTTTCTTCCACTCCAGACAGACGCAGGTTAAGATCTTTCCTGGTAAGCGCACCTCGTGGTGCTACATAGATTATTAGAAATGGGTTAAGAGGCTGAAACTAATGAGCCAGGCAGTGTTTAAAAGAGTACAGTTTCCATGTAATTATTTCGGGTAAAGCTAGCCGTGTGGGTGGCTGGGTGCCAGGAAAGTAGCCCACCGCTCATATTACAACACATAATGGCAATTACAGGAAGCCTATAGCCAATATTAACTAAATGGAAAGAAACTCAAAGCAATTCCACTAAAATTGGGAATAAGACAGGGCTGTCTATTTTCTCCATATCTATTCAAAATAGTACTTGAAGTTTTAGCCAGAGCAATAAGACAACTGAAGGAGATCAAGGGAATATAAATTGGAAAAGAAGAAGTCAAAGTAACTTTACTTGCAGATAATATGACAGTATACATAAGTAACCCTAAAAATTCCACCAGGGACTCCTACAGCAGCTGATAAATACTCTGGTCAAAATATCAGGATGAAATATTAACTAAAAACAAAAGAAAAACATCAGGCATGGTGGCACACACTTTTGATGCCAAAACTCAGGAGGCAGAGAGATCTCTGTGAGTTCAAGGTCAGCCTAATCTACAAGAGCTTGTTCCACGACAGGTTTCAAAGCTACAGAGAAACCCTTTCTCAAAAAACAAAAAATTGAACAAAGGAAAGGAAGAACAAAGGAAAGGAAGAAAGAAAGAAAGAAAGAAAGAAAGAAAGAAAGAAAGAAAGAAAGGAAATAAAAGAATCAGGGAAACAATGCTCTTCACAATAGTCACAATTAATATAAAATATAAAATATCTTGGGGTAACTCTAACCAAACAAGTGAAAGACTTGTAAGATTAAATTTTCAAGTCTGAAAAAAGAAAATGAAGAAGATAACAGAAGATCTCTCATGCTCATGAATGGGTAAGACCAACATAATAAAAATGGTAAAAATGGCCTTCCTACCAAGAGTAATTTATAGATTCAACAGAATCCCTATGAAAATTTCAATAAAATATTTTACAGACCTTGAAACCACAATATTCAACGTCATATAGAAACAAAAAAAAATAAACAGGATAGGTGAAAACAATCCTGAATAATAAAATAAGATCTGGAGGTTGTTACCATTTCTGTATCTGTGATACACAATATAGTAATAAAAACACATGGTATTGACATAAAAACAGACACATTGGTCAATGGAAAAGAATGGAAGACATAGACATCAACCCAAACACATAAGGACACCTGATTTTTTAACATAATGTTTTATTCTTTGGGAATTTCACATCATGCACCCAAATCCTACTTGTTTTCTAGTCTCTCTGTATCTGCCCATCACCCTAGTAGTATCCTCCTAAAAGAAATTTTAAAAAGAAATAAAAATTAAAATATTAGTTAAAAACAACAATAAAAAGCAAAGCAAAACAAGCAAACAAACAAAAGCCCACTTCATTCCTTCATCTTTCCTGACTCTCCATCACCGCTTCAGTTGTCTTAGTGGTGCTGGGAGCTGCAGTATATCACACAGTAGACCCTTTTGTCCAAACAGCTTTACTTGCAAATGTTTATTGTGTAATAAGTTATTGGTCAGGCTCAATACCTCTGGCTTCTGGTACACCAACAATGTTAGACCCACAACAAAACTCCTCTCAAATATTCTACTATTACCTTTTTCTCCTTAGATTGCTCCTTTTCATTATAAATCTTCATAAGCATGAACACTAGAAGCCATATGACAGAGTCTATACCAGGCTGTTTGGAGATTTTCTCCACCAATGGAAATAACCCAAATTTCTTTATTTTAGCCTCAGACAGACTCTTTGGACGAGGGCAAAACTCAGCCACTTTCTTCACCAAAATACCACAAGAACGATTTCTAGGAAACATACTAATATTCTTCTCCTCTGAAACCTCTTAAACCCGAGCAAATTATTCTCAGGACAATTGTCTTCCATGCTCCTACTAAAATGGCCAATTAAGCAGCTCTTAAAGAGTTCAACTGCTTTTCTAATTCACAGTCCCAAGGTCTACATTCCTTCAAATAAAAGCATGGTCAGGTATATCCCAACAGTAACTTCAGTGTTTGGTACCAACTTCTGTCTTAGTTATGGTTTCAGTTGCTGTGAAGAGGCAACTCTTCTAATGGAAACCATTTAATGTGGTAGCTTACAGTTTCAGAGGTTTAGTCCATTATCATCATGGTGGGAAGCTGCAGCATGCAGGCAGACATGGTGCTAGAGCTGAGAGTCCTACATCTTACAGAAGTAAAAGGAAGTGTTCTGTCTCACTGAGCATGGCTTCAGCACATATGAGACCTCAGAATCCACCTGCACAGTGACCCACTTCCTCCACCAAAACACACCTACTCCAACAAGGCCACATCTCCAAATATTGTCACTCCCTTTGGGGGTCATTTTTATTCAAACCACCATAGCTATCAAAATAGAAAAATGGACACCAGTCCAATCACAAGACCCTTGACTGTTGCGGGAGGTCCTTCCGCCCCTCCAACCAATAACTGCTGTGATACCAGCCCATTGGGGAGTGGTCTCTCTCCCTTTAAAAAAGCAGCTATTTCCTCTGCTCGCTCTTTTCACTTCCTGCTCCGCCGGAGACTAGACTCCCTTCCTGGTTGTGCAGATGGCTGTTGTCTGGGACGGTGATCTGTAAGTTTTTTTCCCTTTAAATAAATAACACCCTATTAATCATAACTCCAAACTGGTGTGGCCTTGTTCGTGACTTACACCTTCATCTGGCGCCCAAACGTTTGGCTTTTAGGACCTCTCCTTCCCCCGCTCGAGTTCGGCTTGGCGCGAGCCCTCCCTTCCTTAGCCACGGCCTGTGCCTTGTGGCAGCCTTGTAGCCTGTGCCTTGTGCGTGGAGCCAGCAGTTTAATATAAATTATCACGCACTGGCTTTTCTTGCTGCAGTTCTTTATATTTTTTAGACACCTCAGATTGACTTCAAGTCCCCACGCACCTATCATCTGCTTCCCCACGTGGATTTAAACTCCACAGGCCCGAGTAGTCTCTGCCTGCGTGGTTTACTCTTTTCTTAGTCGTTTTTAAATCTCCCTTGCAAGTACAGCTCTTAAGTGGTGTGAACCAGAGCATGCAGTTGCCGATTGCAGAAGCTGCAACCCCTCAGGGTGACTCTGTCATGTGGAGGCATACACAGCTTCCTGGTTACTCTTCTCTACCCCTGGATTCTGGGTTTATGGTTCCCTGTACGCCGTTTTTTGTTTAGTTCGTGACTTAGGCCCCAGTGTCGAGTCCGAGATACACTCGGCCTTCAGGCCCATAATATCAAGAGAGGCAGGAGATCTCTGAGGCCGGCCAGGCGGTGGTGGCATACGCCTTTAATCCCAGCACTTGGGAGGCAGAGGCAGGCAGATCTCTGTGAGTTCGAGGCAGGCCAGGTGGTGCACGCCTTTAATCCCAGCACTGGGGGGGGGGGGCAGAGACAGGCAGATTTCAGCAGACCCTCAAACAGGAACCCGTTTTCGTCGAGACTTGGCAAC
>NW_026068013.1:1628188-1631254 GCF_014885135.2 Alexandromys fortis | reverse complement strand
AAAGTTGGTTGCTTCAACGCTGCAAACATGACTTTGGGTGATTGCCCAGGTAGCTAGTTGTCTCTGTGATTTGTTGCATGTTTTGGAAGTTGTTTTACTGAACTTCCTAATTACCCAGGTAACATTATTTCCCTTCTCAGATCTTCGATGGGGTTGAAGACTATATAAATGTAGTTACTTTTCTCTCACGACTTGGCCAAGTTATTTATTATACAAGACCTAAGCTAGTTAGAATGGGATATTTGTACTTATTGTATATCATTTCATAGTAGGTTTAGAACTCTCTTACTTAAACAAAAGGGGGAGGTGTTGCGGGAGGTCCTTCCGCCCCTCCAACCAATAGCTGCTGTGATACCAGCCCATTGGGGCGTGGTCTCTCTCCCTTTAAAAAAAAAGCGGCTATTTCCTCTGCTCGCTCTCTTCACTTCCTGCTCCGCCGGAGACTAGACTCCCTTCCTGGTTGTGCAGATGGCTGTTGTCTGGGACAGTGATCTGTAAGTTTTTTCCCCTTTAAATAAATAACACCCTATTAATCATAACTCCAAACTGGTATGGCCTTGTTCGTGACTTACGCCTTCACTTGACCTACATACAGTCTGTCCTTCCTCTAAGATGTGTTGGGGCAGTAGTGACACAGAACTTATGAGAGTGGCCAACCAATGTCTGATTTTATTTAAAGCACACTCCACAAAAAGGAACTCATACCTGACACTGCTTGGGTAACCAAGATTCAGAGACTAGATAGCCCAGAGACATAAGATAAAACCAAACATGACTAGAAAAAAAAGAATAAAATTAAAATTAGCTTGATTGTTGTTAAAATTAAAATTCCTTTGGGAAACACTGAAGATTATGAAATTCACTAAAGAGTTGGTCTAAGAGATATGAGAAACTTCATGGAAAATAGTTTTTTAAAACACAATTTATATTTTATTTCTTGTACTGAGTTGAGTGAAGGAAACCATCACATTCTCAAATGAAGACTCCTTGTTTTATGAGAGATAATTTGCATTCTAGAGCAACTGAAATGATGTATTTGAGCTTTGCTGTATGAATGTGGTCTATTCCACTCATGCTAGCTCATGCAGAGATGCCTCCGTTGAACTGATAGAAAAACAGTCTACTAAATGTAGACTGTTCTTTGTCAAGATTGATAGAGTTTCTATCTGTACTAGCTTGTTTGTGGTGACACAAGCTAGAGTCATGAGAGGAAGGAGCCTCGGTGGAGGAAATGCCTCGAGGTCTAGTTGGAAGACATTTCCCCAGTTAGTGATCAGTGGGGGAGAACTCAACTCATGGTGGGTAAAGCAATTGTTAGGCTGCTAGTCCTGGCTTCTATAAGATGGTGAGCTGGGCAAGTCATGGGAAACAAGCCAGTAAGCAGCTTCCCTTCACGGCCTCTGCATCAGATCCTGCCACGGGGATCCTGTTCCACTAGAGTTCCTGTCATGACTTCAGTGATGAACAGCAATACTCAAGTATAAGCTTCATAAATCCTTTCCTTCCCAACTTGATTTTTGGTCATGGTGTTTCAATGAAGCAATAGAAACCCTAACTGAGATAGTATCTAATTATTTTGCAAATGATTAACTTCACTTGCCTATTTACTGCTTCCTGCTTTCCTACCCCAGTCCTTATTGTAATGCAAACAATGTCAAACCAACATTCATTAGAAAATCATCAATAGGCCACCCAGTGGGAGGTCATACCAGTCAGAACCTGAGTGTCCCACCTGCCCACACCTCCCTAGACTCTGTTTTTAAGGACCCTTCCCATGTCCCATGATGTCCCAGTATATTGCAGGCCATGCCTTTGGATCCTGCTCCCAACCCCAGTGGACTTCTGTTGCTCAGTAGACAGAACAGGTGAATGACCTGCCTACCAATGGAACTGCCCCCTCCCTGCATTCTCTTCCCTGGAATACTTCTCATGGCCACACCATCCCAGCTGATCACTGCCCTGTTGCTGGGCCCTGCACTCAGCTCCAGTGGATTTCCACTACTCAAACACAAACCACACCAGCTTGAACAGACTTCAGCTGCTCAGGTGCAGGCCACACCAGTCAGGAATAAACAGAGACACCCTGCTGCGCCAAAGGTCAAGCTAGTCACCAGAGGGCCAACTTGGAGACTATCTAATAGATCAGAGGTCATTCAATCACCAAAAATCCAGGCCACAATAAGTAGAAAACCAAAACGGAAAAAGAAATCAAGGAACAAAGTACCCATCCAACAATAACAAACTAAGAAATCAAGGACTAGAATTAATCACCCCAAGTTCAGTTATCTAAATACTAGTGTAAAAATAAAATCAACAACAGCCAGGGCAATGTGACACCACCAGAGGCCAGATAGCCTATGACAGCAAGGTCTGAATATTCCACTGCAACCAATGTACAAGAGAATTACCTTACAAAAACTTTATGAACGTGGTAGAGGTTCTTAAAGAAGAAATGGGAAACTCCTTTAAAGAAATCAACAAAAAGACAACCAAAAAATTAGAGGAACTCAACAAATTTCTTAAAGAACATGAAGAAAAACAAGAAAACAAACAAGTAAATAAACAAACAGATGAAAGGAACTACTTACAACATGAAAATCAAAACAGAAGCAATAAAGGAAACACAAACTGAGGGAATTCGGGAAATTAAAAATCTGGGTAAGTGAACAGAAACTACAGATGAAAGCATCCCCAACAGAATACAAGAGATGTAAGAGAGAATCCCAGGAATTGAAAATGCAATAGAAGAAATACTTCATCAGTCAAAGAAAATGATAAATCTAAAAAACTCCTGAAACAAAACATCCAGAATATCTGGGACACCATGAATAGACCTAACCTAAGAATAATAGGAAGAGAAGAAGGATCTCTGTGAGTTCAAGGCCAGCCTGGTCTAAAAGAGCTAGTCCCAGGACAGGCTCCCAAATTACAGTAAAACCCTGTCTCAAAGAGCCAAAAAGGAAGAAGAAGAGAAGATGGAGGCAGAGAAAGAGGAGGAGGAGGAGGAGGAGGAGGAGGAGGAGGAGGAGGAGGAGGAGGAGAAGAAGAAGAAGAAGAGGAAGAGGA
>NW_026068013.1:1569117-1625613 GCF_014885135.2 Alexandromys fortis | reverse complement strand
TGAACTGTCTTTGAAATTTCCTGCTTCATGGAAATGTCTCTGGATACCATGGGCCTGTAGGCCGAAGATGGATGCCCCAACAGTACAGAGGAACTTTGGGTGACTGTCCAGGCAGCGAGATGTCTCTGTCATTTCTAGAGTTTTGGACTTCCTGTTTATTTAGGTATTATTATATCCTTCTGGAGTCTTTGATGGAGTTGAAGAATGAATATAGTTTTCCTTAGTTATGATAAGAGATAAAATAGATATAAATATTGTAACTGTAATTCTTGCTTGATAACTGTTTTGTTATATGTAATTTTGCTATGTTAAGTTAAAGCCTTCTTTTTTTGTTTAAACAGAAAAAGGGGAAATGATGGAGGAAGAACCTTTGTTAATTATAATAAAGAAACTGCCTTGGCCCATTTTATTGGTTAGAACATAGATGGGTGGAGTAAACAGAAGAGAATGCTGGGAAAAAGAAGCTTAGTCGAGGAGTCGCCATGATTCTCCCACTCCAGACAGACGCAGGTTAAGATCCTCCCTGGTAAGCCACCTCGTGGGCTACACAGAATATTAGAAATGGGTTAGAACAATATGTAAGAGCTAGCCAATAAGAGGCTACAGATAACAGGCCAGGCAATGTTTAAAAAAATACAGTTTCCGTGTAATTATTTCAGGGCATAACCTAGCCATGCGGGTGGCCAGGTGCCAGGGACACAGCCCTGCCGCTTCTAATTCAACACTGAAGGAGTGCGTTCAATGGAGCAACAACCCCCAACTACACCAATTAGGAGAAGAGGGACCCCATAAAGCACAGGCTCCACCTATACTGACAGGAAGGAGAGATGGGTCGACAACAAGGTAAAAATACACTCAACAACATAAAGAGCAAAATGACACCACTGAAAACTAGTGGTTCTATAACAGGAAGACCTGAACATCCCAACTCATATGAAGAAGAACAACCTTAAAAATAACTTTATGAAAATGATTCTTGCCCTTAAAGAGGAAATGAAATAATCCATTAAAGAAGTAGAGGAAAACACCAAAAAAATTGGGAGAAATCATCAGATCCCTTAAAGGAAACCAACAAAAAACAATCAAACCGGTGAGGAAAAATGATTCAAGACTTGACAACTGAAATAGAGGCAATAAAGAAAGCAAAAATCAAGGGAATTCTGGAAATGTAAAATTTGGGTAAATGATCAAGAACCACAAACGTAAGAGAGAACCTCAGGTACAATACAATAGAGGGAACATATTTATCAATTAAAGAAAATGTTAAATCCAACAAATTCTTAACACAAAATACACTGGAAATCCGGGACACCATGAAAAGATCAAACCAAAGACAGGGATAGAAAAGAAGTCCAACTCAAAGGCAGAGAAAATGTATTCAACAAAATCATAGAAGAAAAATTTTTCTAACCTAAAGAAGGATTTACCTGTGAGAGTACAAAAAACTGACAGAACACCAAATGGACTGTACCCCCCCCCCAAAAATCCCCTCAATACATAATAATAAAAACATTAAACATGCAGAGTAAAGAAAGAATATTAAGAGCTATGAAGGGAAAAGGTCAAGTAAAATATGAAGACAAACCTATCAGAATTACACCCAAATTCTCAATGGAAACAATAAAAGCCAGAAGGTCCTGGACAGGTGTTATACAGACATTAAGAGACCATGGATGCCAGCCCAAACTATTATACTCAGCAAAGCTTTCAATCACCATAGACAGAAAAAAAAATATTTCATGACAAAACTAGATTTAAACAAGATCTAGCCACAAATCCAACCCTACAGAAAATATTAGAAGGAAAACTCCTACCCAAGGAAGTTGGCTACATCCACTAAAACACAATCTCTCTCACAGCAGCAAATCTCAAATAAGGGAAATACACTCACAATGCCAAAAACAACAAAAACTAAAATAATAAGAACTAGCAATAACTGGTAAGTAATATTTCTTAATATGAATGGGCTCAATTCACCTATAATAAGACACGGGCTAACAGATTAGATAAAAAATCAGAATCCATCCTTCTACTGCATACAAGAAACATATCTCAACCTCAAAGGCAGACATCTCATCAGATTAAAGGTTAGGAAACAATTTCCCAATCTATTTGCATTCTTCTGCATATCAACATCCAGATATGCCAGCACTATTTGTTAAAGGTGCTTTCTTTTTTTCATTTTATATTTTTAGATTCTTTGCCAAAAATTAGGTGTTTATAGGTGTGTGGGTTAATATCAGGGTCTTTAATTTGATTCCATTGGTCCACCTGTCTGTTTTTATGTCAATACCTAACTAATTTTATTACCATAGCTCTATAATAGAGCTTGAAGCCAGGGATGGTGATGCCTCCAGATTTTCATTTATTGTACATTGTTGTTATAGCTACCCTGGGTTTTTGTTTTTCCATATGAAATTTAGTGTTGTTCGTTTGAAGTCAGTGAAAAATTGTGCTGGGATTTTGATGGATATTGCACTGAATTTGTAGATTGCTTTAGGTAAGATTATTATTTTTACTATATTAATCCTACCTATCCATGAACATGAGAGATCTTTCCATTTTCTGATATCTTCTTTAATTTAATTCTTCAAGTACTTAAATTTTTAGTCCTAAAAGTCTTTCGTTGTTTGGTTATAATTACCAAAGGTATTTTATATTTGTGGCTCTTGTGAAGGGTGGTATTTCTCTGCTTTCTTTATCAGTCTGTTTATCACCTGTATATAAGAGGACTACTGAATTTTTTGAGTTAATCTTTTATCCTGCCACATTATAGAATGTGTTTATTAGCTGTAAAAGTTCTCTGCTAGAATTTTTGGGGTCACTTATGGATACTATCATATCATCAGCAAATACCAAAGTTTGGCTTCTTAATTTCCAAATTGTATCCCCTTGATCTCCTTTTGTTGTCTTATTGCTCTAGCTAGAATTTCAAGCACTATGTTGATTACATATGGAGAGAGTTGCCAGCCTTGTCTTATTCCTGGTTTCAGTGGAATCACTTTGAATTTCTCTCCATTTAGATTGATGTTGGTTGTTAGCATGCTGTATATTGCCTTTATTATGTTTAGATACATTCCTTGTGTTGCTGATCTCTCCAAGACTTTTCTTATGAAGGGTTGTTGGATTTTGTCAAAGAATTTTTAAGTATCTAATGAGATGATCATGTGGTTTTAATTTTGCTTTCAGTTTGTTTATAAGGTGGATTACATGAATAGATTTTGATATGTTCAACCATCCTGTATCCCTTGGGTGAAGCCTGCTTGATCATAGTGGATGATGTTTCTGATGTGTTCTTGGATTTGATTTGCCAGTATTCTTTTATGATTATATTTATCTTGTTATTTATTTATTGATTGATTTTTATTGAGCTCTACATTTTTCTCTGCTCCCCTCCCTGCCTCTCCCCTTGCCTTAAGCCCTCTCCCAAGGTCCCCATGTTCCCAATTTACTCAGGAGATCTTGTCTTTTTCTACTTCCCATAAAGATTAGATCTATGTATGTCTCTCTTAGGGTCCTCATTGTTGCACAAAACTCAAGTCCAAATGGATTAAGGACCTCAACATAAATCTAACCACAGTAAACCTCATAGAATAGAAATTGGGAAGTAACCTTGAATGCATTTGCACAAGAGACCACTTCCTAAATACAATCCCAGTTGCATAGACACTGAGAGAAATAATTAATAAAGGAGACCTCCTTAAAATGAGAAGCTTCTATAAAGGAAGGGACATGGTCAACAAGGTAAAATGTCAACATACAGAATGGGAAAAGATCTTCACCAACCCCACATCTGACAAAAGGCTGATCTCCAAAATATATAAGAACTCAAGAAGCTAAACATTAAAATACCAAGTAATCCAATTTTTTAAAAAATGGGGTACAGATTGAAACAGCAAATTCTCTACAGAAGAATCTTAAAAAGTCAAAAGACATTTTTAAAGGCTCAACATTGTTAGTCATCAGTAAAATATAAATCTAAACAATTCTGAGATTCCATCTTATACCAATCAGAATTCAATGAAAATGAATGCACAACATATCCAAACTTATGGTAGACAATGAAAGAAGTGCTAAGAGGAAAGTTCATACCATTAAGTGTCTGCATAAATAAATTAGAGAATTCTCCTACCAGTGACTTAATAGTGCACATGAAGGCTTTAGAACAAAAGAAGCAGACAACCCCAAGAGGAGTAGAAGGAAGGAAATGATCATACTCAGTGTTAAAAATCAACAAAATATAAGTAAAGAGAACAATACAAAGAATCAATGAAATGAAGAGTTGAGTCTTGAAAAATCAACAAGATATACAAACGCTTATCCAAGCTAACTAAATGACCGGCAGAGAATATCCAAATTAACAAGCTCAAGAATGAAAAGGTGACATAACAACTGAAGAAATCCAGAGAATCATTAGTCAAACTTCAAAAGCCTATACTGCACAAAATTGGAAAATCTAAAAGAAATGGATAATTTTCTCAATAGACACCATATGCCAAAGTTATACAACGAGTAGATAAACAATTTAAATAGATCTATAACCCACAGGAAAATAAATGCTGTCAATAAAAGTCTCCCAACAAAAAAAAAGTACAGGACCAGATGGTTTCAGTACAGAATTCTACCATATCATCAAAAAAGAGCTAATATTAGCACTTTTTGAAATTATTCCACAAAATAGAAACAGAAGGAAAATTCCTAAATTCTTTTTATGAGGCTACAATAACACTGATATCCAAACCACACAGACATAACAAAATAAGAGAATTACAGACAAATTTCCCTCATGAACATTGATGTAAAATACTCAATAAAATACTGGCAAACCAAATCCAGTAGCACATCAAGAAGATCATCCACCAAGATCAAGTTGATCATCTTAGAGATGCAATGATGGTTCAACATATAAAAATTTGTCAATGTAATCAACCACATAAGCAATATAAAAGAAAACTACATGATCATCTCAGTAGATGCTGAAATACATTTGACAAAATTCAATACCCTTCATGATAAAAATCTTAGATCAATGATACAAGGGAGATACCTAGATACAATAAAGGCAATATACAGCAATACATTACCCAGAATCAAATTAAATGGAGAGAAACTCAAAATAATCCCATTAAAATCAGGGACAAAACAAGCTTTCCATTCTCCCCATGTCTATTAAACATAGTCCTTGATGTTTTTACTAGAGTGATAAGACAGCTAAAGAGGATCAAGAGGAACATAGACTGGAAAGAAAGAAGTCAAAGTATTGTTATTTGTAGATGATATGATAGCATACATACATGATCCTAAAGTTTCTACAATGAACATTCTACATCTGACAAACATTTTCAGTTTAGTGGCTGAATACAAATTAACTCAAAAAAGAATGGTAGCAGACCTTCAAACAAATGATAAACAGGCTGAGAAAGAAATCAGGAAAATAACACCTTTCACAATAACCACAAATAATATCAAGTTTCTTGGGGTGATCCTAACCAAGCAAATTAAAAATATGTATGATAAAAATTTCAAGTTTGAAGAAGTAAATTGGAGAAGATACCAAAGATCGCCCATGCTAGTGAATAAGCAGGATTAACATAGTAAAAATGTCCATCTTAACAAGAGCAATCTACAGTTCCAATGCAATCCCCATTAAGATCCCAACACAATCATTTACAGACATTAAAAGGACAATATTCAACTTCCTATAGAAACACACACACACAAAACTGGATAGCTAAAACAATCCTAAAAAATAAAAGAACTGCTGAAGGTATCACCATTCTCTGAGTTTAATAATAAAAACCACATGGTATTTGTTATGGTTTTTGTCTCTTTAAGAGGCAAGCCATGCCCACTCCCGGCAACCCCCCCTGGTTCCAACTCCCCGTCATCTTGGATCTCTTACTGTTCCCTCTTCACAGGCACGTGTCTCCCCTCGTCTCCTCTTCCCTGTCTCTTTCCTCTTTCTTCTCTTCTCCTTCTTTTCCTACACTCTTTCCTCTAAGTAATAAATATTCAATTCTATATGATGTGTCTTCCTTCTACCCACCACCTGCTCATACCCACCAGCATGGTGGGACCAGCTGGCTCAGCTGCTCACCACTAGAAAATTGCACTGGGCAAGACTTCCAGAAACCAGCAGCTGTCTCTGTCTGGGACTGGCTGCTCCCAGTGGGACTGGCTGCTCCCAGAGCCCGCTGCCTGCTGCCACATGACCTGCCAGGGACCCGCCAGCATTTTTAAAAAATCATAAAAGTATTGGCATAAAAACAGAGAGGCTGTTCAATGGAATTGAACTGAAGACCCAGAAGTAAATCCACACACCTATTGACACTTGATTTTTGACAAATAAGCCAAAAGTATACAATGGAGCAAAGAATTGACAAATGGTTCTGTTATAACTGGATGTTGGTATATAGAAGAATGCTAACAGTTCATAACTATCAAAAAGACCTCAACATAAAATGAGATCCACTGAATCTGATACGAGAGAAAATGGGGAATAACCTTAAAATGCACTGGCACAAGAGATGACTTCCTGAACAGAATGCCAATCAAGCAGGTGCTAAGCTTTACAGTTAACAAACGGGGGGCTGGAGAGATGGCTCAGAGGTTAAGAGCATTGCTTGCTCTTCCAAAGGTCCTGAGTTCAATTCCCAGCAACCACATGGTGGCTCACAACCATCTGTAATGGGGTCTGGTGCCCTCTTCGGCCTGCAGGCGCACACACACAGACAGAATGTTGTATACATAATAAATAAATAAATAAATAAATAAATAAATAAATAAATAAATATTTTAAAAAAAAAACGGGACCTAATGAAACTTAAAGGCTTCTAGAAAGCAAAGAACACTGTCAATAGGCCAAAACAGCAGCCTATAAAATGGGAAGAGATCTTCACCAAATCCAATCCTTATTGAGGGCTAATATCTAAAATATATAAAGAACTCAATGAATCAGACATCAAAAAAAAAAAAAACAAATTACTCAATTTAAAAATGGGACACAGATCTAAACAGAGAATTCTCAACACAGTAATCTCTAATGGCCAAGAACCACTTAAAGAAATTTTCAACATCCTTAGCCATCAGGGAAATGCAAATCAAAACAACTTTGAAATTCCATCTTACACCTGTCAGAATGACTAAGATCAGAAACACAAGGAACAGCTCATACTAGGAAAGGATGTGGAGCAAAAGAAATACTTTTCATCTTCTGGTTATAATGCCAATTTATACAGTCACTTTGGAAAACAATATGGCAGTTTTTGAGAAAAATGGGAATCAATCTACCCCAAGACCTAGCTATACCACTCCTGGGCACGTGCCCAAAGAAAGCTCTACCATACCAGAAGGATACATAATTCACTGCAATTTTTCATGTGGTCCAATGAGGGGCAAGTATACATCCTGACATATTTCCTGCCTATGTATAATCAATCACATTTGATACAAATGGGTCAAAAATCTTGTTTAAGAGAGTGAAAACATGTTGCCTATTATCTCCCATAAACAATGTGAGGACCTGACATTGCAAACTCCATTTTAAAGAAGGGGCTTCATATTAAACTATATAATGAGCAGGAACCAATCTCAGCTCCAGAAATGTGCTGCAATAGCAGAATTTGAACAGATACCCTGAAAATAGCCAATTAAGGAGCTAGGGAGCAGGACTGTAAAATTTAACGAGGTCCATATGTTTTTAGGAGGCATCCTGTTCTTGGGGATACTTTGTCAGTTATTAATGTCTCTTTGTTAGGATTTTCGTGCCCAAAAACTGTCCAATGATTTTGCAAACTACCTCACACTATGTCCTTACCCAATCCAAAGACAACAGCACATGAACTCCCCTGATTTGGCCCTTTCCCCTTTAAAAGTTCTGCCCTTCCCCTGGTTGGGGGCTGCATTTCCTTCACCCAGTACATCAGTGTGGTGGAGGTGTGGTCCAAACTATAGTTTGAATATTGAAAACCCTCTTTTCATCCGGTTCCATGACTTCCTTTTTTAGGGATTAATTTGGGCATAACAATAGCCTCCAGCATTGCAGGAGCTATCTGTCCTTGGGCAAGGACTTACAAATCAGAGTCATTTTTGTTTCAAGGATCTCTTAGGCACAGTACTTAAAACTTAATTGTCACTTTGGAATTCACAATAGGAGTGCACAGAGATTGACCTAACAACTAGGGATCCTGCATAGGACTGACCTCGGCCCTCTGCATAAATGTTACAGTTGTGTTTTAGTCATTAATAGACTGGATGAATATGCTGCAGACATGCGTCCTGAAAGCATGATGACCAGGAAGAGTGGCGCAGAGTTGGCTTCCCGACATGGCTGCTGTCAGGAGGCCACTGCTGCTTGCTGGCTGCCATCATGTGGTTGGCACAGCTGATGCTAAGTGACACAGCAGACTCAGGGAGAAAGAAAGAAAGAACCAGGAAAAAGCCAAAAATTGTCACCATAACATTCTCAACATCACACAGCGCTTTTTCCACTATTCGTGAGAAGCAAGGCACGGCTCTGTGTCCACTTTGTGATCAATGTAAATAACATTTTAATTAGATTCCACCTTTAGGAATGTCTGGTATTGGAGAATTTGAAGATGCATTGTAAAACCTCACGTCATAGGATCCATGTCTCCTCTCTTACAACACCCAGCCCTGATTCCCTGTTTTGTGAACTCTGAAAGGACTTAATGCCAAACAAACAGGAAGTACAGTTAAGACCAAGTCCGGCTGTTTGCCTAACCCCCCCTGGAACCAACGGGCAAGGAAGGCCCATCCACCCAACCTCTGCCTGAGTCAACAGGCAAGGAAGACTTGCCCACCCAGCTGACCTCCATTAGAGACAGTGGGCAAGGAAGGCCTGCCTGCCTGCCCACCTGACCATCACTGGAACACTGGAACCAGAGTCTGAGCAAATTCTGAGAGACCTCTGGCATGACTGCAACCTTAGCCCCAACTACACCAGGAGGGGCAACCATCTGATCCTTTGTGCCACTAGTACCTGGAGGAGTGACCACCAGAAACACAACCCCAACTGTACCAATTAGAAGATGGATAGACAACAGGCAAGAACACACACAACAGAAAGGGAAACACAGCATCACAAAACCTACTGGCTCTACAAAAGCAAGTCTTTAACACCACTGCACAGATGAAACAGAAGAAAACAACCTAAAAAAATAACTTCAGCATAATGTCTGAGGCCCTTAAAGAGGAAATGAAAAGTTCCCTCAAAGAAGTGGGGGAAAAGACAATCAAAAAATTAGAAGAATGCCGGGTGATGGTGACGTACGCCTTTAATCCCAGCACTCGGGAGGCAGAGGCAGGCGGGTCTCTGTGAGTTCAAGACCAGCCTGGTCTACAGAGCTAGTGCCAGGACAGGTTCCAAAGTCACAGAGAAACCCTGTCTCGAAAAAAAACCAAAAAAAAATTAGAAGAAACCAACAAATCCCTTAAAGAAAACCAAGAAAAAGCAAACAAACAGGTGAAAGAAACAATTCAAGACTTGAAAACGGAAATAGAGACAATTAAAAAAAAAAAAAAAAACAAGGGAGTTCTGGAAATGGAAAGCATAGGTAAACAATCAGGAACCACAAATGCAAGCATAAAGACTAGAATGTAAAAGATGGAAGAGAGAATTTCAGGTACTGAAGAAACAAGAGGAAATAAATTCATTGGCCAAAGAAAATGTTAAATTTAACAAAAGTTTGACACAAAATATCCAGGAAATATGGGACACCATAAAAAGAAATCTAAGAATAAAAGGGATAGAAAAAGAAGTCCAACTCAAAGACACAGAAAATATATTCAACAAAATCATGAAGAAAACTTTCCTAACCTAAAGAAGGATATGCCTATGAAGGTGCAAGAAGCTTACAGAACAACAAATAGACTGAACCAAAAAAAAGTCCACTCACCACATAATAATCACAATATTAAACATATAGAATAAAGAAAGAATTAAGAGTTGCAAAGGAAAAAGGCCAAGTAACATATAAAGGCAGACCTATCAGAATTACACCTGACTTTTCAATGAAAACCGAAAGGTTCTGGTCATGTGTTATGCAGACACTAAGAGACCACAGATGCCAGCTCAGACTACTCATTAGCATAGATGGAGAAAACAAGATATTCCATGACAGAACCAGATTTAAACAATACCTAGCCACAAAATCTAGCCCTTCATAAAGTACTAAAAGGAAAACTCCAACTCAAGTAAATCAGCTCCACCTACAGAAACACAGGCAATAGATGATCTCACAGCAGCAAATCCAAAAAAAGGGAAAAACACACACAATAACATTCTAAATATCCAACAAAATAGATTTTAAACTAAAATCAATCAAAAGAGACAAGAAAGGATATTTCATATTTGTCTCAGGAAAAATCCATAAAGAGAAAATCTTAATACTGAACATCTATGCCCCAAATACAAGGGCACCCTCATATATAAACATTACTAAAGCTTAAATCACACATTAAGTTCCACACACTAATAATGGAAGACTTTCATTCTTATCACTGGACAGGTCTGCCAAACAAAACTTAACAAAGAAAGGAAAAAAAAAAAAACAAAAGATATTATGACTCAGATGGACTTAACAGACATGTATAGAACATTCCATCCAAATATAAAAGAATATACCTCCTTCTCAGCACCCCATGGAACCTTCTCAAAAATTGAACACATACTCGGTAACAAAGTAAACCTCAATAGATACAAAAAGTTGGAATAACCCCATGTATCTTATCAGATCACCATGTTTTAAAACTAGAATTCAACAACAACATGAATTTCAGGAAGCTCATGAACACATAAAAATTGAGCAATGCTTACCTGAACCACCAACAGGTCAAGAAAAAAATAAAGAAATGAAAGACTTTCTAAAATTCAACAAAAATGATCACAAAACATACCCAAACTTATGGGACACAATAAAAGTAGTGTTAAGAGGAAAGTTCATAGCCCTAAAAGCTATGCCTACATAAAGAAGCTGGAAAAATCTCACACTAGTGAGTTAACAAAACACCTGAAAGCTCTAGAACAAAAAGAAGCAAACTCATCCAAGAGGACTAGATGACAGGAAATAAATTGAGAGCTGAAATCAACAAAATAGAAAGAAAGAAAGAAAATTAAAAAACCAGAGACAAAGAGCTGGTTCTTTGAGAAAATCAACAAAATAGAACGACCTTTATCCAAACTAACCAATAGGCAGAGAAAGATTATCCAAATTAACAAAATCAGAAAGAAAGGGGAACATAACAACAGACATGAAGGAAATTCAGAAAATTATCAGGTCATACTTCAAAAACCTGTACCCCACAAAATTAGAAAACTTAAAGGAATGGATAATTTTCTGGATAAATATTTAACAAAATTAAATCAAGACCAGGTAAGTATATTAAATAGACCTATAACTGCTAAGGAAATAGAAAATGTCATCAAAATCTCCCAATCTCAGGACCATATGGTTTCAGCACAGAATTTTATAGTATTTTCAAAGAAGAACTAATACCAATGCTACTCAAATTGTTCCATACAATAGAAACAAAAGAAAAATTGCCAAACTCTTTCTACAAGACTACAGTTACCCAGTATCCAAACCACACAAAGATACTACTAAGGGAGAGAATTGCAGACCAGTCTCCCTCATGAACATTGATGCAAAAATGCTCAATAAAATACTGGCAAACAAAATTCATGAACACATCAGAAAAATCACCCTTCATTAACCAAGCAGGCTTCATCCCAGAGATGCAAGGATGGTTCAACATATAAAAACCTATCAATGTAATCCACCATATAACCAAACTGAAAGAAAAAAAAAAAAACATGGCCATCCCATTAAATGTTTAAAAAAAAAACTATGATAAAATGCATCATCTGTTCATGATAAACATCTTGGAGAGAGCAGAGAAACAAAGGAGTATACTGAAATGTAATAAAGGCAATACAGCGAGTCAACAACCAACATCAAACTAAATGGAGAGAACTCAAAGCGATCCTACTGAAATCATGAACAAAACAAGGTTGTCGACACACTCCATATCTATTCAATATAGTACTAGAAGTTCTTGCTAGATCAATAAGACAGCAAAATGAGATCAAGGGGATCCAAATTGAAAAAGAAGAAGTCAAACTCTCACTGTTTGGTGATGATATGATAGTTTATGACCCCAAAAATCCTACCAGAGAACTACTACAGTTCATAAACACCTTCAGTAATGTAGCAGGATACAAGATTAACTCAGAAACATCAGTGTCCCTCCTTTTACAGATGATAAATGGGCTGAGAAAGAAACCAGAGAAACATCACCCTTCATAATAGCCACAAATAACATAAAATATCTTGGGGTAAGTCTAACCAAACAACTGAAAGACCTATCCTGTATGGCAAGAACTTTAAATCTTTGAAGAAAGAAATTGAAGAAGACACAAGAAAGTGGAAAGATCTCCCATGCTCTTGGGTAGGTAGAATTAACATAGTAAAGATGGCAGTCTTACCAAAAGCAATCTACAGATTCAATGCAATGCTCATGAAAATCCCAGCACAATTCTTCACAGGCTTTGAAAGAACAATACTCAACTTCATATAGAAAAAGAAAAAAATAACAGGATAGTCAAAATAATCCTGCACAACAAAGGAACTTCTGGAGGCATCACAATCCCTGACCACAAACTGTTCTATGGAGCTACAGTACTGAAAGCAGCCTGGTATTGGCATAAAAGCAGATAGGAGGATCAATGGAATCGAATCAAAGACCCAAATATCAATCCACACACCTAAAAACACCTAATATTTGACAAAGAAGCAAAAAAATATAAAATGGAAAAAGCATATTCAACAAATGGTGCTAGCATAAGTATATATCAACACTAACAAAAGAATTCCATCAGCATGTTCAGACAGAAAGGACAGGGCAGAGAACATGTGGTCAGCCATAGATTCTCTGGGGAACTGAGAACTGACACAAAGTTTATGCCAGAAGAAAACAGAGATAACAGAGAAGTAAGATGACCTTCTGAGACGGCAGGATACATGACATTTGCATGCCTCATGCTGTTACCGTTACGTCTGGTTATGTAGTCTCAGAACTTGTGGGCGTCCATGCTCCTGGCCTCACATTTCCCAGAAAGCCAAGTTTTACTACCCCAGGCCTGCTTGGTATCAGTAAAGAGAAACATCATTTACAAGTTGCCAACAATGTTACCTTTCTTAGCCAAGTTTAGACAAGTGTCTTTTGAAAGAGTTATAAGCGTTGCACTTGCATATAATCTTTCATCCCCAAGTAGAAAGATATTTACAAATGGTGTCTAGCAAAATAGAATTGGATACATTTTCCTGTCCCCGGAACACTTCCTCTGTTCTAAACAGCCCATCACAGTGCATATCTCCTTGGCAACCTGAGGGCTCCAGGAATACACTCTCCATCATTCAAGTGCTCATCACTGCACTTTGGCTGTCTCCAGCTTGGATGACATCCTTCTGCTCCCTGATTCTCACCTGGCATGACTTCGCTACTTTGTTCCTTAGCAAAGAATTCTTCTGGATCACCCAGGACTTTTTATTTTGAGCATAATGGACACTGTGATAGCAAGATTACTTCTAGCAATTGTAGTCATTAGAAATGGGAGTGTGACAGGCATGGTAACTCAATCCTTCCATCTGCTGAGCTGTGGTTATTCCCTATGACAGGTTGGTTGTGCTCAGCTGTACAAACTGAATGAAATAAAGCCCAGACTGTCTGTACATGGAGCCACTTGCAGGTGGTTTCTAGGCACCTTGGATAAGCACTTGCATGGCACAGTTAAGTTAGCAGCTCCCAGTGTCCTTATGGAGCCTCCACTCAGCAATGCACTGTCTGCCACTGACCTCACCCAAGGCCAGAACATAAACAGAGCAGCTGCAGATAAAAGCAGGTTATTGGTTGTGTGGGAAGTCCTCTCATTACTGTGTAAACTAAGCGATACACATTTGATTTAAGTACAAGAGACACTAAGATTAATAATAATCACTGAGTGCCAAGCTTTTCACAGAAGCATTTCTATCTTTACATTTAATGTGTGTGTGTGTGTTTTCAAGTCTAATGTATTAAAGTATTTCACCAGTAATGTTACATTTGACTGCATGGGGAAGAAAACTTACATCACAAAACTACAATAATATGGAGAATTTAATATGTGTAGTAAAAGAAATGTCCTAGTATTCATTACATTTATTATAAGAGTTGGAAGACAGAGAGGAGAAATGGTGAGAGAAGTGACATCAGTTAAAATCTCTGAGAAAAAAAGACAACAAAAGATTATTCCTAGCTATATCTCACCATGTTGCTACCATCATCTTATGAGCAGTGTTTGTTGACTGAATACTTTCTAACCCATGAAGCCCAACCCACCCAGAAGCAACAGTTTCATCTGCTTGTGGACTACCAACCTATCCCAAAGCTTCACCTTGTTACAGCTAATAGAGATGCAACACAGACAGCCAAGCTTTCCCTCCCTAAGTTTTCATTGAAAGAATAGTCTGAGGGGGCTGGAGAGGTGGCTCATAGTCCACAGTGTGTGCTGCTCCTTCAGAGGACCAGGGTTTCCATCTCAGTGCCTGCACTGGACAGTTCACAACCATTCTAACACCATCTCCAGGAAATCCAGCACCGTTTTCTGGCCTCAGCAGGCTCTACATGTATTTTTGTGTGTTCTTGTGTGTGTGTGTGTGTACCACCACCATCACCAAAAAGAAGTAAAAGGAGGAAGAGGACACGGAGGAAGAGAAAAAGGAGGAGGAGGAGGAGGAGGAGGAGGAGGAGGAGGAGGAGGAGGAGGAGGAGGAGGAGGAGGAGGAGAAGGAGAAGGAGAAGAAGAAGAAGAAGAAGAAGAAGAAGAAGAAGAAGAAGAAGAAGAAGAAGAAGAAGAAGAAGAAATAAATCTCTAAGAGCCTGAATATACTTTTAGTTCTAGGTGTACTGACTTTTTTTTTAACTCAAGCCATGCTAGGGTAGTTGCATAAACTTGTTCAAGGAGTCAGTCCATTTTCTAGATAAAACCCGTGGCAGACAGTTCAATAACCTCTCAAGTGAAGATTTAGGGTTCAAATGTGGCACATACAAAATGTGCTAAGGCCCACTGTTAGTAAGCCTCAGATTCAGTACCATCAAGGATTTGAATTTTTCTCACTCTCCACTTCCTCAGAGTTCTTCTTGCTCCTAGTTATGTGACTCACAATGGCTGTTGTATTTTCAAAAGAAAAGAAGCCCCTTGCTTCCCAAGGGTTTTCCTTTATATGAGAAAAGCTGCAGCAGGAAGCATCAAATAACAAAACAAAGAAAATTCTAGGTGTGGTGACACACCTCTCACACTTGGGAGTCTTTGGCAGGAAAGCAACTATGAGATCTAGGCCAGATCTCATACAGAAAGAAACCTTCTCAAAAAAAAAAAAAGAAAGAAAGAAAGAAAAAGAAAAAAGAAAAGAAGAAAAGATCCCACGATGTTCCTTTATAAAATCCACACTGACTGCATTTCACAACATGCAGCAAAATACATCATCAAGAGAAATAAGAATAGTGAAGGGACAAGAGAAACTCATTGTCTAAGGACTAAAGTGGAGGTTCTGACCTTTGTCTTAGGGTTTCTATAGCTGTGAAGAGACACCATGACTCCTGCAACTCTTCTAAAATCATTTAACTGGGCTGGCTTATACTTTCAGAGGTCCAAACCATATTATAATGGACATGGTGGCATGCAGGCAGACAGTACTGGAGAAGGAACTGAGAATTCTACACTGGGCATGGCTTAAGCATATATGAGACCTCAAAGCCTGCATACACACTTCCTCCAACAAGACCACATTTACTCCAACAAGGTCACACTTCCCATTAATGCCACTCCCTTACAGGATCATATTCTTTCAAACTACCACAGACCACAGTTGTCTTCTGCTCTAGCACTCTGTGATGCCTCTCATGCCACTGTTATTCAGCTCAAAGGTGGTCCTCTCAACAGCAACAGGTGCCAAGGACTATACCACACACATTCCCTAAGCTGTAGAGTCACCGAATTTAGTAGGACATAGCCTTGTCACAAGAAAATGTAACCAGAGCCAGTGACCTAAGCCAGAGCATGCCTGAGGCAGCAAACTCCACAGGAGCAGGAGCAGATCCAGACCCGGACATTTATGGAAACAGGACTGAGCCAGCAACCTAGGCCGGAGCAGGTCTGAGGCAACAAACTCCACAGGAGCAGGTACAGGGGAGCAACTGCTGAGTGAGTGGGCCAGGTCCAGAGATTTCTGTGGGTCTAGGCATGAGTCTGGGACCTCAAAGGGTATAGGGAGAAATCAGAGACTTCTACAGGTCCAGGCGTGAGTCTGGGACCTCTGAGGGAATAGTCCAGAACCAGAGATCTCTGCAGGTCCAATCCTCTGAGACCTCCGAGGGTATAGACCTGAGCCAAAACTTCTCCAGGTCTGGGTGTGAGTCTGGGACCTCTGAGAAAGTCAGAACATCTGCAGGTCTAGGAAAACCCAATTCTGGGACCTCCAGGGGAGTAGATTGCAGGACCAATCTCAAACCAGGGACCTGCTCGGGAGCAGATCCAGACCAGGGATATTTACAGTAACAGAATTGAGTCAGCAACCTAGGCTGGAGCATGCCTGACACAGTGAACTTCACAGGAGCACAGCAATCCCAGGGAGCACCAAGCAACCTCCAGGAACACAGAGTGACCAACAGGACGACTGAAACCACAGCACTAACTGTACCATGAGGAGTAACCATCTGAGCCTTGGGTCCACTGGTATCTGGAAGAATGATCACCAGAGTCACAGACAGCCCCAATTACACCAATCAGAAGAAAAGATGGGTAGACAAGGTAAGAACACATGCAACACCCCAAAGAGCAACACAACATCAGTGAAAACTAGTGAATCTACAACAGCAAGACTTGAACAACCAAATATAGATGAAGCAGAAGAAGATGTCCTAAAATAATAACTTCAAAAGAATGTTTGACGTCCTTAAAGAGGAAATAAAAAATTCCCTCAAAGAAATTGTGGAAAAGACAAACAAAAAATTGGAAGTTATCAACAAATCCCTTAAAATAAAAAAAAGAAAAGCAATCAAACATATGAAAAGAAACTATTCAGGACTTGAAAACTGAAATAGAGACAAAAGAAAACACAAGCCGAGGGAATTAGGAAATCAGAAATCATGAGAAAACCATCAGGAACCACAAATGCAAGCATAAATGGCAGAATACGAAGATGGAAGGGAGAATCTCAAACGCTGAAGATACAATGAGGAAATAGACTCATCAATCAAAGAAAACATTAAATCTAACAAAAGCTTAACACAAAACATCCAGGAAATATGGGACACCATGAGAAGGCCAAACCTAAGAATAATAGATATAGAAGAAGGAGAAGTGCAACTCAAAAGCACAGAAAATATATTTAACAAAATAATGGAAGAAAACTTTCCCAACCTAAGGAAAGATATTCCTATAAAGAAATAAGCTTACAGAACACCAAATAGACTGGATCACAAAAAAGGTACCCTAGCCACATAATAATCAAAACACTAAACATACAGAATAAAGAAAGAATATTAAGAGCTGCAAAGGAAAAAGGCCAAGTAACATATAAAGGCAGACCTATCAGAATTACACCTGACTTCTCAATGGAGACAATGAAAGCCAGAAGGTCACGGTCAAGCGTTATGCAGATATTAAGAGACCATGGATGCCTGCTCAGACTACTATACTCAGCAAAACTTTCACTCACCATAGAAAGACAAAACAAGATATTTCATGACAAAGCATATTTAACCAATACCTAGCCAAAAACTCAGCCCTACACAAAGTACAAGGAAGTTGGCTACATCAACAAAAACACAGATGGTCTCACACCAGTAAATCTCAAAGAAAGGAAAACACACACAAAATAACATTACCAACAACAAAAACTAAATTAACAGGAGATAGTAATCACTGGTCATTAATATCCCTTAATATAAATGGACTCAACTCACCTATAAAAAGACACAGGCTAACAGACTAGATATGAAAACATCATCCATTCTTCTGTTGCATAGAAGAAACACACCTCAATCTCAAAGACAGACATTGCCTTAGAGTAAAGGGTTGGGAAAAAAATTATCCAATCAAATGGACCTAAGAAACAAGATAGTGTAACTATTCTAATATCTAAAAAAAAAGACTTCAAACTAAAATCAGTAAAAAGAGACAAAAAAAAGGACATTTAATATTAGTCACAGGTAAAAATCCATCAAGAGGAAGTCTCAATTCTGAACATCTATGCCCCAAATACAAAGGCACACTCATATGTAAAAGAAACACTTCTGAAGCTTAAATCAGACATTAAACCCCACACACTAATAGTGGGAGACTTCAACACTCCACTCTCACCACTGGAAAGGTCAGTCAGATTTTAAAAAAATGAACAGAGAAATAAGGGAACTAAATGATGTTATGACTCAAATGGACTTAACAGACATCTATAGAACATTCCATCCAAACATAAAAGAATATATCTTCTTCTCAGCACCTCATGGAACCTTCTCAAAAATTGACCACGTATTAGGTAACAAAACAAACCTCAATAGATACCAAAAAAAAATGGAATAACCCCATGTATCTTATTGGATTACCGTGGTTAAAAATTAGAATTTAACACTAACACTAGTTCCAGAAAGCCCACAAACACATGGAAATAAAGCAATGCTCATATGAAGCATCAATGGGCCAAGGAAGAAAGAAAGAAAGAAATTAAAGACTTCCTAAAATTCAATGAAAATAACCATGCAACATACCCAAATTTCTGAGGCACAATGAAAGCAGTGTTAAGAGGAAAGTTCATAGGACCAAATACCTACAAAAAGAAGCTGGAAAAATTCCACATTAGTGAATTAACAAAACATTTGAAAAATATAAAACAAAAAGAAGTAAACTCATCTAAGAGAACTAGAGCAGAGAATACTCAAATTGAGATCTGAAATCAACAAGATGGAAGCAAAAAAAAATAAAAAATTAATGAGAACAAAGAATTGCTTCTTCAAGAAAATCAACAAAATAGACAAACCTTTATCCAAACTAACCAAAAGGCAGAGAGACAATATCCAAATTAACAAAATCAGGAATTAAAAGGGGGAAATAACAACAGACATGGAGGAAATACAGAGAACCATCAGGTCATATTTCAAAAACTTGTACTCCACACAATTGAAAAACTTAAAGGAAATGGACAACTTTCTGAATAAATATCACTTCCCAAAATTAAATCAAAACCAGATAATCAAATTAAACAGACCTATAATTGCTGAAGAAATAGAAACAGTCATCAAAAGTCTCTTAACCAAAAAAGCCCAGGACCAGATGGTTTCAGCTCAGAATTCTACAAGATTTTCAAATAACTAATACCAATACTTCTCAAATTGTTCCACACAACAAAAACAGAAGGAACATTGCCAAACTCTTTTTATGAGGCTACAATTAATCTGACACCCAAACCACATAAAGACATTATTAAGAAAGAAAATTATAGACAAATATCACTCAAGAACATTAATGCAAAAATATTAAATAAAATACTGGCAAATCAAATCCATTAACACATCAGAATCATTATCCAAAATGATCAAGTTGGCTTCATTCCAGAAACGCAGGGATGGTTCAACATATGAAAATCTGTCAATGTAATCCACCATATAAAGAAACTTAAAAATAAAAACCACATAATCATCTCATTCAATGCTGAAAAATTTTCAACAAAATACAGTATCCTATCATGATAAAGGCCTTGGAGTAAGCAGTGATAAAAGGAACATACCTAAACATAATAAAGGCAATATACAGCAAACCAATAGCCAACATCAAACTAAATGGAAGAGAAATTCACAACAATTCCACTGAAATCAGGAACAAGACAAGGTTGTCCACTCATTCAATACCAATTCAATATAGTTTTTGAGGTCCTAGCTAGAGCAATAAGGCAATGAAAGCAGATCAAGAGCATACAAATCAAAAAAGGAGAAGTCAAATTTTCACTATTTGTTGATGATATAATAGTATACATAAGTGACCCCAAAAATTCCACCAAGGAACTTCTACAACTCATAAACACTTTTAGTAATGTTGCAGGATAAAGATTAACTCAAAACATTCAGTAGCCCTCCTATACACAGATAATAAATGGGCCAAGAAAAAAATCAGAGAAACATCACCCTTCACAATAGCCACAAATAGCATAAAATATTTCAGAGTAACTCTAACCAAACAAGTGGAAGACTTGTATGACAAGAATGTTACATCTTTGAAGAAAAAAAATTGAAGAAAACACCAGAAAATGGAAAGATCTCCCATGTTCTTGGGTATGTAGAATTAACATAGTAAAAATGGCAATCTTACTAAAAGCAATCTACAGATTCAATGCAATACTCATCAAAATGCCAGGAAAATTCTTCACAGACCTTAAAAGAATGGTACTCAACTTCATATGAAAAGCAAAAAGAACTTCTGGAGGCATCAAAATCCCTGACTTCAAACTCTACTACAGAGCTACAGTACTGAAAACAGCCTGGTATTGGCATAAAAACATACAGGAGGACCAATGGAACCAAATCGAAGACCCAGATATTAATCCACACAACTACAAACACCTAATTTTTGACAAAGAAGCAAAAAATATAAAATGGTAAAAAGAAAGCATATTTAACAAATGGTACTGGCATAACTGGATATCAACACATAGAAGAATGAAAATAGATCCATATCTATACCATGCACAAAACTCAAGTCCAACTGTATCAAAGACCTCAACATAAAGCCAAACACACTGAACCTCATAGAAACGAAAGTGTGAATTACATTTGAATGCGTTGGCACAGGAAATCACTTCCTAAATATAACACCAGTAGCACAGACACTGAGAGAAACAATAATTGTGACCTCCTGAAACTTAAAAGCTTCTGTAAAGCAAAAGACATGGTCAACAAGACAAAATGGCAACCTACACTATGGGAAAAATCTTCACCAACACCACATCAAACAGAGGTCTGAACTCTAAAATATACAAAAACTCAAGATATTGGTCATCAAAAGAACAAATAATCCAATAAAAAATAGAGTACAGACCTGAACAGAGAACTCTCAACAGAGGAATCTAAAATGGCTGAAAGACACTTAAGAAAATGCTCAACATCCTTAGTTATCAGAGAAATGCAAATCAAAACAACTGTGAGATTCCATCTTACACCTGTAGGAATGACCAAGATAAAAAACACTGATGATGTTGAAGAGGTTGTGGGTTAAAGGGAACACTCCTACATTGCTGGTGAAAGTGCAAGTTGGTGCAACCTTCCTCAAGACCCAGCAATACCACTTTTGGGTATATATCCAAAGGATGCTCAATCATACCACAAGAACATGAGCTCAACTATGTTCATAGCAGCATTGTTTGTCATAGCTAGAACCTGGAAACAACCTAAATGCCCCTCGACTGAAGAATGGATAAGGAAATTGTGGTACATTTACACAATGGAGTACTACACAGCAGAAAAAAATGACATCTTAAAATTTGCAGGCAAAAAGATGGATCTAGAAAACACCATATTGAGTGAGGTAACCCAGACTCCATAAGACAAATATAATATGTACTCACTCATGAGTGGCTTTTAGACATAAAACAAAAAAAAAATCAGCTTACAATTCACAATCCTAGAGAACCTAGACAACAATGAGGACCATAAGAGAGACATACATGGATTTAATCTACATGGGAAGTAGAAAAAGACAAGATCTCCTGAGCAAATTGGTAGCATGGGGACCATGGGACATGGTAGAAGGGGAGAAGAGAGGAAGGGAGGGGAACAGAGAAAAATGCTCAGTAAAATCAAGAAAAAAGAAGGGATAACCACATAGATTTTTACTCATTCTCTTATTAGTTCATATAGTCATTTATTTATTTTTAGTTACCTAATTTATTTGTTTTTATTATTTATGTGTGTGGGTGTTTTGCCTGCATGTTTGTCTGTGAATTTCTGTATATCTGGTGACCAGGGAAGCCATAAGAAGGCAGTGGACCTCCTGGAAATGGAGGTACAGGCAGTTATGAGCTGCCATGTAAATTCTGGGAATTGAACCCAGGTCCTCTGGAAGAGCAGCCATTGCTCTTAACCACTGAGCCATCTCTTCAGTCTATCTTTACTTATTTTTGAAACAGATTCTCAGTTAGCCCAGGCTAGATTCAAACTTGCTATATAGAAGAGTATGACCTTGAGCTTCTAACCGTGCTGCTTACACTTTTCCAAATGCATGAGCTCCCCATGCCCAGTTTACTCAGGGATGGGGATCAAACCTAGGACTTCCTACATGCTGGTGGAGCACTCGGCCACAGAGTTCCAGTCGCAGAGACACTTGCTTCTTTTTTATACATAGGTATACTCAAATTTGATGAGTTTTACCTCTTGCCTGAACACCTACTACAAATGATGACTGTTTCTGCAGTCTGACATGATAGCTAAATTTTATCCCTCTTCAGAGTTTCACAGTTTCTTATTCTATCTCAGAAACCTCAACAATGTGATTTTCCTTTCTTTACTAAGTAAGAACTTACACTTTTTCACTTAAGGAGATAAATTATGGCTTTGTCTCTTCATGTCTGAGGCCAGTGTTATAGCTATGTGCCTGGGCCCTTTTCTACTGTCACTCTGATGATGCTGTGACAGATACCTTGATAGAAAGCACCCTAGAGGAAGAACTTCATGTCAGCTTAAAATTCCAGGTGACAGTCCATGACTGAGTGAAGGCAAGGTGGGGACTTGAAAGATGGCCTGCTTGCTCTTCCGCACGGCATCAACTTCAAACAAGGAATTCATTGAAGTACAGCATCAGAGCAGCAGGACCCGTGGAGAGCACAGTGGCTGGCAGGTGCATGCTCAGCTAGCTTGCTCCCTGAGGACCATCTCCCCAGCGGCTGGAACTTCCTACACTGGAGTGACCCCCAGATCACTTAGCGATCAGGACAATTTCCCACAGACCTGCCAACAGGCCAGTGCAATTTAGTCAGTTCCTCAACTGAGATTCTCTTCCCGTCTCACCCTGGCTCGTGAGAAGTAGACAATGGCCCCAGTCATCACAAAGCCATTCTTAAATAAGATTACAGCTACTTGAAAATACTGAAGATCTGATGACCAAGACAGCTACTATGCGCCTAACAGGCAAGGGGCGTATGAAGCATGGATTCACACACTGCACAAAGGATAATTTGGGGCTTGAGGACCTGGGCAGAACAGTGTAAAGATTCACACTGTGAGGAATGACACATAATATCTTATGTGTTAATTGTCCACTCTTGCTCTTTTGCACAGTTTACTGTGGACAAGGGGAGGTATTTGTTTACTAGTGTTTTTTATTTATATTTATGCTCAGGTCATGCTGTCTATTAACTATTTAGCCAAACATGAGTGTGTCCTAAGAATCTTTCCTGTAATCCACCTGCCTCCTAGCATGCTTATTGTCTGTCACATGTGGAAAAGAAAGAGCATCCGGTGTGGTGGTCCACACCCGAAGTTACAATTGTTTTTAGCTGCAGGTAATAGCTGTGTAAGAAGCACAGGAATCCTTTCTCTCAACTTGAAAAATGCTAGTGAACGGGTTTCCCCCGACACCGGCTCTAGTGCTTCTGCTTCCCTTTCCCACAGTAGTGTCTCAGAACCTGCAGTGCAGCCGGGCCCAGCTAAGGCAGCCCTGACTGTCTGCACTTTGGGCCTAAAAATCGTTTTCATAGATTGACCAACCCACATGACCACCTGATGACAAGGTTGAGAAGCACATGTTAAGACACAGCAAAGTTGCTCGGCTATCACAGACAGGACAGCTGTAAAGTAATGCAAATGCTGGAAGACAGTTTTGTAGGTGTTTCTGGTTTCATTTAAATCTTCTTTAGGTTATAAAAAGGGACTAGGTGTAATGGCACACAACCTTAATTCCAGCACTGAGGAGGCAAAGGCAGATTCAAGGTTACCCTTATCCACGTGGCAACTTCTAGGCTATCTAGGACTGCATAGGATGATCCTGTATCTAAATAAATAAGTGATTGAAAAAAAAACAAAAATAAATTTCTAAAGTACTCTAAGAGAAAATCAAAACATAAAAGAAATTGAAAGAAAATGAAATACAGTATGTCAAGAAATTTGAGATTAAGAACACTTGTTGCCCTTGCAGAGGGCCCAGGTTTGGTTCCCAGTACCCACACTCACAACTGTCTGTAGCTCCAGTTTCAGGGAATCTGGCATCCTCTTCTGGCTTCTGTGGGCACCAGGCACACAGGTGGTACATATACATACATGCAGGCAAGACATCCCTCCACATTAAATAAATACACAATTGAAGATATCGCATATCAAAGGAAATAAAACTAAAGCAGAAGTGAGAGAAAGTAGCTACATCAATTTTTTCTGGAACTTGTTTTTGCTTAATTTTTTTTCATGCAATGTACTTTGATCATATTCTCTCCTTCTTCCTACACTTCCAAGACCCTGCTCCTTACCCACACAAATTTGTGTTCTTTTTCTCTTCACACACACACACACACACACACACACACACTCACTCACACACACACACTTTGTGTTGATCGACTATTTCTGAGCATGGGCCTAAGCTGGAGTATGGTTGATGTACCCAGTGTGACTACATGGAAGAAAATTGACTTTCTTTCTCCTTGGAGGAGACACTAATTGCAATCAGCATCTTGCTTAGAGGTAGGATTGTGTCCACCTGGAAAGCACAATATTAGAGATGTGTGCAGCTACTTGAATGGATCTCAGTGTCATCATATTGACTGAAATAAAGTCATGCTCCTAGTTCAAACTTCAGGGTTCTGTTTGCAGGAATTTCTGACTCTTCAGAACAGATGGACAGAGACAAGAAAGAAAGCTGTGCCTACCAATGCCTAAAGCGCACCTAGTAAAATCCTACATGGCTTTCTGGAGATCTGCCTAATTACCGCTGATCATCAACCTGACACAGCCTACAGTCATCTGAGAAGAAAGACTCAACTGAGAGACTGCTGAGACCAAGATGTCCTGTGGGCGCATCTGTGAGGGACTGCCCTGATTACTAATATTTATATAAGAGGGCCCAGCCCCATGTAGACAGCACTATTGCCTGGACAAGGTAGACCCGAGATATATAAGAAAGCTATCTGAGTATAAACCATTCTGCTGCTGGGAAGCAGCATCTCCATGGTTCCTGCTGTATCTCTTCAGCTGAGAAGTGAATTCGGTGATGGGAGGTAATGCTGTGTGGAAGAGCAAGCAGATCTGCCCCAAGTTCCTACTTAAGTTCTTGTCTTGATGTCCCTCAATGTTGGGGCTGTACGTATAAGATGAAACAAACCTTTTTTCCCCTTAAGTTGCTTTTGATCAGAATGTATTATCACATCTATGGGAAGGATATTAAAACAGGATTATAAAATGCTGTTACAGAAATTGTACTGTTCCTTGCTCTTGTGGTTTCTATGCAAATGCAATGCGCTAGTTGAAATGACATAGAAGTACTAAAGTAACAATACTGAACTTCTAGTGTTGACATTGTTCTATGATTATGTAGGTGTGACCTCTGGGGAAAGGTGAGTGATGAATATGCAGTACTCCTCTGCAGCAGCTTTGCAGTTTCCTGTGACTCCATAACATTGCAAAATTAGAAATATTATTAAATTAAACAAAGAAAACACTGCCTTTCATAATAAAATTGGATTTGGGCCTGGATATGTGCCTCAGTGATTAAGAGAGATTTACATTCTTTCAGAGGACCCGAATTTGGATCCCAGCAGCCATATGATCTTTGATTCATTTTGAATTAATATTGGTATAGGGTTAGAATATGGATATAGCTTCATTCCTCTCCTGTCTAAGCATCATTCCCTGAAGACGTCTTCTTTTTCTCCAGGATACGGACTTTCTTCTGACAGTTTTGTGGAAGATGGAATGACTGGGGCCATGCAGACTTATTTCTGGATCTCCGTCCCACCCTGTCGGTACCTGTTCTGTGCCAGTGCCATGTTGTCCTGGACGCCAGCACGGGCACTGCGGTGTAACTGGACGTCAGGAGCTGTAGAGTCTCTAACAGTGCCCTTTCTGCTTAACTGTTTCAGCTCTCACGAGTTCATGTGAGTTGGGTTTTGTTTTGTTTTGTTTTTTCCTTCTATCTTTAAAAGAAGGAAAGAGTTTCGAGTTAGGCATCTTTAATCACCATCAGTCATATCTCATGCTTCTTTCATAATTCTCACTGCCTCTACTTCTTCTACTGTGACTTCCTCCAGAGCTCCGTCCTTCACTCTTCCTAGTCAGAGAAATCACTGCTCCGAAGAATGAGGGGCTTCCTTCTTTGGTTGTTTTTTTATTTTTTGATAAAGTCTCTCCAAATGTATCCCTGGATGGCATTATACTCACTACCTATTCCAGGATAGCTTCAAACTTATGGTAATCCTCCTGCCTCAGTTTCCTGAGTGCTGAGAGTATAGGTGTGTGGGACACCATGACTAGGTGACATCGTGTTTCCTCTTGAGAATTTTTGTTGTGGAGAAGTTAGTAAATGTGGCAAGATTTTCCATCATCAATCATTGGATTTGGTAGAATGTTGCTGCTGAATCAGGACTGGAACCCAGGCCTCCTGTCACATGTATCAGGCTCTGCTAAGCACCCACTGTTTGCATCACAATGGCCTGGGAGTCATTTAGTATAAATCAGATCTCTTCTGGATTCTGCCTATGGGGACTGAGGAACCATAGCAGCAGCCAGTTCTGAAGGGGAGTGGGAAAAAATATATAGTTCAATAAAAACAGTAAAAAGTAACACAATAAAAAAGAAAAGAAAAAGTAACATAGGCCTGTAATCACAGCACGTAAGATCTGAAATCTGAAGCAGCAGAGTTGTGGCTTCCAGACAAGCCTGAGCTACCCAGAAAAACCCTATCTCAAAATGCAAACAGGAAAAATTAGAGAGGAAGAAGGGGAGGAAACACAAGACAGTAAGACAAAATGAAAGGATGGGAAGAAGGAAGAAAGGGATGAAAGAAGGGAGAGAAGGAGGGGACAGGGAAGGAGGAGTAAGAAATGAGGAAGAAAAAGAAAGGAATGAAAA
Source organism: Alexandromys fortis (assembly GCF_014885135.2). Lineage (NCBI taxonomy): Eukaryota > Metazoa > Chordata > Mammalia > Rodentia > Cricetidae > Alexandromys > Alexandromys fortis. Next base: position 1,598,457 of record NW_026068013.1, on the reverse strand, counting down.
GAAGACTCCAGACACTCTCAGAGGGTGAAAAGATTTCAAATATGAGTTTCATAGTGATGAAAGCAAAACTGGAGCTGGGCCTGGTAGTGCACACCTTTAATCCCAGCACTCGAGAGCCAGAGCAGGAGGATCTCTGTGAGTTCAAGGCCAACCGGATCTGCACAGTGAGTTCCTAGGACCCACGGGGACACGTAGAGAGGCCATCTCAAAAACGTGAAGAAGAAAGAAAAAGGAGGAGACAGTAATTGCACTGACAAACAGTCGTGGGGTGTTAGGCAGAATGAGAACATCAAACACAAATAACTCCGATGTTGTCAGCATCTGTGATGTCACCACAACAGTACCACAAAACACTGCATATTTCTGGATTGTGTTCCTTTAATTATATCTCCAGTTACTGCCATTACAATAATTACATTCCTTGTGAGAGGTGCAGATGACGACAGTGAAGAACTCCGCAGCAGTCATCTATCCGCCCATCAGGAAAACGGAGCCTGGTGTGGCAGCAACGTGGTACCAGAGCACAGGTAATAAAATCCCAAGTCTCTGGACTGAGCTTCAGCGTCAGTGGCTGAGCTTTATGAACAGCGGGAATCACAGCAAGAGTTAGGAACCACAGCAAGAGTTAGGAACCACAAGGCATGAAGCAGACCGGGAGACAGAGTGAAGGACCAGACTGCCCAGACAAGGGAAACCGGAAATGGTGGTGGGTTGGAGCCATGGTGTGGGCGTTAAGAGTGCTGTCTGTGCTCTCAGAGGACCTGAGTGAAGTTCCTAGCACCCACGCCGGGTGGTTCACAGCCATAAGTAACTCCATGTCCAGGGGATCCAATAGCCTTTTCTAGACTAGTACCTGCATACGCATACATGTAATTACTTTTAAAAATTGGTGTCCTTACATGTCAAATATAAGAATAGAATCAGAGGGAGGACAAAACCCAAGTAATCTCACTCTGTGGGTTCAAAATCACCAATGGTTAGAATAAAACACCCACATGGGTTCCTCTCATTTTAAAACGTTTATGTACAGTATCTGAACTTTACCCTAAGAATGCCTGAAGATTTTCTACCGAAGTGTGACTTTGTGTTTGACAGCCTGTGGGGTTGCCACCAGCCCTGTTCTATTCTGTGACCAGCAAACCAAAATTAGACCAATAATTTGACCTTTCACAGATGACCTCAAAGGGGCTGTTACGAAATCCAGGGAATCATGTATTTGGTTGGGAGATGAAAATTATAGCCTTCCTCATAGGCTTTGAAAAGTCCACAATTAAGCCTGGAGTAGCACAACATAATCGCTATTTTACTTTATTTTTCTTATGTGTTCATGATTTTGTTTTGAATATCCTCCAGATGCCAAAATTAGAACTGAAAAGTAATGTTTTCGAGTTGCCTTCTGCTTTTGACCAGTTTTTTTTTCAGAACACAGAGATATTCACAAGATTTTTACTTCCTGCCACTCTATAAATACTGTTAACTGCAAACAGCATTCAGATGCTCAAACCAGTGTAGCCAGCAGCACACACAGAAACACAGGCACCAAACACCCATTACCAGCACAGCCCAAAGCTGAACATCTTTGATGACATTGAGATGGATTGGGGTCTTCATTAACATAGTTCTAGTTTGCTATGTGTGCTGTCCGTTGGACCCAGAAGCCAACTAAACTCATTGTGTGTCCCTCCATAGTTCATTACAGATGATCTTGCGCTAATATTTTCCACTCCAGCTCCTTGAGACCACATAGAGATGGGAAATGAGTGGGAATATTCCATTTCTTCACTAATATATAGACACTAACATTTTGCCTTTTCTCTTACTATGGAATTTGGCTGTCATGAATATAAATCTAATAAATCACATTTTGTTCAAGTTTAAAGTCTTTGAGTAGCTTCCCGTCACTTAAGGAATAGTGTTCTGCCCCTTCTCACACCAGCTCTTCCTGTGCAGCTGCGGGCCCTGTTTTGGCAGCTTCCTTCTCATGCACCATGCATTCCACTGCTGCTGGCTGCACTTTGCATGCATTCTCCTTTTGCCACCTCTCCTTTCCATTGTCCCCTGTGGACTCTGGTTTAAATACCTTGCTTGCATTCAACTGCCCCACCAGATGGAAATCAGGTCATCTTTATGTGTAGCCTAAAATTTTTCAGTCATCTGTCTGACATAAGCCAAGGTATATATCTGACCTGGGGCCCCAAAAAGCAAATCATGGAGGTTAGAATTTCAAGATGACTTGATATACACCAATGTTAAGTACTTCAAAAGATAAGGATGGAGCAGGAATAGAAAGATAGTTTGTTTTTTTTTTATTGACTTACCATGTTCTAAGTATGTGGGTCCACATTTGTTTTGAGTGCTGATATTAAGGTAGGACTAGAGAAATGTAAGCTTGGACTGTAAGCACTCAAGTTCAGACTAGAAGAGGCTGAGGTTCAAATTGTCTTCTTTCTTGTTTTCTTATTTAACCTTTTAAAAATATCACTTCAGTAAACCCCAGAAGGTCAGACTTGCATCTTGAATTCTCATGCTTTGTGTAATCAACAAGAGACCTGGGCCCAGCCCTGGTTCTCATTTAACACTGTGAGGTAGTGTGTGTGTGTGTGTGTGTGTGTGTGTGTGTGTGTCTGTGTCTGTGTGTGTTCAAGATTTTAGCTAAGCTTCAAGTTCTAGTAACCCATCATCCACAGGGAGATATATATGCACAAGTATTTGTTTCTCATAGTACAAAACTGGGAAAAGCTGAATATTGTCTAATTGAGACTTAGCCTAGGGAAGCATACACAGCCATTGATGAATATATCAGGCACTGGCAATGCAGTTCAACTGGCGGGGCATTTGTGTAGCATCTGGGAAGCCCTGGGTTGGATCCCTAGCACCTCATAAACCAGCATGGTAGTGATGCCTGTAATCCCAGCCACCAGAAGGATTACATATCTATGAGTTTGAGGTCAACTTCTCTGTATAGTCAGTTACAGCCTAGCCAGGGCTGCATAGTAAGAACCTATCGCAAAAGTAGAAAAAATAAAATTCATACTCTAGCTAGTGAGATGGTGTCTAGTTTTATTGCTGTGAAGAGACACCATAACTACAGCAACTTTTTAAATTATTTTTATTTAAAAGGTTTTTTTTTCATTTTACATACCAACAACAATACCCCCTCTCTCCCCTCCTCCCCCTTCCTCCTTCATCTTCCCCCCCACACACCTGTCATTTACTCCTCAGAAAAGGTAAGGCCTCCCTGGGGGAGTCTATAAAATCTGACATATCAAGTTGAGGCAGGACGAAGACCTTCCCCCGTATCTCAACTGAGCAAGGGAATGGGCTCCAAAAAGCCAGCTCATGCACTGGGGATCCTGGTCAAACTGCAAGTAACCCCATAGACTGCCCATGCCACAGAACTGTCACCCACATTCAAAGAACCTAGTTCAGTCCTATGCAGGCTCCCCAGCTATCAGTCCAGAGTTGGTGAGCTCCCACTGGGTCAGCCATCTCTGGACCACAGCAACTCTCATAAAAGGAAACATCTAATTGGGACTGGATTACAGTTTAGGAGATTTAGTCCATTATCATCATGATGGAGAGCATAGCAGTGTGCAGGCATGGTTCTGGAGAAGGAGCTGAGAGTTGCATCTCTTGCTCTGCAGGCAGCAGGAAACCGAGACACAGTAGACCTATCTTGACTACATGACACTTGAAAGCCCTTCTCAACAATGACACATTTCCTTCAACAAAGCCACACCTATTCCAACAAGGCCACACCTACTCAAACAAGGCCACATCTCCTAATAGTGCCACTCCATATGGGTCAAGCACTCAAACACATGAGTCTATAGGGGCCATTTCTATTTAACCACCATAGATAATTCAGTGAGTAAAAGTGCTTGTTGCTAATCCTGATGTTAAAAACTCGGAAACAGATATTGAGGTTCAGTCTGAAGGTCTAAAAAGCAGCACAGACACCCACAGGCTCCTGCCTAAAGCTCGGTATGAAATGTTGATCCTGCCTCCAGGAATCTGAGAATGAGACTGAGCCTATGAGCTGTCTCCTCCTGTTTTATATTCCTCTCCAGTGCTAGGAGTAAAGGCATGCACCACTGGGATTAAAGACATGGACCGCCCGGTTTCTATGGCAAACTAGTGTGGCTACTGGGAATAAAGATGTGTGTTACCACTGCCTGGTCTGTAAGGCTGACCAGTGGAGTTGTTTTATTCTCTGATCTTCAGACAAGCTTTGTTTATTAAAATACAAATGAGATGCCACTACATGATTCCCAGAACCCATGATGGAAGGAGAAATTTGATTTTCCAAAGTTGTCTTTGACTTCCAATATATATGACCACATTCACACACACACACATACAACATATATACACATAAACAATAATAATTAATAAAAATAAAATATTCATATCACATTACAAAATCAAAATGTGGTTTATATATTTTAATTTTATAACTATAATATATGTATTGAACATGAAGCAGTGTCATATATTGATAAAGGGCCAACTGACGAAGATAACACATATGTACAAGAGTGTGACTGAAAAAGAGACTAATGGAAAGTGGGATAGGAGACAGGAACTGGAGGCTGACTGTGAACACAATACAACAATGTGCCTGCACAAACAAGTCATAAAGAAACCCATTGTACACATACAGAAAAAACCTGTCAGCAATGGGCAGCCAAAACCAACAAAAATTATAACTGTCCTGTGTGTTCAGAAGAGGAATGATTAACATATGAGACATGGTCGAGCTATGTGGATTGCATTTATACATATGAGAATGTTCTTTCATTCATATATACACCAACAATGTAAACACAAAATATTTGAACTGAGGATGGTCAAGAGGTTAGCAGTGCTGTCTCTGGGAAGTAGAATTGCAGAGTTTATTTTGAGCCTTCTTGTTTGGTTTGTTTGGTTTTCCCTCCAGGTCCATGGATTCCACATCTAACCCACCAACCATAGAAGAAAATTACTTGAGAAAAGATTGCCGCTCCCTCAACATGTAGAGACACTAGAGCAAGCGCTTACAGGGCATTCGTACTGAATTCGGTACTTTAAATAACATAGAGGATATTTTAAAACATAGGAAGATGTATGTAGGTTGTGTGAAAACACACTATTTTGTATAACTAACTTTGTCTTTAAATTTTAGTTTTTATGCTGGTTGTGGTGGCGCATGCCAGGAGGATTTGCTGAAGGAGGCAGAGGTGGGAGGATCACAAGTTCGAGGCCAGCCTGGACTACACATCTGGGACTGGAGAGACAGCTCAGTGATTAAGAGCACTGGCTGCTCTTCCAGAGGTCCTGAGTTCAATTCCCAGCAACCACATGGTAGCTCACAACCATCTGTAATGAGATCTGGTGCCCTCTTCTGGTGTGTGGGCATACATGGGGGCAGAATGTTGTATACATAAGAAATAAATAAACCTTTTTTTAAATTAATTTTTAAAGATGATTTACCTTCTCACCCCAGCCCCGTGTGTGTTGTGAGTAGGTGTGTGAGTCCCGCCGTGTACACGTGGATGTCAAAGGACCACTCTCAGGAACCATCATTTCTCCTATCATGGGTTCCTGTGCCCAGACTCAGGGCACCATTCTTGTGCAGCAAACACACTCACCCACTAAACCATCTGTCAACTTAAGACACTTTAGCATTCGTAGATTTTGGTATCATCACACGAGGTGAAGATCTTGTTCACAGGAGCATGGGTGAGCTGACCCTGAGTGCACGGGACTGGGACAGTGGGTCATTCTCATCTGCCCTGAGGTGATGTGGGTGAGGAAAAGATGTCCTCCTTCACCTTGCCCCTCACTTCCTACATCAGGAGCTGATCCAATCCCTCATCGGCTGCAGCTTGAAGCCAGAAGCGCCTTGCCCCCTCACCTGGGCAGCACTTCACCTGGTAGACAGGGATGCAGGTGAGCAGGCCCTGGGGGTGTGAGAGTGGAATAGCTGGTACTGACCTCCTCATCTGAGGTGTGGTGGTGAGGGTGAGAGAAAGATGCCCTCCCTCTCATCTCGCCCCAGCCACCCGCAGCGGGCAAGGGAGCAGCCCCTCCCCTCTACCCGCGGCCACACTCAGGAAAGTGGTCCTGCATTAGCAGCATGGTAGAGCTGACTGTGCTGACAGGAATGTAAGCAAGCTGGCCCCGAGAATGTGAGTGTGGGCCCCACCCCTCATCTGCCATATGGTTTGGGGGTGCCCTGCCCCTTCCTCTACCCCTTGCCCCCATGCTACTCAAGAGAGCTGACCCTGAGGTCATAAGAGCAAGAGAGCTGTCCCTGCCCCTCACCGGCTACAGCACTCTGGAGAGTGGCTCTACATCTTGCCTTCTCATCACAGTAGAGCTGATGTTGGTGATGTATGTGTGGGTGAGCCAGCCCCCGCCCCTACTCCATGCCGCATCAGATGAACTAGTCAGGGCAACTCTGGAAAGCTCACCCATGTGATCAAGTCAGGGGAGAACTGGCAGGCTGAACAAGCCTACAACCACCAAGGGCTAGAACCAGGGTTATGAGTTGGGTCACCCCAACATCCACCCCACCTATGACCAGCTAGAGCAGGTGAATGGGGCCAGTCCTGCATTTCCAAAACTGCAGGATTTCCATGACACAGAACAACAAAAGAATATTGAAACCAGAAGCCTCAAACCAGACCAATGACTCTGTGCAAGGAACACTTGCAAGTAAAGATAAATGGACAAAAGGATATTCGGTGTGACTCGCTGTGTCACACCATCGCTTCCATGACGAGATTTTCTTTTTCATAAATTGTATTTCATTTTATTTTGGCAGGGAGGTTGCAATGGTAGAGGGCAGATATGAAGGGAGATGAACGGTATCAAGATGCATGATGTGAAAGACACAAAGAATAACTAAAAAGAAAAATTTAAAAATGGAAATAAGGATGAAATGTGATAGACACGCCACCTAGAAGCTAGAAAGTGTGAAAAATCAAGTTGGAACATAAGGATTGTTTGAGAGTAGTTAAGACATTACATTGGTTTCTGAACACTGTAGGTGTTTTGTGTGTGTGTGTCTGAGTTTGGTTTTTTTATGACAGAATCAAGAGAAAATGCATAGATAAATCAATTAAATGCTGTAGGTGCTTTCAGCCTTGAGATGCAGCTCACAAATATTAAAAGTACTACATCACTAAAGATCAATAAGAGACACATAAGAAGGGCTGAAAAGGATTAAAATGTGGGAAGGTTTACAGCAGTTCTCAACCTGTGGGTCATGAACCCTTTGGGGTCACATATCAGATAGCCTGCATATCAGACATTTACACTATGATACATAACAGCAGCAAAATTACAGTTATGAACAACAAGATAATTTTATGGTTGGGGGTCGCCACACCAGGAGGAATTGTGTAAAAAGGTCAGAGCGTTAGGAAGGTTGAGAACCACTTGTTTAGAAGTCACAGAAGCAAAGGACTGCTGGGTAAATGAGTAGCAACTGAGAGCAGGGGAAGGCTCAGTGTTTGGCATGTGAAGTGCCAGAGAAATGTCACTGTCTCCAGCATCACAGTCTTGCAGCACGTGAGGCTCACATCGGTCACTCCCTGGGCCTTTTATACTAGACATCCAGGGTAAACTTTGTGAAAGCCCAGCACTTGAATGACATCTGTTTTCAGGAATGTCGTGCTGGTTGGACTGAGATCAAGGATGATGTATTTATACCACAGAAATTGTTGTATGACCTAAGTCAGGGTTGTTTATGTCTTAAGTCTGGTTAGACATTTAGTAACACACTACTCTCCTGTACTTGGAAATGCAGAAAGCTTGCATGTCGACCTCAAGGGTAGCAGATCTTCGCCATGGTCACTGCTCCATTGAATCACAAGCACTAAAAACATGTCCAGTGGGTCATGGAAGGCCTCAAAGCTTGGACAGAACCCAGGAGTCTGCCTTGCTGACTCAGCCTCAGCATGGTCTCCTGTTAGCAAAGATAGCCCAGGGGGTAGGGAGGTAGCTTCAATGATGCAGTTGTTGCCTTGCAAACACAAAGACCTGAGTTCTATCCCTGGAATTGTCTGGAAAAGGTGAGATGCTGTGGCATACTTGCAGTCCTAGCCCTGAGGAGGATGCTCTAGCACATTAAAAGACCCTGTCCTAGAAAGTAAAGTGAACGGATCAGACGTGGCACACACATTCCTAGAACTGGAGAGGTAGAAGTAGGTAGACCAAAGGAAACCTACGAAACAAGTTGGGTGTGTGGGCAGGGCTTATAAAAGATTCCTTTCCTTCCTTCCTTCCTTCCTTCCTTCCTTCCTTCCTTCCTTCCTTCCTTCCTTCCTCGCTCCCTCCCTCCCTCCCTCACTCCTTCTCCCTCCCTTCTTCCCTCCCTCCCTCACTCACTTCCTCTCCCTTCCTCCCTCCTTTCTTTTCCTTCCTTCCTTCCTTTCTTCCTTCCTCATCATGATGTGTGCACACATGTGTGAATGCCAGCACATACACCTATCTCCATCTCATTTCAAATTTGGGGGTCAGAGTACAAGTTTGAGGAACTGGTTCCACCTTTACATGAGTCCCAGGTTGTAACTCAGGTCTTCAGACTTGTTGTCAAGTGTCTTTAATGGCTGAGCCAACTCACCAGTCCTTGAAAGGCATCTCTTAAGAAGAAAGAAAGGACCAGGAGAATGAGATGAGAGCATTCACAGCAGATTACACAGCGTGGTTGATCATGTAGAGGTGGGGCTCCATTTCCCTGAGGAAACTGCTAAACACAAAGCTCCTACAGAAAGATAAAGGCACTCTGTTTAAGAAGGACCGGGCTTGGCAGAGCCACAAATACACAAAACATCACCTTCAGGACCACAGGGGATCCACTAGTGATGCTTTCATCTAGGTAGTGACTACATAAATTTTATTTTTTGTTTCTATGACCAAACACCTGGCAAGAAGAAACTTAAAAGAGGATTTATCTGACTTTCGGTTTGAAGGTACAATCCACTACAGTGGTGGTTTGGGGATCATGGAAGAAGGAACATAAGGCCATGTTCTACATGTTCTGTACAGCCAGGAATTAGAGAATGAACAGGAATCGGGGACAGGCTACCAATTCCAAGGACTGCCCATTTCCTCTGGAAAAGTTCCACTTCCCAAGAGTACCAGCAGCCCAGACTATGATGGGTGGGGCCGTTCCTGGGCTGGTCCTGGATTCTATAAGAAAACAGGTTGAGAAAACCACAGGGAGCAAGCCAGGAAGCAGCACCTATCCATGGTCTCTGCATCTGCTTCTTCCTCCAGGTCCCTGCCCCCTTTGAGTTCCTGTCCTGACTTCCTTCAACGATGAACTTGTGATGTGGAAATATAAGCCAAATAAATTCCTTGTTGTTTTGGGTCACAGTGTTTAGTCACAGTGGTAGAAAACCAAGTAAGATAAATTGGTACTGGTAGTGGGGTGTTACTGTGGCCTGCCTGACCGTGTTGGTTTGGGGAGGACTGTGGAAGGACTTTGGAACTTTGGGCTAAAAAGCCATTGAGTGTTCAAAGCTTGGTGACCTGTTCTGTGGGGACTTGGAGGATACAAGTGTTGAGAGAAATACAGATGATGGAGACCTGACTTGTGAAGTTCCAGAGGGAAATTTGAATCATTTAAAAACTCAAGGGCTTCACATAGTTTAATAAAACTTCGGTGTTTCTGGTTAGCTGGAATCAATAAGATATCAAAACCACTAAAGTGAAAACTCAGTTTTGCCGAGACTCTTGATGCTGGTCGACTAGACCTGAGAAAATAGTGGTGGTTAAGAAGAGGCCAACATTATTACGGTGAAATCGTCTGGGAAGGGCTTTATCAGAAGTAGCACATAGAATGTTCCAGAAGCCATTTAGGACTGGCCATTTGGTCATGTGTAAGCATCACCACAGTGGTACTGGTTTTAAAGGCATGATGAGGTCATGGAGAACAGCTGAGGCTTGGCTCTGTGAGAAACCAGGAAAGGCCACTGGCGAAGGTATAGCCCAGTACCAGCTTAGTAGTGGAAGCCCCAGCACTGAAGAGGTCTGATGAGAATTTGAGGCTTGAGGCAGTGAAGAGAGCCCAGGAGAGGATACAGGGAGATGCAGCCAAGGTGCAGTAGAGACCCCCAGCATTTGGGGGTTATCAGTACCATGGGATGACCAAAGGGAACAGGAGCAGGGGTGGGGTGGAGACTGCCCAATTTAGAAGACAAGCTCTGGTTGCTGTAGAGGGTGGAGGTGGAGAAGTGACCCAAGCCCCTTGGAGGAGCCCACAAGGTCATGAGTGAACCTCCGATGCTGGACATTGAGTTATTTAAAGTTAGAGTTTGGTTTGGTTTTGTTCAGATTAAGATTATGCCCTGGTTCTTGCCTCTTAAAATGAGAAAGTGTTTAATTTATTTTTTATTTTATAGGAACCCACAGTTGAAAAACTTTAACTTTTAAAAAAGATATTTTGGGAGTTTTACAGAGACTTTGGATCTTGAAAAAGAATAGATTTTATAAAATTTCTTTGAAAATTTAAAACACTCTAATATTCGAATTTGTAAGTCTGTGGAACTTTTTAAATTTGTAAAATGTTATATATTGTGATGTGGATTGTTGCGGGAGGTCCTTCCGCCCCTCCAACCAATAGCTGCTGTGATACCAGCCCATTGGGGCGTGGTCTCTCTCCCTTTAAAAAAGCAGCTATTTCCTCTGCTCGCTCTCTTCACTTCCTGCTCCGCCGGAGACTAGACTCCCTTCCTGGTTGTGCAGATGGCTGTCGTCTGGGACGGTGATCTGTAAGTTTTTTCCCCTTTAAATAAATAACACCCTATTAATCATAACTCCAAACTGGTGTGGCCTTGTTCGTGACTTACGCCTTCAGTGGATATTGTTGTATAATCTTACGGTTGAACAAGAAAGGGAAGTTTATGGTTTAACAGTGAGGTGTTTGTGTGTCAAGTTGACAAGGTCAACTGTGCTGACTGTTTGTTCTATGTCAAACCGACATAAGCTGTAGTCACCTGAGAGAAGGGTGACATCGGTTGAGAAAATGCCTCCAGAAAATCTAGATGTATCCAGTCCTAAAGGTTATTTTCTTAATTAATGGTTGATTGGGGGCGGGGGGGGGGCAACCCATTGCAGGTGGTGACACCTCTGGGCTGGTGGCCATGCGATATATAAAGGCAGAGCCAGGCAATGGTGGTGTATGTCTTTAATCCCAGCAGTCAGGAGGCAGATACAGGCGGATCTGTATGAGTTTGAGGCCAGCCTGGTCTACAGAGCAAGTTCCAGGACAGGCTCCAAAGCTATACAAAGAAACTCTGTCTGAGAGAGAGAGAGAGAGAGAGGCGCTGAGAGCAAGCCAGTAAGGAGATCCCCTCCATGGCCTCTCCATCAGCTCCTACCTGTGGGTTCCTGCTGTTTGAGTTCTTGTCCTCACTTCCTTCAGTGATCAACAGTGATCCTGAGCCTAATAAGCCCTTTCCTCTCCTGGTTGCTTTGGTCATGGTGTTCCATCACATCAGTAGAGAAATAACCAAGACAGAAAGGAACAGAGATAATAAGCAACAAGAAAAAAAAAGAACATTTGGATGTAGCCAGGCTGTGGCCTCTATAAGCCATAGGTAAGGCAGACAGAAGCCCCACAGAGAGAATCACCAGTCACCTTTGAGTTAAGGGTCACCGATGTGCTCTAAGTAAGACCATGGCTGACTCAGAATCCCAACCCTCCCTCCGATACTCTCTAATCTCTCCCTTCCCGCAGGGTGCCTCTCTCTACTCATCTCATGACTAAATGAACATTTCCTGGCTGTTGCACAGAACGCTCCCCTTTCTGGGCTGTTTTCACCCATCTGGATCAGCACAGTTCCACGAGATTTCTACTGGGGATGGGCAGCCTGGGGAGAGTGTCGGGCAGGTGTTCCAGCGGGTGGCTGAGCCTCGACAATGGCTCCAGAGGGGGCAAGATATCACTGTAGCCCACGCAATAAAATCTGAGCAGATCCTCTCAGAATGAGTCAATTCTCATCAGCAGTGATCGGGGTAGGAGAGTGTAGAGAGCGTACAGACGGCGTGGGATGAAGCATCATACAGACGGCGTGGGATGAATCATTTAAAACCAGCGCTTGGCATCCGATAGCAAAGCCCACAAACATGAATTTCCCCTGGTTTCTTCTTTTACCCCTTTTCTTTTATTCATGCACACACCCAGTGAACATTTATTGAATATTAAACGCCACCCCAGAACTCAAGTCATGGAGAATAACTGAAATTGGAGTGCTGCCGGAAGCGTACTCCTCCGACTTCCTTAATGCCTATTTCTTTCTCCCTTCTGGCAGGGAGAAATCATAAATCATAAACCTATTTCTGGAGTCTCTCATATATTCCAAAGACAGCATCTCTGCTGGGCTCCATGGAGGATGTAATGAATGTTAAAATATGAAGTGAGTTTCAGATTGAGAGCATTTATTTGGTGATGCGGTTAGGTAGCATAGCCATCTGCAGCTGACGGGTGCAGAGTCTGCTGTGAGTGAGAGCTATGAGGAACACAGCCTGGGAAACCGTGGGAAATGTCCAGGAGAGGAAGTTGTATGTCCTGATGAACATAAAAGGTTCAAGATGAAGATCCAAAAAAGAACACAAACTGTGTCCCAGTACTGGACTCTCTGCTGATTTGTGAAGGACAGCCTAACTTTTTATACAGTGACCTCTCTCATACACGGTCAGTCTTCAGATCTGTCAAGTAAACCAGGCCAGGAACTATCAATGTCCCCCTCACGACATAAATCATAAGGAGCTTGTTTGCAACTAAGGGAAAAGAAAAAAAATGAGCACTCTAAACTGATCAAGATTTTAATAGAGACGATTAGGTTTTCAAGATTGTGTGTGTGTGTGTGTGTATGTGTGTGTGTGTTGGGGCTAAGTAAGATGGGTTACTGGGTAAAAAAGTATGCCGCCAAGCCTGATGACCTGAGTTTAATCCCCAAGAACTACATGGTGGACCGAGACACTGAGCTCTGAAAGTGGTCCTATCGCGCGCGCGCGCACACACACACACACACACACACACACACACACAAATAAATAAATACAATTTTTAAAAGTTGGCTGCATTTCCCCATGCCCCGACATTTGGGAATGAGATTCATACCTGTTACAATACTTTTATATATTAATGTATATGGCTTCTTCTTTTTCTTTTCAGGTTTTTTTGAGACTAGGTATAATGTAGCCCAGACTAGCCTTGAGCTCACCATGTATCCAAGGATGATCCTGAATTCCTGATGTCTTGTCTCCCCCTCCCGAATGCCCCCCCCATACCTAGTGTTCCTGCGAGTTGGTCTCTGTAGAAACTCCTAGAGGGAAAGACCGACAGGGGCCATCATTACAAAATTTTAAGAGAAAGCAGACCAAACCTGAAGGTTATACAGCATGGGGCCATCTAGGTCAAACTGGGAAGTCTGCCCTGCCCTCCTAGTAACTCCTCCTTTTTCTCTTCTCAGTCACTTCTTCTGGAACCCTGCCCAGCTCCCTTCTGTGTCTCTGCTTATGTTTTGCTTTATTTTATCTTCTTACCAAGGGTCTCTCTGTTGTAATTGTAGGAAGTCATGTCTGTGAGCCATTTTGGAACCTTAGGGTCACTGCCTAGAGGGAGGACAGGATGCACTAGGGCACTGGGGGGCGGGAGAAGAAATACAGCTAATTGTAGGCACAAAAGACAGAGTGAATCTGCCCTTTATTCTGTCTGTGTCCGTGGAGACACATTCTGGCATGGAGACCATGATGGCAGCATCTCACGACAGGGGTGGGTCAAAGCCACACTGCTGCAGCTCAGAGATTATAAGCAGCACTGTCTGGTGGAAGCAGGTCACCAGCCAGCGCCAGCAGCCAGGAATATGTAGGCTCTAAACCAGCCATGGAGGAGAACTGGCAGAACTTGGCAGATTGTCAGACTCAGACAAATGGGAAGGTATTTCATCCCCGAACCTGGGAGAAAGGTACAAGGGAGGAAAATAAGTGAGTGCCTGAGCCATCGCCACTCCAAGGACACATGATACACAATTCAAGATCCAACATGTACAGGAGTAGATTAAAATGCACAAAAAAGAGGAAACAAATATTGAAAAGATCGGTAATTCAGATGAACAAAGTATAAAATATGTGCTCTTCAGCCAAAGAAGGAATAATTACAGAGCTTTGAATGGGACTCTGGTAGAGTGATGGCCTAGCTTGGACATGGCCCTGGGGTCATTCCCAACACTGCAGGAAGAAGGATGGAGGGAGATCTAAGATCAAGGTCAGCCTAGTCTAAATAGCAAATTCCAAAGTTCCAAGCAAGCTGGGATACACAGTGAGATCCTATTTCAAAAACAATGAGTGGGGAAAGGGAGAGGGGAGAAGGAAACACAAACACTTGCTTAGCCGTCCAAGTTGAATCCAAGGAGAAAATAAAAGGCAGGTGCCCCTACTGTGTGGAACTGAAAGCAGAAATGTACATAGCATAAGATTTTCCCACAATCATTGTATTTAAGTATCTAGCCGAGCGTGATAGCATCTTTACAATAGCTTTATAAATAGGGCTTCTTATGAAATCAGGCTTGTCTTTGTTTCACTAAGTCACCTAGGATGACTTTGAACTTCTGATCCTCCTGCCTCCACATCCCAAATGCTGGGGTTGCAGGCTAGCATCAGCATGTCCAATTTTATATGGTGCTAGGAACCAAAGCCAGAGTTTCCTACGTGCCAGGCAAGCACTCTGCAAACTGAATTGCACACCAACACAAAGTCAAAACTTTCTTTTAAAGCAATTTTTAAATTTTATCTCCGTGTGTGTGTGTGTGTGTGTGTGTGTGTGTGTGGTGTCACCCAGGAGTGCAATGGCTGAGGAGGCCTGAAGATGTCAGATCCCCAGGAGCTAGAGCACAAACTCCTGTCTCCTGGAAGGAAGTACAAGCTCTCGGCTACCTTGCCATCTCCAGATCCGACACTCACAATCCTGAATAACCTCTGTTATCACTATATATCTCTGAAACATGCTCATCCTCTCAAACACACTCCAAAGTGAAACAAAACAGCCTCCCCACATCCTTCCCCAATGCCAGATAGCCTTCTATTTCCCATCTCTATCCTGATCTCACTAGTAAACTGGAAGGGAAGAAGTCAGAGAAGAAACCAGATGTAAATGTCAGCTCCAGCAGGGAGTCTAGAGGACCGCCTCAGAGGGTGTTTTCCCTGCAGAGAGACTGAGGGTGCTTTGCACAGTTGAAATGCATTCGGAGTGTGGCAGAGTGCTGGAGAGGTAACGACACCCACCTGACACCCGAGAATACTTTAAAGCTGGGGAGCAGCCTCTGGGTGATTGACATGTCAGAAGCAGTGACTGATTACAGTCTGTGAATTAAAGATACAGGGATTATTTTATCACTCCACTAGGCACTTCTGCCCCAGAATCATTCAAACAACATCCTCACAAACTTCTCTTATCAGACCCATGAACTTCTCTCTCCTAGGAAAAGTTATATGATGTCTGATGACTAGAGAGGCCAACTGGAAACTAAAACAGGTGTTCAGGGACTGCTGCAAAGTCTCCAGCTACTGACAGCAATTTGGGTAGCTAACAAAGGATGCTGATGAGCGTCCATTGGGTGTGAGCATTGCTGGTGGTGAGCTATAAGATGCATTACTGAAGTCTGAGGGTTAAGTGACTTAAGTCTTACCCCATGTGTTCAATCTTGCATCTCTCCCAGTCCTTTAAGACCCATCAGCATTGCTGACAAGGTCCCCAACAACCTTCATCTCTGTGTGCTTAGTTGGATCATTGGTTGACTGTACAGGTCTTTTCATTACCCTGAGAAGGCTCCAATTTTTGATAACTTTGACTTTGCTTTCTGTGTACCAACACTTCACCAAAGTTTGGTGGAGGTAGTCCATTCCCTTACCATATCAAGTACTAAATGAGATTTTGTCTTAGCAACAGGTCATGATAATGCTGTTTGGAGACCCATGATTCAACACCACCAAACCCAGCTATACATTCCAGACCTTTTCCTCCTTCCAAGGCACACATCACTAATATGTGGCATTTGTACAGACCGCTAAGGTTGTGTTTGGGTCATGATGGCATCAGAACACAGCCACCTCAAGTGCCTTTGACTTCTCCCTTATCTTAGACTCCCTACAAGTAGGCGTCTCCCCATGAGAGTCAGATGACCAAAGGTAGTGTTGTTTGTCATTGTCCTCCCTCTCCATGAGAATGCCACATCTAGCAGAGTCTACTCTACACATCCAGGGGCCTTTAGTTAACATGTGATCAACAAGTGTATCCCACCCTTCAGTGCCCAGAAAAATCTGTTCACTCATCATCATCCCGGCCTCTTCACCAGAGAGAATAGCGTGGGTATGCTTCAGTCAAGCAGAGCACCAGCTCCAGTGGTGGGCCCTAATCAGAAGTGGCCCCAAGTTACTTGGGCTTAAACTATGAGTCTGATTTTCTTTTTGTTTGTTTTTATACTACTCAGTGTCATGGCTCTTAAGAACACATGTATAGGTTCAAAGAGGCAGAAGAGAAGGTGGGGTCCAGGGAAATATAGATAAGCTTTCAGAGATACTAACTGAAGTATAATTAATGATTTGTGGAGAAGACAACAGCACTCAAAGGACTAGAACTGAAATGATTAAAATAACTGCCATTTATTGAACACTGCAAGTGTCACCTTTATTGAAAGCATCTCTCTTGAATGATAGGCATTTACTACCCTCGACCACTACTGAAGATGAATGGACTAAGCATATGTGTCGCCTCCAAACTTTATGCATGGAGTCAATGTGATAGAGTTAGAGGTTTGGGAGGACGTGAGTCAGGCACTAAGTATGGAACTTTTCTGAACCCAATTAGTGCTTCATCAGAAGGACTCCAACCAGGTGTGGCAGTGCACTACGCACTTGGGAGATGGAGGCAGGGGACCAGGACTTCTGGATCATGCTCAGTTGCATAAAACTTCAAGGTCAAGTCAAGGTACACAAGCCCTGGAGCCTTCGCGGTCTCTCTCTTTCAAAAAAAAAAAAATGGCAGTTTGGAATACAGAAGAGGCCCCGCTGTGCTGATTCCCTATTTAGAGACTTCTAGCCTCCCAAATGGAGAACTTTCTGTGCCCTGTTTGCCACCTGTTCTGTGATACCGACTACAGGAGGCAGAACTGGCTAAGACAGGATGCCTATTTTATCATCCTAACTTTGCACTGGGCCAACTGAGGCACCCAGATATTAACTGACCAGCTCAAAGTTGCAGATGCAGTTCTCCCAGTCTGTCAGTCACGCTCAGGTTTGCAGACTCTGCATCTGCATGCCAAGCTGCAATGCTGTGCTTCTTCCTACAGACAGACCCAGAAGTCATCACAAAGAACATGAGTGCCAAGGAAAAGCACCAGCAGAGGTCCGACAAGTGGGGAGGGGGAATGGGAGGATGCCTGTCTTCCTGGAGTGTGCCATCTGCAGGTTTCTAATGGTGTCTTGGGCTACCTCTCGTGAAAAGAACACAGTTCAAAATTCTGACCACCAAGCTGCAGAAGCGGAGTTCAGGGGGGCTAATTAGAAATGAGAAGACTGCAGCTTGACACTGAGCAAGCTGTGTGACTCCAGGCTTGTCTCCTGGCTGCCTGGCTTGCAGATTTCTCTTGTTTAAAAAGGTCAGGCTTTGAAGTACATCGTCTCTGAAGTCTCATCTAGCTCTGAGTCCCTGGTATGTCCAGGAACACTATGGCCCCTTGAGGCTGAGTCCCTATGTATGTGCAATGCTCTCCTTCCTCTGTCCCTGCCTTGTCCCATCCTCCATCTGACACCAGCTGCTGTTCTCAGATGTCCTGATAGCCCAAGAATGTGCTTTTACACAGATGGTCCTCCTGTGGAAGATGAGGCTCTGCATAGGAAAGACTCGTTGCTAATAAAACGACCCAAAGACATTAATTCTATCATGACATTTTTCTGCAAGAGGGATTTTAATTTGGGGCCAGTTACATGGCTCAGAGGGGCAAGATTCCTGCTGCCAAGTCTGAGGCTGTGAGTTCTATCTTTCGAGCCCACACTGTGGAAAAAGAATACTGACTTCTGCAAACTGGTCTCTGACTTTGTGGTATAAGCACAGGTTGTCTCTCTCTCACGGGGGGGGGGGATAAATAAATAGATAAATAAGTAAAAATTTAATGAATTTAATATCAAATTATCTTTTTAAGCTATTCATGATATTACAAATACATTTACCTGTTGTGGAAAGGTTAAAAATTACTTGCAAATCTTCCCAAAATAATTTTACATAAATCTCACTTGGTACTAGATGTTATTCTTTTGGTCCCTGCCCTAGCCACGCCCACTCCCATAACCTCTGACCCGCCCATTGCCATCTTGGGACCCTCCTCTCTTTCTGCTTCCTTGGCATGTGCACGCATTTTCTCTGTCTCTCTTTTTTTTTTATCTCTCCTCTCTCCTTTTATCTCTTTTCTCTGTCTTTCTTTCTCCCTCTTCCTTAATAAATACTTATGGCTATTTCCTGTGTTTACGTGTCTGTTACCTGCCGCCACCGTGGGCCAAGAACACGTGCCCTCCTGTAGCCGCTTTCTCATGGGGGGCTCCGCCAACCCACCGGGAATCGTTTTTTAAGAATAACACTAGAAAACTAGTTTTTATAATTCTTAAAAAACATCTGATGAGGCAATTGCATTCATTGTAAGCAGCCTTGCTCCTGAGAAGCAATAAGAAGAGGTTTAAAAAAATAGAGACAAGGTCTCACTATGTAGTCCTGGCTGACTTGGAGCTAGCTGTTTAGAGCATCCTAGCCTCAAATTGATAGAGTGCTTCCTGTCTCTGCCTCTGAAATGCTAGGATTAAAGGTGTACACCCAGCTTTAAAAGAAAAGAATATATATATATATATATATATATATATCATATAATATATAGTACATATAATAAATTTATTACATAGCATATGCATGCAGATAGAACATTAATCTTTTATAAAATTGTTTCCCAAATAACACATCATACTTGGCCATAGGAACTTGTGCCTCACTTGGCTGTGTACAAACAAGTGCTGAAACTTCACAGTAGTTTTCATAAGCACCTGGTACTGTAAGCTATATGAAATTCAGTGCAGAACCAATCTCACTGACCATCAGAACCTTGAAGGACTTCCCATTCACCACTCCTGCCCAACCTGCTCACTTCAAAGCATTTTATAAAACTCAAATAGGAATCCAACATTCTATTCTCTTTGCTGTTGCCTCATGTCAGTAGAGACTCTGGAGACTGCTGCCGATCTGCACTGCATTCCAGTCCAGTCTCCCAGAATCCAAGAGAGCTATGTACATGTATTCTGTGAAACTCCCAGTGTTTGCAAAAGAGGTGTTAAATAAACACATTCTTTAGCTCAGCCTGGACAATGTGTTTACATACAAACTTTCTACACAATCCTGACTGCTTCCCAGGGAGCAAGCTCCCTTTATCACAGCCAGGGCTCTCGGCAGGGCCTGCCTGCTCTTGTTTTTCAGCTCTCTGTACACGTGACTCTTTCCCTAGGAAGCTTGTTTATTTATGCTCTGCTGTATCATCCGTTTTCCCACTGCAAAGGCTGTCTCCACTCTCATGTGAATCCAAGCTAGTTGAACTGGCCCTGACCTGGAGGTCCATAAACTGCCCTGTCCCCAGCATCGTCCAGCCTGGCATCTGCTTGTGTCATCTCTCATTTCCTGCCTTCCATCCTTCCCTGTGTTCTCACTTGGATCACAAACTTCCGTACTGCTTCTCTCTACCTTATTCCTACTGTTAGAAAGTGATTTATTAGCAAATATTAATTACGCACAATAATGGATTTTATTGTGACATTGTTATACATGTATAATGCACTTTGATCATATTCTCCCAAGATCACTCTCTCTCGCCTCCTTCCACTCATGATTTCCTTCCTCTTCTTTGCTTGCCCCCCTTTTAATTTCATGCCTTTTCTTGTGAGATATTGAGTTTAATTAGGATTACTTACAGTCATATGCTGAGGGGTTATTTATAGTAAGTAGCATGGGCAACTTACTGGTGGCTACATCACAAAGTCTCTCCACACCCTAGAAATCACTAACTGCCTATAGGTCCTCAGTGATAAGTGGCACTCATATATATGTATCAGATGTACACCGTGTTATTTTGATGTATTTACACATATGAAATGGTTACTATAGCAAAACAAATTCAATCAGTCTTCTCACAGCAAGTGGTTCTCTTGTGTCAGGGCATTTGCAATCTGTCCAGAAACTGTCTAGTCCACAGTGTATACAGTCATCTGTAACTAGTCAGGATACTGAGAGATCACCCCTTTCTCTGCTTTCAGTCAGAGAACCTCTCCCAGCCTCCTAAACCAAATGGAAAAACAAGTTTATTAAGCCCCTCCCGGGGGTGGGGGGTTAGGAACAATGAGCGCATCTTGCCCAATGCTTCCAGAAGCCCTTTCCACAGCCCCTTGCAAGTACTGACTTAGGTTTAATTAGTTCTGGGACTGAGTTGGAGGTGTTGGTTTGGCCAGACGATAAACTAGACAATACAGATTGCAATCTGGTCTCTCGAGTGCTGCTCTGTCATTACGACATCACATTTGCATGCGATGAGCCATCTCCTGGACTCTGCTGCTGAGAACAGACTTTCGTACACTAAGTAAATAAAGAATGTGAGGTTCTTTCCTGGATCCACAGTCCCCTGCTTTCCTTGATATTGAAAATATAAAACTCGACATAGTAAAACATACACCTAAGATCCTAACACCAAGGCAACTATGGCAGAACTATCCCTGAGAGTTTAAGATCATCCTGGGCTATGCAGTGAAACTTGGGCCAACCTGGGCTCCAGAAAGAGATTCAGACTCAAAACCATAAATACAAACCAAATTCAAAAATTATGATGAATCTTATAATTGATACATATGTTTAATGTGGGAGTGTTGGGTTTTCACCTCAAGTACTAGAAATGGTTTCTGTAATAAGGTGTAACTCAAAAACATGGACTGCGGATTTCAGTGCATTACAGCAGAGCCATCTGTCACTCATAAGAATAAGTATCAGCAGAGCATGGCAGTGCACACTTGTCATCCCAGCACTTGGAGGAGGAAGCAGAAAGATCAGAAGTTCAATGCCATCCTCAGCTACATGCTGAGTTTGAGCCAGCCATAGGCAGTGCTGAACATATTGAAGTAAATCTCTGCATTATGAGATATCCAAGGACACATTTTCTGCTTAATGCTACCAACTGTTTCAGCATTTTCTAACTTTCCAAAGTGGATCTAAGCTGTATACTGAAGGAGACTCACCAGGTCAAATTCTTTCTAAAGCTGCATTTAATGTGTTATGTGATTTAGGGGCTGAGCAGATACCCGCAGCAGCAAACTGACCTGTGGTGTTGCAACTAACCCAGCTCAAATCCTTATCTTTTGCTTCTCATCTTCTAGAACACCATCAAGATTAGCAGCAGTCTAGAGTAAATGCAGGTGTGGAGGTTCTGTCCCACCTCGTGCTATGCAATGGCCAGAAACTTAAACGTGGTGCCAGCGTTCTTCAAAGACTTTCCTCTGTGTGTAGAAACAAACATAATAAAAAGCATATATCTGGACTGGAGAGACAGCTCAGTGGTTAAGAGCACTGGCTTCTCCTGCTCGTTCTCAGTACCTCATGCCTGTTGACAACTGCCTGTAAATCCAGTTCCAGAGGATCTGCTAGCCTCTTCCAGTCTTCCCAAGCACATGGTACACAAACATACTCAGACATGAGCAAACACACACAGACATACATAAGTAAGTATATAAATACGTATAGTTAACTTAAAATAAAAAATAATAAAAATCATTGAATAGAAAGCAAGCATCATCTAACATAGATCATTGCAAAAATGATGTCTTATGAAAGAGCACAAAGAGGCATAACAGAAACTAAGCAAGAATAAATATGGGGACATAAAGCAAATTACCACAGTGATCAGGTTGGTGATAAATTCTGCTGAAGCTTTTTAAGACAGCTTTATTGAGCTACACTGTCCTTTCAGATTGCATGTTCAGGTGTATCTGTATGGAGTATTGCTCACGTGTGTAGGTCCCCACGTAGTCTATGAAAGGGCATCAGGTCTCCTGGGGCTGAAACTGCAGGTGACTATGAGTCACTATGTGGGTGCTGGGAATGGAACTGGGTGCTTTCCAAGAGCAGCAAGCACTCTCTGCTGCTGGCCCTTCACGCTGGCCTCTTTTCTTCCTTTGAAAGTATAAACTTCAGTGACCTTAGTATATGCACAGTTATGAAAATTCATCGCTGTGATTTTAGAGTCATCTCATTGCCCCCATTAAACCCAGCATAAGAGTCCCTATCGACTTCCTCCAGCTCCTGGAAAGCACTCATCTATTTTCTGTCTCTGTGAATGAGCCTAGTTTGGACATTTTGTACAGCATGTGGTCTTTTTGTGAGGAACTCATTTTGTTAAGCATAATGTTTTCAACATTTGTCTGTGGTAAGGCACATTCTTCACTTAGCAATTCATTTTTTTGTCATAGCTCCAGCAAACTTATGTCAATGTTGTGGTAAAACTGAAACCCCCATACTTATGCCTAAGGCATTGTATTAAAGGCTTTAAAATTCTTTTGGAACAGTAATTTGGGTTACCACATGAAAAACCTTCTAAAACTATAGGACTTGTTACTTGGAAATTCCATTTTCAAAAAATTGTCCCAGAGAAGTAATCAAGGGAACGTTAATGAATTGACTTTCAGGGATGGTGGTTGTAGTGTGGTACCCAATACTGAGACATTTGAAGCAGTAGTGTTCAGTTCTCTATAACATATTATAAAGATGATGCTGTGTCTTTCAGTATTTATAGTATAGGATTTACAGAACTGTGGAATACTGTGTTTCCACTAGAAATTATGTGGGAAAATATTGTGTGGCACTTCCCTCCTAATTTAAATGTGCCTTAAGATTCTAAAGGCTCAGGAAGTAAACAACCCACAAGTCTCAGGATGTCCCTGAAATCTACCAGATGCACAATGGTCCTTCCTCCCCAAGCTTTCATGAGTCACCACAGACCATTTCTTTGCCTGTCTTTGGCCTCCACTCTTTAGTGAGTGTGCCAATGCTGCCTTTCCCCAGGAAAAGTTTCAGGCAATAGGAAACATACTGTAAAACTTGTGCCCCTGCACTGGTTCCACAAGATTATCACAGTGTCGACTAGAATTTCTTTTCTAACAGATAGTTATACACTTTTAAACTCAAATACAAAAAAACCTGACTACACAACAGCCATGTTATGAAAAGTAATTCTCAAACAAATCTCACAGGGGAATATTTAAAATTTTGAGTAGTCATGATTCAATAGCTGCTAACAAAAGCAATTTAGTACACAGTACATAAAATTGGGTTTTAATTCCTTTAAGATCTAGTTATGTGTATGTGTGTGTACATGCACCATGTGTGTCCAGGTGCCCTTAGAGGCCAGAAGAGGTTATTAGACTCCCTGAAGCTGGAGTTACAGGCAGCTGGGAGCTATCTGATATGGATACTAAGGACAAATCCATTCTCTGCAAGAAGAACACATGCTTTTAACTGATAAGCAATCTCTCCAGCTCTATATTTTGTTTTTAGAACTGGGTATTAAGAAAAACAAACTGTATATGTAAAGAAAGTGAGAAAATATATCAAGTATATGCTTATATTTAGTTTCTCTGCATTTTCTAGATCATATTTATGGTTTTAATTTTATGATAAGGAAAAATTAGCACTTCAACTATTTTTTCAACTCTGTAAATCAGGAAGAGAACATTATGCTTCTTCTTGAAAAAGCGTCTTTGGTCTCTAAAGACAGAGCTTCCTAGAAAGCTGGCTGCTCTTGGAATCTCTCCATCTAGAACTATCAGCTGCTCTTCTGTATTTTCCATGTGGGCTAGGCATGTGGCTCAGCCGTGGAGAACTTGTTTGACTTCTCCCAAATACATAAATTAAGTCAAAGTTTGCACAATAGGATTAAAAAACAAAAGACTGTTTTCCCCTGGGAACTAAGTAAGTTGGTATGCCCATTTTTCTAGGAGTTCGGATTCAGAGAACCCAGGGCTGTGACTATGGACTAACAAAAATCTCATTTAGTTTGTTTTATCTTTGAGTCATAGTCCCACTATGTTGGCATCACTTACATAACTTCTCTACCTCAACCTTCCAAGTGCTGCAGTTACAAGCCTGAGCTGCCACACATAAGTCCCCTTTTAATCTCTTCTAAGGGTGAAGACATTCTAAAGCCACCGTCTTAGAGGAAGATGAATGTTCTTATTTAAGCAGACAGTCTCACTGTTCTGTTATGATAAAAACATGGGTTACAGTATTTTTCCCAGAAGATAAAGAGTTCAGCAACATCTTGCTAAATACCACAGTATATAGATATTTTAGCCCTTTCTCTCAAAGCCACACAGCAGAGACCATTTGTTAAATTATAGGCTAATGTCAGCCACTGCAAACAGCTTCCAGAGAAGCAAAGTGCCTCTTTCCTTCTATGGGACAGGACAGGTGGGGTGGGGGTGGGGACTGCACAGTTTGAGAAAACTCAAAGTTATACTCATTCCAATTATAATTAGTTTTTTTTAGTTAACTGTTTTTATTTTATGAGCATGAGTGTTTGCCTGCATAAGTGTATGTGCACTGTCCATGTGTCTTGTAGTGTCCATGGAGGCCAGAAGAGGGCATCAGATCCCCTGGAACTCTAGTTACAGACTGTTGTGAGCCTCCATGTAGGTGACAGGAACCAAACTCTGGTCCTCTGGAAAAGCAGGCAGTGCTCTTAAACACTGGTCCATGTCTCCAACACCTCAAGTTATAATTAATTAAGGAATTGCCAGGCATGGTGGGTGGTGCTGTAATTTCAGCTGTGGCAAAAAGGATCTTGGCTTTTAAGGGTAAAGCCAGTCGGGGCTGCACATCAAGATCCTGTCTCAAAATAACAAAGATAAAAATGTAAATAAATAGGACATAGTCCCTTCTATTGCCAAAGCTTATATGAAGCAAATGTTTCCCTACTGATCATTAGCTGACAAAACCAGTCAAGAGAGTTAAAACCAGAGAACGCATCATGGGTGATGGAAGTCAAAGACCTTAAAATAGGACCTGGGGATAAAAGCTGATGGATCCAGCCAGCAAGATGTCTCAGTGGATAAAGGTTCTTTGCTGCCAAGCCTGATAGCCAGAGTTTAGTCCCCAAGACTCACATGGTGGAAGAAGAAAACCAACTCCCACAAATTGTTCTTTGACATACGCATGCACAGGCATGAGCATGTGTGTGTGTGATTAATTAAATTAAATTTTTAATTAACACACTGTTAATTAAATAATGGAGAGAGAGAGAGAGAGAGAGAGAGAGAGAGAGAGAGAGAGAGAGAAGTAGCTAGCGAAATGGCTCAGCATTCCGGAGCACTGCTGCTTATCAAGAAGACCAGAGTTCAGTTCCCAGAACCCATATCAGTCAGCTCACAATCACCACTAACTCGAGCTCCAGGGAACCTGTTACCCCTTCGGGCCCCTTCAGTCACCCATACATGTAGCATAGATTCACACAGACACATACACATCAATAAAAATAAATTAAATATTTTAAAAATTAATTCATTGATTTTTAAAAATGGTAGATCATTTTTGAAAAACAAAAGTGACATTCGTTCTAGAGTACTATTACTTTGAGTATGCTTTCTTTCTCCAAACTTATTTCATTTAAAAAATGCAGAGCCTGTTTATTTCCATTGAGTTTATTGTCCTTACTGCTCGTGTCCTCTGTTGCTCATTGCACTGTTTCCAAGAATCCCTTGTGCACTCTGAGTTTACACCATTTACAGACAAGAGAAAATGCATGTCTCGTCCACACAGAGATCACTTTTAAAGACAATGACAATTATTTATAAAAATCTCTGTGAAATTATGATTTTGGGGGAGCAGGTTATGTTATTGATGTTCTTTGCTTTAGGCAGTAAATTACCAAAAGCACATATACAACCTAATGTGTTGTTAATGATTATACAAATGAAAATTTCAGTGGCATTCAAGGAGATTATTGTTGTGAACTCTTTCCCATTTCTTTTCTTATCACTGAGAACTTAACTGAGTTGTTTGAAAGTACAAGCTTCTGATACAAGGCACACTGCTGTCATGTGACTGCCGATCATGGGACTGTTCTGAACACTCAGAAGGCATACTGCCATCATGTGACTGTCTACCATGTGACTGTCATGGATGCCGCAGCCCCAGTGCTTCACACTGAGACCTGGGGGTAATGTCTAGTGCTAGGGAGCTCAACATTTATCAAAGAGGAAAGCCCATCCGGAATCCATACAGGTGAATCTCAATTTAGTATAGTAGTAACTCTATGAATGACAGGCACGATACTGTGAGAATTAGACGCAGGGCCCCCTGCTGTCTGTGAAGGTCAGGGATTGGCTTCCTGGAAGAGGTGATGTTTGATCTGACACGTGGAAAAACAGAAAAGATGAAAATAGTCTGAGGGTCACAATGTCAAGAAGAAGATATGTTCCTAAGAGAAAGAACAGTATGTTTTATGGATTTTGGATCAAAGACACAGAGGAAAAACAGATGGAGCTGAGAAATATTTAGAGAGTGAAATCCAGAGGAGGAAGTCATGGAATGGATAAGCATGAAAAGCAAAATAAACTGTCAAAGGGTGAGTCCTTACATCTAGCAGACACCACAGTCAGTATCATCCGCAGCGAAGTGATTGACAGCACATGATATACTGTGAGCATTTCTTCTGTGATATTCCTCTAAGAGTCTCACCAAGAGAAAATATCAAAACCTCTAATCAAAGCTTCCTGGAAACATGACCAAGTGGGAAGCCTTACACTGCCAAATTCCAAAACACTACAAAATCAGCAGCTGATGAAACGGTGGGGATCACGAGTTTGGTGTGGAGCTAGAAGGAAAGCAATGTAGAGGATACATCAGAATTTTAAAATCAGACCTCTTTCAAGAGTGATTGTGTATTTTCTTATCAATATGAAAAGTTGGTATGATGATGTCCCCATACCATTGCATTTATATATCAGAAATATAATATAATTTAAATTAGTATTAGCATGTCCCTTACTATTTGCAATGTTTATATTTAAGCAGAGCTCCTGTAAAGCCTCCAGTGGCTATGTTAGAAGAAGGTGATAAAGTTTTTAAAAAATTAATTGACTTAAAAGTCTTCAAAATTTTATTTTCATTTTTTTAAAAAAAATATTGTCACATATAGTAGGATATGTTGTTAAATCAGGAGGTGGAAGCAGGGGGATCACAAGTTTGAGTTCAGCTTTGGACATAGAATAAGTTCCAGGCCAGTCTGGGTATGAAAAACTCCATCTTAAATATACGTGTGTGTGTGTGTGTGTGTGTGTGTGTGTGGTGTGTGTGTGTGTGACCCAAGCTAATCCTGCACAGTGACACATAGCCAGCACTGCAGGAGTACAAAAAGAGAGAGAGTGGAAATGATTTGCACCCGGAGCTTGGAAAGAGTCCCACAAGGCAAACTTCGTGTCTGAAGAAGGGAGCTCACTTGATAAGGACGGCAATGAGGGGATCTCGGATGGCGCCATCAATGTTCTCATTGTATAGGGTTCCTATGAGGATTAGATGAAATTACAAGTGTGATACTCTTAGCTGTAGTTGTTGCTTCAAGGGGAAGGAAGCCCAGAGTTAAGTGCAGAAACTAGGCTTTAATGGTCTGAGGTTAAAACCCACCTCTAAGAGTACTAGCAGTGTCTCAGGAAGTCTCCTTGCCTTGTTTGCCTAAACCACTTAGAAGTCACTTCATTTTACTACAGTAGCAAACTAAATCATTTGTCATAAAACAACTCACTACAATCAATCTCTATGTGTTATTTTTATTTTTCCATCTCATGACTTCAAAAACTGAACGTAGTACAGTCAGACAGTTTTCCCAGACATCCAGTTTTTAAGTATTAGAGCCTGTGTTGACATGGGATCCTTAAAAAGTGTATTACCATTATACCACCTGTAGAAGAATACCACTCGCTGGGCAACTCAGAATGAGTGGAAATGTGGTTTTGTGTCTAAAAGTCAAAAAAATCGAGTATGAAGCAGTGGGCAGATTCCCGCTTCTGATTCGAAGATGGTGTTCTGAACGCTTCATCCTCACACATTCAAGTCAGAAAAACAAAGAAATCGAAGGGGTCAAAGCTTCCCCTTTTGTAGCAGCGGTGATCACAGCACCTCCTAAGGCTTTCATCAGTTAGGTCTTCTTGCTGGGACTGAATACCCTGCAAGAAGGAACTAAGAAGGAAAGATTGCTTTTGCTTGAGGCTTGAGGATGCAGTCTGCCATGAAGTGACAATGGAAGTGGCTCATGGCTATGCCAGCAGGAACGCGAAGCTGTTCGCTCCCGTGGTAGTGGTTCAGGAAGGGAAGGATAATGTAGCCACATGTGCATATACGTTATATGTATATACAAATACAAATAGATTATATTTATGTATGTATAATCACGTATCTGAAAGTGTGAGAGCTGTGCTGTAACGGCTCAGACCCTTCCCCAGGTGTCCTCCCACCCAGGTCCCACAGCCTCCTGAAACAGCACTGCCAACTGTGGTCCAAGTTCAAACACATGAGACTGGGAGATATTTCACACTGAACTGTAACTAATGCCTCACCATTTAAACTGTTGTGATGGCATTTGAGTGTCAACACAATACTGGGTGTGGAAACCACGTACTTGTAATTCTAGCACTTAGCAGGTTGAGGCAGGAGAATTTCTCTGAATGTTTGATCACCCCACACCCCACACTATGGAGTGTATCCAGACACAGGCAAGACTGTCTAGCAAGACCCTGTCTCAAAAACTAAAACCAGCTACATTAGTGCGTGCTTGTAATCTTAGCACTTGAAAGACAGGAAGTGGAAGATTGTTAAGTTCAAGGCCAGCCTCAGCTACATAGAGAATTCCAGGCCAGTCTGAACTACAGAGTGAGATCCTATCTCAAAACAAAAAACTCAATATTTGGTGTGACCATGGTGGTGCACACCTTTAATCCCAGCACTCAGGAGGCAGAGGCCATTGGATCTTGCCTGGCCTACATAAGCAGTTCCAGGCCAGTCAGGGCTCATAATGATGCACTGTCTCAAACGAAAAACAAACGATCTTCACAGATCTGGAGAAGACAATAATCAACTTTATATGGAAAAACAAAAAACCCAGGATAGCCAAAACAATCTTATACAATAAAGGAACGTCTGGAGGCATTACCATCCCTGACTTCAAACTCTATTACAGAGCTACAGTATTGAAAACAGCTTGGTATTGGCATAAAAACAGAGAAGTC
>NW_026068013.1:1448738-1567382 GCF_014885135.2 Alexandromys fortis | reverse complement strand
AAAAAAAAAAAAAGAAAAACAAACGAGAAATAAAAATTTGAAACATGCACTTTGGAGGCAAGTTATTCAAATCCCAGTACCCTGTAACATATTAGAGATTTCTGCTTACCACCCAGCTTGTTAGACTGCACATTTCATGAGAACACCATTCTTTCTTCCTCTTGTTTATTTATTTACACATTGTTATATTCCAAACACATTTCCCCCTTTGTCTTTTTTGTGACAGTCTTACTGTGCCCAGGCTATCCTGGAGGATGTCATCTGTCTGCTGCAGTTTCCTGGTGCTGGGATTACAGGCTTTGACATTTCTTCAAAATTAGTGTATGTATTCTAAAAATGAACTTTGTATGCTCTTGGCTTTTACATTTTCTTTATTTACTTTTTAGGTAATGTGTCATTGTGTAGCTTCGGCTGGCATGCGAGTTTCAAGCCTTCCTCGAACTTCTGTTATTGTTTGTTTCCCTCCCCCTTTTTTTATTACGAATTTGTTTTTACAATATTTTCTCATTTTACATAGCTATTCCCATTCCCACTCCCTCCCCTTTTCTTGCCCCATCCTCCCCCCACCCCAACACAGCCCCCTCATCCACTCCTCAGAAAAAGTAAGCCTTCGCATGGGGAATCCACAAAGTCTGACACTTCACTTGGAGGCAGGACTAAGACCCTCCCCTCCTTATCTAGGCTGAGCAAAGTATTCCTCCAAAAAGAATGTGGTTCTAGATGTCAGTTCCAGCATTAAAGATAAATCCTGGTCCCACTGCCAGTGGTCCCACAGACTGCCCAAGCCTCACAACTGTCCCCCACATTCAGTGGGCCTATTTTGGCCTCATACAGATACCCCCGCTACCAGTCCAGAGTCAGTGAGCTCCCATTAGCTCAGGTCAGCTGTTTCTTTGGGTGTCACCATCATGGTCTTGATCCCTTTGCTCATATTATCACTCTTCTCTCTCTTGGACTGGTTTATGGTAGCTCGGTCCAGTCATTACCTGTGGATCTCTGTATCTGCTTCCATCAGTTGCTGGTTGAAGGTTCTATGATGACAATTAAGGTAGTCATAAATCTAATTACAGGGAAAAACCAGTTCAGGCGTCCTCGCCACTGTTACTTGGAGTTTTAGCTGGGGTCATCCTTGTGGATTTCTGGGAATTTTCCTAGAGCGGTGTTTCTTCCTGGCCCTTTAATGGCTCCCTCAATCAAGATATCTCTTTCCTTTCTCTCCTTCACTGTCCTTCCCCTTTCCTAAGCACTTTATTCCCTCATGTTCTCCTCCCCCTCTTCCCTTCCCCCTCCCCTCTCACACTCCCTTTTGCCTCCCTTCCCATTTTCTCAGGTGGTCTTGTCTGTTTTCCCTTCCCAGGGTGTTCCATGTATGTCTCTCTTGGGGTTCTCCTTGTTCCCTAGCTTCTCTGGGATCGTGAGCTACAGGCTGGTTATCCTTTACAGACTGGATCTTACGTGAGTTGTTGTTTTTTGTAGTTGAGGGCACAACCTTGGACTTCTGATCCTCAGTCTCCACCTCTCCTGTTTGAGGATTATAGGCATGCACCATGACACCTGGCCCCTAGTAAGAATTAACTAGTCAAATTTCTCTAGTTATTTTCAGAAATCATGAGTGATGAATCATTTGAAAACCATGGGAAAAGATAAAAACAAATCAACTTCAATTTTCTCAGATAACAGCAAGAGTTAGAATCGTTAATTAAATATTCAAAGACTTCAAAGCAGTCTTTCGAGAAATGAGGGGTGAGTCCCTCACAGCCACTCTACCCACAAGGCTTTGTAAACCTCAATTAATTAGTGTTTATACCCCACCATGAGGTCATTGCATAATAGCAGATAATAATAATTATGTGTTATTACCACACAAAATGCACTATTACATTGAAACACTCATGAGAATTGTTAACAGTAAAAAGTGCCATCTGGCCAAGCCCATAAAAAATGACTTTCCTTTCTTTCTTTTCTTTTCTTTTTTTTTTAAAGAAATGTGTATTACTCTTTCAGTCTGAGTTTAAAACGTGGTCTAAAAATTGTTACAGTGCCAGGACAAGTAGAAGAGTTCTGTTTTCTTGTTTTGTTTAATGGCTGAGGAAGAGATTTAGGGCACACACATCCAGGAACAAAGAACTTTTCCTGTGGCCCATGGAACCCTAACTGAAGCAAGACCCATCTGCTAGAAAGTAGGAAGTAGGAGGAAGTGAGTCGGAGCTTGGGAGCTGCTGGAGATCTGGCTGATAGTGCAGGCATGCCTTCTTGTAAAACTACTTGTTAAGACAGTTACTGCTACTGGTCAAAGAGTCCCAGTTGCTCAGAGTCTTCAGCTTCTTCTCAAGTGGAAACCAGTGCCAGAGTCAGCAGGTTCACTTTGGGACTGTAAGCCTCAATGGTTTTCCAGTTTTGTATAATGAAATCAATCTCAGGCAGCCCTGAGCTGTGCTATGTAACGCATAGGGGACACCACCCACACATCTGCTCCCTTCTTCTTTCTCCTCATGGCCCACCGAATCCCATTAGCACTACCCATATGACCTTGAGTGTGGGCCCAGTCACTAGAGTGCAGGCAACCTATCAATGAGCATCCTTCCAATGAAAAAAATCTCCTTCTCCCAGCAGTCATCTGCTGTCAATAGCTCTCCAGCCACAGGTGAGGCCTTCTGAGGCCCCTTTTCAAGGGACACAGGCTGAAATTTCGCTGTGCCCTCGTACAGGTCCTGTGTAGGTAACCATGGGTGCTATGAGTTTATGAGGGCCATGACCATGTCATGTCCGCTCAGTAGACAACATCCACAGCACTTCTCCTTTCCTGGTCCTCGCATCCTTCCTGCCTCCCCTTCTGTGTTGTGTCCTAAGCCCTGAGTGGGATGGAGGGGGTGGCTGACATAGCTGTGCCTTTTAGTGGTCAGCACCGTCACTTACTCTCGGAGCTTTGGCCAGCTATGGCCATCTGTAAATAAATGCTGCCCACTGTTGTTGTTTAGTTTTTATGACAGGATCTCTCGTGTAGCTCAGGCTGGCCTTGAACTCATGTTTCTCTTGTCTTTAACTGTCAAGAGTGGAGACAGGTATGTGCCACTATACTTGCTTCAGTTCTTACAATAAATTCCTTTTGAACACGGGGAAAACAAAGAATTTTCCTTGTTACTGAACAGGAAAAGTTTTAAGAGCCTAAAAAACTCTGTCTTGGTTGTCCTTAGTGCCATTTCTGAACAGACAGAAGGAGTGGGGTTGCCTGTCCTACCAGATGCATGGATTGCAGTGCCTTGAGATTTGTAAACAGAAGTGACTCAGGGAGGAGCCTGTGAACAGGGGTCAGGATCTCCGCCCATCTGCTCCCTCAGTCTCTTCCGGGCAATGCTTGCGGGGATTTGTCAGCCAAACCTAGATTTCTGCCTGGCTAGTGTGACTTTAGGCTGTCAGTCAGCCGCTCTCCACCTGTAACAGAATTCAAGTGAGAACCCAAGGATGAAGTAATAAAGCTCTCAGGGTTGTGAAGATGGCGTAGCAGGTAAAGACATCTGCTTGTCACACCCGACAAGCTGAGTTTGATCCTCAGGCCCACGCAATAGAAGAAGATAACAGAGTCCCCGAAGTTGTCCTGTGATCTATTTTAAACTGTACTTAAATCTCCAATGTTGAGTTTTCACCATTCTGATCTTGAAAACAAAAACTCACTACAGACTCACACCTACGGGCTAATAGACAGTAGATAGACATAGTTTAGAAAGGCATATTAGTATGGGAGGTCCTTCTGTCTACATGTTGCTTTTATTGGTTAATGAATAAAGACACTGCTTTGGACCTATAGCAAGGCAGAACTTAGATAGGCGGGGAAAACTGGACTGAATACTAGGAGAAGGAAGGGAGAGAGAGAGAGAGAGAGAGAGAGAGAGAGAGAGAGAGAGAGAGAGAGAGAGACACCATGGAGCCACCAGAGATAGATGTGCTGAAACTTTGCTGGTCGGCCATGACCTCATGGTGATACACAGATTAATGTTAATGGGTGAAATTAGGATGTAAGAGTTAGCCAACAAGAAGCTAGAGCTAATGGGCCAAGCAGTGATTTAATTAATACTGTTTCTGTGTGGTTATTTAGGTTCTGGGTGGCCAGGACAAACAAGTGGCCTGCTGCTACAGCAGATGATAGACAAAATAAGCCAAATTAGTATAAAATATTTACTCTTTATATAAAGTCGTTATATTCATAGCATCTCTGAAAGTATTTAATTCAGCATATTTTATCTAATATTTATTGTTGTCGATAAAGTTATAGGCATTGTCACATCTGCAGAATGTATAGGATCAGCATATGTTTTTTTCATAACCACATTCTGAAAATAGCATGCAGCTATTTTATGCCCTGAGAGCATATTTTAATTCTCATGGGACCATTTCCCCCACCCCACCAACAGCGTTATCCATCTTCACAACAAAGAAGCCACAGGACTATTTTAAGCACGAGGCTATCGTTTTGAAATGCCTCTTAATTATGTGGCTAAGATGCTTCTATAGTCTATGGAATATTTCTAAGTTATGGCCCTTTTTCTTAATCATACCCAAAGACGCATGACCCAGGAATTTGTTTCCTTGTGGCTGTGTGCTTTCCATTCCTCTTGGCTTGTTGATTTTAGTAAGGTCTCCCATAACCTCCAACTCCTCTCTCTTCAAATGAGCATGCTGAACCCACTTTGGAGACTGAGTTTTCTCCTAGTCTTTCCATGTAGTCTGAAGCTGAGAGTCTTGTCTGTTGTTATCTCCACAAAGTACCTCTTTTTTAAAAAAAAGATTTTTATTTTATTATTTTTATGTGTATGCACGAATGTGTGTGTATTCCCTTGGAAGCCAGAAGAAAGCAAAAGATCCCTTGGACTGGAGTTGCAGGTGGTTGTGAGCTGCTGCACGTGGGTGCTAGGAACTAAATCCAAGTCCTCTGACAGAATAACAAGCGCCCTTAACCACTGAGCTGTCTCTCCAGCCTCTTCGCCACAAAACTTCCCTTAATAACTTTTTTGTTTTCATTCTGTAACCTCTGAAGAAGTTTTTGAAGAGTTACTTTAATGTTCTGAAGTGTGTTAGGAAATAAAGCAATGAAAGTGATGGGAAATTGTACAGCAGGCAGTGTTAACCTGGAAAGGTTCATCATCTGTTGATTTGCACCTTCAGGGTGTCAGTGACTACCACCTGACTTTATGATACAGGCCTGTAATCCTAGGAGGCTGAGGCATCCTGAGTTCAAGGCCAGCCTGGGCAAATCAGGCAGCCCTTGCTGTCAGTTTTCTGTTGTTGCGACAAGATACGCTGGCAAAGGTAAGAAATGAAGGGTTGAGCCCGGGTCCTCAAGACCTGGGCTGACAGGAAGATATCCACAGCCCATCTGATGCCACAACTCAGATGAGCGCAAACTCCTATGGTGTTGGCTGTGGGTCCCATTATGGTGAGCAAGTACATTGGGGACAAACGGGAGAGGAGCAGAAGCAGAATGGTCCACGTGCTGAGGAAAGAGGCAGAACGGAAGCAGTGAAGGTGGGGAGGAGTAGGCTGGGGTAGGAGGCCTGCAGACCATCGGGGCCATGGTGACATCCAGGCCCAGGCTGATACTGAAGGCTACAGCTGTGGTCCTACTACAGCCAGGGTCTGTGTGGCCTTCCATGGCCCATGTTGCCACCAAGGGTCACTAGCATGCCCAGTGTCTGGGGCTGCCACCAACGACCACTTAGGTGTCCAAGAGCCATGTTGCCGCTGGGCCAAACTGATCTTGGTTTCCTACGCTTGGACCTGAGGCCATGTTGTTGCCCAGGCCCGAGCTGCTGCTTAGGGGCATGTCTGGATCTGTGGCCCTACAGTAGCCAGGGTCTGAGTCAACATCTGTGACTCCTGTTGCAGCTGAAGGCTGTGCGGTTGCCCAGGGTCTGATTGGCTACCTGGCACCATGTTGTTGCTTGGGAGCCATGCTGCATCTGAGCCATACAGATTTAAGTGTCACATATGCCATGGTGACATCTGGGTTAGGGTTGCAACTGGGGCTCATATCTGGGTCCTTGACCTTACTGCAGCCAGGGACTGTGTTGATGTTTGTGGTTCTTGTTGTCACAGTACCATTGGATTCCTAGGGTCTGCCACCACTTGGGGCTATGTTGGTGTCTGATGGCCACACTACCACTGGGACCATGCCAATCTGAGTGCCCTGTGGTGCCACCTGGGGCCATGGTGACATCCAGACCTGGGCTACTGCCAAGGACCATGCCTGGGTCTGTGGTCCTACCTCAGCCAGGGTCTGTGTTGAAGTCTGTGACTCATGTGGCCACCAAAGGCCACTTGGATG
Organism: Alexandromys fortis; assembly: GCF_014885135.2. Taxonomy (NCBI): domain Eukaryota; kingdom Metazoa; phylum Chordata; class Mammalia; order Rodentia; family Cricetidae; genus Alexandromys; species Alexandromys fortis. The sequence goes on along the minus strand of NW_026068013.1, from coordinate 1,561,063 downwards.
CCTGGGCCTGGGCTGCAACTTGTGGCCTTGTGGGAGTCTGGGGGGCCATACAGTTCTGAGTGGCCTGTGCTACTCCCAGGGGCCATGGTGTTGTCTGGTTACTGGGCTGCTGAGAACCATGTCTGAGATCATGGTTCTACTGTAGTCAGGCTCTGTGTTGAATTCAATGATCCACGTTGCCACCGAGGGCCATGTGGCTGCCAAGGGTCAGGTCAGCTTGGTGGTTGAGGGCCATGCTGCAGTCAAGGACATGCAGATCTGAATGCCCTGTGCTGCTACCCAATGCCATGGTGTTGTCCAGGTCAGAGCTGCCGCTGAGGGCAATGCCTGGTTCTGTGGCCCTACTGTGGCCAGGGTCTATGTTGATATTTAAGGTTCCTGTTATTATTGAAGAACACATGGATGCTCAAGATCTGGGGCCATGTTAGTGTCGAAGGGCCATGCTGCCGTTGGGGCTGTGCCAATCTGAGTGGCCGACACTGCCACCTGGGGCCATGGTGACATCTAGACCCTGCTGCTGAAAGGAGCATGTCTGGGTTCATGTCCCACCACAGTCGGATACTGTATTGCCACCAAAGGTTGCACAGAAGCCTGGGGTCACGGCTGGAATCTTGGACCTTGTTGGTGTCCAGGGACCATGCTGCCTCCAGAGCCATCCTGATCTGAGTTGCCTGTGCATCCACCCAGAACCAGGATACTGTCCAGGTCCACACTGCTTCTGAGGGCCATGTCTGGGCCCATGGTCCTGCAGCAGCTGGGATCTGTTTTGATGACTGTGGCCCATATCGCCTCAGGTAGCCGTGGGACCATGTATGGTAGAATTAGAAGGTCATGCTGAGCCAGCCCTGCCCTTCACTGGGACTGTCCCTCGAAGGGCACTGCAACAAAAGAGTGTCAGCTCTCTCTGACACTCACGGGAGAGCTGCTTCCCCCACACATACCCTGAGGAGATGGCTCCAGCCCTCTCTGTGAGCATGGGAGAGCTGACTCCAATGGCATGGATGTAGGGGAACTGGCTCTGCCCCTTGCCTGAGGGAGACAGCCATTGTGACCTGAACTGACCAGCCTAACTACCACCCAGGCCCAAAGCCTGGCCTTGGGTTGGCTCACCTCAGCATCTACCTCATCTAGGACCTGCTGGAGCTCATAAAGGGACCAGCAGGATCTCCGTGACTCCCAGGGGAGTTTCAGGGAGGACCCAGTGATGATGATGATTCAGGAACCAGATGCCTTGAAGCAGACCAAAGACTCATTGCTATGAACCTTTACTAGTAAAGGAGACTGGGCAAAAGAGTTTACGATGTAACACACTGCTCCCAGTGCCACCAGGGTGAATGAAGAGATGTTGGAGAGGTAGGAGGGCACAGGAGAGAAGTTCTTTTGTTGTTGTTGTTTTGTTTTGCTCTTTTATTTTTTTGTTTTTCTTTTATTGTTTGCTTGTTTTGTTTTGGTTTAGTTTGTCTTGCTTTGATATTTTCTTTTTAGCTTTTATTTTAGGGGGCTACTGTAGCGGGGAGGGGAGGATATGGAGGGACTGAGGGTGAATGATGTGAAATTCCCCAATAAAGAAATCATATTAAATAAAAAAGGAAGAAAGAAAGGAAGGGAGAGAGGAAGGAATGGAGGAAAGAAAGAAGGAAAGAAAGAAAAAGGAAAGAAAGAAAGAAAGAAAGAAAGAAAGAAAGAAAGAGGAAAGGAAGGGAAGGGAAGGAAAGAAAGAGGAAAGGAAGGGAAAGGAAAGGGAAGGAAAGGAAAGGAAAGGAAAGGAAAGGAAAGGAAAGGAAAGGAAAGGAAAGGAAAGGAAAGGAAAGGAAAGGAAAGAATGGTCAATGTTGGCTCACAGTATGAGAGTGCAGTTTCTGTTCCAGGCAGCAGGTAGGGAAGGCAAGGTGGCAGCAGTATGAGGAGGTGGCTGATCACATTGCATGCAGTTGGGAAGAAGAGAGAGGGGAATGGTCCAGCTCAGCTCATTGTTGTGCAGTGTACAGGAACCCAGGGTATGAAGCACTCATTGGTAGTGTACTGTGGGTCCTTCCTCCTCAAAGAGCCTGATAGAGAGGCATGTCTCCAAGGTGCGTCCTGGTTTGTGCAAGCTGACAAAGACCATTAACCATAACACCTGTCTTACCCGTCTAAAAGGACCCCAGCTGTAGCTGGGTGGGAGAGCACTTGTCTAGCATTTGTAAGGCCTTAGGTCCAGTCTTCAGTACCACACACCTGCCAGTTCCAAGGGCTCCCCTTTGTTTTAGGAATATAAATTAGGTGGGCACACCCAGCTTTCCTTCAGACATGCCTGGTACTCCTTGGCGTCCTGTCTTTCCCCACTTTCCCTTACTCCAGCCCACATGAAAATATCTCCTACCCCTCTAAAGAGGCTGCTTCCTTTCCCTGGATCCTCCCATCATTCTGCCCCAACTTGCCATCCATCCTGCCTGGATATTCTAGAAGAATTTTTTTTTTTCGAGACAGGGTTTCTCTGTGGTTTTGGAGCCTGTCCTGGAACTAGCTCTTGTAGACCAGGCTGGTCTCGAACTCACAGAGATCCGCCTGCCTCTGCCTCCCGAGTGCTGGGATTAAAGGCATGCGCCACCACTGCCCGGCTCTAGAAGAATTTTTAAGGAAGGTTCATCAGCATTTTCTTCCTTCCTTCCTTCCTTCCTTCCTTCCTTCCTTCCTTCCTTCCTTCCCTTCCCTCCTCCTCATCTTCCTCCTCCTTTCTTTTTCTTTTTGAGATAGGCTTTCTCTGTGCAGTCCTGGCTGTCCTGGAACTCTATTGACCAGGCTGGCCTTGAACTCAGAGATCTTCCTGCTTCTGCCTCAGTTCTGGGCCTAAAGAACTGGGCATTGCGCCAAGCTCTATATCATATTTTTTTCATTTACTTTTTTTTTTCTCCTTGCTGTGATAGAAGTAACGTAAAGGATGGAGGATTGATATCAGCTCATGTTTTGAGAAGGAGTTATCCACCATGGTGAGGAAACCATACTGAGTCCATGGTTGCAGGGATCTGTGGCTGAGATGCCTCACACCTTGTAGAGCAAAGGCTGGAAACAGATGAGAATTGTTGGACTTCCAGCCTGCCGCCAGTTAAGACGTATGTCTGAACAGGCCATCTCCCCCACACAACAGTGCCACCAGTTTGGACAGGTGCTCAAATGATGGAGGAAGGACATTGGTTAATTATAATAAAGAAACTGCCTTGGCCCATTTTATTGGTTAGAACATAGGTGGGTGGAGTAAACAGAAGAGAATGCTGGGAGAAAGAAGCTGAGTCAGGGAGTCGCCATGATTCTCCCACTCCAGACAGACGCAGGTTAAGATCCTCCCTGGTAAGCCAGCTCGTGGGCTACACAGAATATTAGAAATGGGTTAGAACAATATGTAAGAGCTAACCAATAAGAGGCTGGAACTAATGGTCAGGCAGTGTTTAAAAGAATACAGTTTACGTGTAATTATTTTGGGGCATAAACTAGCTGGCGGCTGGGAGCTGGGGCACAGCTCCATCAACACTCAAACCCATGAGCCTAGGAGGACATTGACACTCAAGTCACAATATTTTATTTTCCAATTACAGTGAGGTTGTACTTTTTTAATGTATTAACTGAGGTTTTGCTTTTCCTAAGTGTTCTAATTTTTGAAACTTATTTTTTAAATGATACCAACAGTAAAACTTGATGATAACTTTTGTACCAAACATTATTTCCAACTGTGAAAAAATGTTGCAGATTTTTTATGTACGCATATTGGTATTTCTTTTTACAATGTTAGGATATATTTAAAGCAATGTTTTCTTATTGTTTGTAACCACTTGCAAAATATTTCAGATTTCTTTTTAGGTCATAAAATGTGCCAAATTATTTTTACTTTGAAAAGAAAATTGAGATGCCTATTTATAAACCCCTTCTGTTCAGAAAAATAAAATGTTTTTGAGGCAAGGTGTCTTGGATCTCTGGGGAACCGTGGGTTCACTCTATGGTTAAGGATGGCCTCGAATCCCTGATCCACCTGCCTCCACATCCCAAGTGCTGTGATTACAGCTGTGTGCTACCGTGCTGGTGAAAATGAACTTTTAAAGCACCAATGTGTGCCAGTGAAATGGCTCAGGGTTGAAGGGTTTAAGGTACTGCCAAGCTGATGACCTGCATTTGATCGCTAGGACCCATGTGGTGGAAAGAGAATGGATTCCTAAAAGCTGTCCTCTGACCTTCACTTTGTACCCCAACACAAACTCATACACATAATAAATACATTATATTTTTATTTTTTAAAACACCAAAAACTTGAATAGCTAATGTGCTCTTCAACTTAAATACCAACAAAAAAAGTCATCATTAAAAGAGTTAGATTATCTATTTACCAACTGTGCTGTGAGTTTTGGCAAAGCAGTCTCGTGGAGTCCGTAAAATTGGAAAAACAATACTTCTAGTGTTTATGACAACACAGTGACCATCTGCCACTGTCAAGTCGTCAGCAATCCCCTTTCCCTATAGCAGGTATGATGTGGGAGTGTCATATATCAATCTGTTGATTTCATTGGTTAAGTTATAATAAACCAGCTGCTTGGCCTCATGGCTGGAACATAGATGGGAGGAGTAAACAGAATAGAATTCTGGGCGGAAGAGGAAGTGAGGTCAGACTCTGCTCTGCTTCCGGAGAGACTTGACAGCTCTGCTCTGGAGCAGAGACGCCATGCTTGCCATGCTACACTCTCCCAGGATGGACGAAGGCTAGAATCTTCCCGGTAAGCGCACCTTGGGGTGCTTACACACATCATTAGAAATGGGCTAGTCCAGGTGCGAGAATTAGCCTGTAAGGGCTAGAGTTCATGGGCCAAGCAGTTCTTTAAATGAATACAGTTTGTGTGTTGTTATTTCGGGCATGAGCTAGCCGAGCGGCTGGGGTGTTGGGGACGCAGCCCCGCCGCCGCTCCTATTTCAACACAGGTACATCTCCCTGCCTGCTACAGTTCTGCTACAGTGTTTAACTCTGAGTGCCTACCCTCCTCCAGATCACAAGGAGTACCAAATGACCCAATGGGCAGTCAGAGGAGAGCACTGTCTCTCTGCTGAGATATGGGCATGGCATAGCCTAGTTACTGTTCTATTTCTGTGAAGAGACATCATGAGCAATTCAACTGGTAGGAGAAAGTTTCTAGGGCTTCCAGTTCCAGAGGGTTAGCGTCCAGGAGCATGATGGCAGGGAGCATGGCAGCAGGCAGTGGCCATGCTGGAGCAATAGCTGAGAGCTCACACACATCCTTACCTGTAAGTAAGAGGCAGAGAGAGAGAGAGAGAGAGAGAGAGAGAGAGAGAGAGAGAGAGAGAGAGAGAGAGAGCGCGAGAAAGAGAGAGAGAGAGAGAGAGAGAGAGAGAGAGAGAGAGAGAGAGAGAGAGAGAGAGAGAGGGCGCTAACTGGGAATGGCAGGGACTTCTGAATCATCAAAGCTGATCCTCAGTCACACACTTCCTCTGACAAGCTCACATCTTGTAATCTTTATTTATTTTAGCCTATGGGGAGGCGTTCTCATTCAAGCATCCATGGGGCACATGGCCCTTAGAGAAAGAGCTAATGTCCTCTTTTAACTTTGCTATATGTTCTCTGGAACAACAAGATTCAAATATAGGTACGTGTGGAGTTGATTGTCCAACATATGATCAGGGAGGAAAACTCAATTAAAGTTATGGTAGAGTTAGGCATGGAGAAGATCTTAATGGGACCACATGTAAGGTCTGATGTACAACTGACTTTCAATTAAGTAAATTTTGCGCTTAAAAAAGGTTCCCTTGATTGAAAGTATGGGGACCTTGGAAGAGGGTTAAAGAGGAGGGGAGAGGCAGGGAGGGGAGCAGAGAAAAATGTAGAGCTCAATAAAAATCAACAAAAAAAATCAATAAAAAATTTAAAAAATAAGAAAAGGTTCCCTTGAATGGGGTGTGTGAGCCTTACCCTAACTGAGGAGCTTATGGCTTCTGGAGGATGGAGAACTGGTTTTCTTTATAGGTGTGCTCCTGTTCTGTCCCCTGCTGCAATAGATGGCCCTATGGCGGATTATATGAGCAATGCAAATTGGATTCAGTGGGCTTAAAAAAAAATCACACTCACACACAGAGAGAAAGAAAACACAGAGTTGGGAGGAATTGGGAGGAATTGATGGACCTGGGAAGAGCTAGGGGAGGAGTAGGGGGTGAATATGATCAGAATCCATTGTGTGCAAGCATAAAATTCCCAAAGCACTAATAAAAATGTTAATTAAAACAGCAACAGGGCAGGCATGGTGGCACACACTTTAATCCGAGCACCACAGAGGCATTAGGCTGGAGGACCTCTAAGCTCCAGGACAGGCAGGACTGCATAGAGAGGCCATGTCCCAAAAGAAGAAAGAACAGCAATAACAATAAAGTCTCTCCTTGAACCAACACTGATTCAAGTCCATTTGGTCACAACTGACTAACTTCTGACTAATACAGAGAGTTAAATGAGACAGCATGAGAAATGGAAAGACCTGCCCAAGCAGAGGGTTAAAAGTCTATCTTGATGAACGCCACACCATCTCTGAAGAAAACTATGCAACAGATACCGTGAGACAAAATGACCATTAGGAAACTATAGTCGGGGCTGTGTGGAAGATGCAGACTGCTGGTAAGAGTTTGGCTCCCAGTACTCATACTGGGTGGTTGACAAATCTCCACGACTCCAGGGCATTACCCTCTTCTGTCCTCCATTAGCCCCACATACATGTGACATATACTCACAGACACACACACATGCATACACATAAATAAAAATGCAAACAAATTTTATTTTAAAAAAAACATTGTACCATGTGGGTGTCCCTTGACAAACATACCTCTAATCATAATATAGCCTCTATTTGCATCTCATGGTTTCTACCCAAAAGAAGTAAAGTGGGCACTTCAATCTGGGAAGGAAATATTTGTGTGAGACAAAAGGATTGTATCATAGATGGAGCAGTATGGATCAATGAACCATCCTATGCAGCAGTTTCAAGAGCTGCATAGAGGGACTAGAGAGATGGACCAGCGGGTACAAGCCATTGCTGCTCTTCCAGGGCCTGGGCCGAAATCACAGTACCCAATTGGCAGCTCACTACCATCTGTGAGTCCAGTTCCTGAGGACATAATGCCCTCTGACTTCCACAGGCACCATGCACTCATGTGGTGACAGATGTACATGCAGACAAACATCCTTATACATAAAATAGAAAATAGATAAAACTAAAGAAAGAAATTTTTTTTTTAGTGTTTCTTATAAATGTTCACCATGGAGCCAGTTGACTGAATGAAGTGCTGGTTACACAAGATGAGGTCCTAAGTGCTGTGGGACAATGGTCTGTATTTTGTCAATTGTATTTTAAATAATTGCTGATTGGCCAATAGCAAGGCAGGAAGTATAGGCGGGGTGACCTGGCAGGAAGTAGAGGTGGAACAATGAGAATTCTGGAAAGAGGGAAGAGTCTGTCTGCAGCCATCACCCAGGTGCAGAGAAAGCAAAATGTGACTGCCTTGCCGAAAAAGCTACCAAGCCACATGACTAGCAAAGATAAGAATAATGGGTTAATGTAAGACCTGAGTTCAGATCTCCAGCTCCCCACAAAACGCCAGCCTTGTTCATGGGTGCCTATAATCCCTTGAGCTAGAAGGCTGAGACAGGAGGATAGACAGGCATTCTAGCTGATCAGTAGAGAAGAGCCCCAGATGAGCCTCTGGCCTCCACGCATACGCACCCACACATGCACTCCGACCTCCCATCCATCCTTTGACTATGTTGTCTGCCACAGCACCGTTCCCAATCTTTTATATAATGTATGAACTGTGCTTGCCTCATCTCAGAGAACGTTCAAAGCACAGACTGCTGCGATAGCTTGTATTTTTGTCTCTCGTATGATGATAGCTTCTCCCTGTCCACCCTTCCTCCGCCTGTATTAAACTGGATTGCTGCCTTAAAAGGCAAGGAATAGTGACAGTGTTTGTCACTCCTGGAATGAACTAAACAAACAGCTGTGGTGAGTGTGTAGGAATGTTAGATGTTCAGAAGGCAGATTGTGTGGATATCTGTTTGAGCTCTGAGATTCATAGGACAGAATTCCATTTAGAACTCAGTATATAGGTAAAGTAAAAACCCCAGGGGTAGATGGGCCCTGGAGGCTTGACTGACTCCTTTGTAAGTACAGTTCAAGGCCTGGCAAGGAGAACAGAAATTGTGAAGAAGTTCCATTCTGATGTGTGGACAGACAATTTACTTACAAACCAGAAAATAAATAGGGAAAAATCTGTTTTTAGTCTGTGTACTTTCCTCTTATTTACCAAAGGAAACGCCTTGTGATTTTGGTGAATGTCCAGGCCTGTCTTCAATCTCTCTGCCAAGGATGACCTTGAACTCCTGATCCTCCTACCGTGACCTCCTGAGCGCTATAATTACAGGTGGGCAGTACCATACTCAAAGAATGGTACTTTTAATCACTTGAATGTTATAGTGATATTTTATTTGTGTTTTAATAAACAAAGCTTTCCTGAGTATTAGAAGAGCAAAGCTAAGCCACTGGAGTTTACACAGTACTGGCACACACCTTTAATTCTGGGATTTGGGAGACAAAGGCAGATGGATCTCTGTGAATTGAAGGCCACCTTGGGCTACACAAGATCAATGCTAGAACAAATCCAGGTGGTGGCTGCTCAACCTTAATCTCAGTACTAGGGAGTCATGCCTTTAATGCCAGCAATAGAGGGAATATAGAATGGAAGAAGAGAGAGGCTTGGGCTGCTTGGGCTGCTTAGTCTGCTTAGCCTACAGTCGCCCAGCCTTGGTAGACATAAGACATCTCTAGTGGCTTGGATGCTTTGTTTTTCTGGTTTTCAGGTTGAACCAGGCAAGGTATTGGCAGAACAGAGGACAAAGTTAAGTTTAGAAAGAAAAAAAAATTTAGGACCAAGGAATTAAGAGGGGTGTATCTGACCTGTTTAAGGTGGATCTTCAATTTGGCTCCCTGGAACTCACAAGAATTTTTGGGTTTATGAAAACATAAGTTTTAAACAGCAGCATAGTTATACCAGAATGACTGTGACAGATGTTTTTATATAATGAAAAGTATCTTTAAGAGTATGAGAGAGAATTTTGTCCTCACATTTTTATAACTTGCAGTTACACACTTTAATAACTTTTATTTGTGTCTTATTAAAATTTGTTTGGTGAGTCTGTCCTTTTAAACGGACAAAACCTCTCAGATGTCAAATTGCATCAGAGATCTTTGCGAAGGACAAAATTTTACTTGAATTATTGATTTAAAAATGAGAGACAATTTACTTGGTTGGCAACCTAGACTTAATCCTCAGGGTCCTCCTTTGTCATTGTGTATTTGCCCTTTGCTGTTTAGTGCAGGGCCTGCCAGCCTTTAGAAGATTCTGTGGGTTAGAAATCTGTAGGAAGACAAACCTACCTTGACCTGAGCAGCTAGGCTATCAACTCCAGCAATTCTTTCCACTGTCTGGAATCTTCAGTTTAGATGAAAGGCAGTTTTTCCCAGTGGTCAGTACTTGGCAGTTGATGAAGCAAATTGTGGATGGATGTTGTTTTGTGCCCATTTTATTCTGTCTTCTTTGAAGGAAGTAGAGTGCTGCTGCTAGGATCCAACAACCTGTCTCTATTCTGAAAAGACTTTTCATAATTAAATATTTAGATGCCATATTCCCCAGATCTCTGAGCAGTTGAGAGCTGTTTACCGGGTATAGATGAATTATAACTACAGTATAGAATTTGCCTGGAGAGCTGGGTCTGAGCTGGACTGTACTGGCTCTCAACTTAACAGGAAAGATTTGTACTTGTAAAAGACAAAGAAGAAAAAACTGCTTGCAATAGAAGCTTAACAGTAGCACTGACACTAGTAGAGAACAGCTTAATATATTTGAAAGCAGATTTGGATTAAATATACTGTATTTTTGTAAGAGACTTAAAAGTATATATTTTTATAATTTAAAACATATTTATTGCTTTTTTAGTCTGGAATGAGATATAATGGACTGATGATTATAATGTTTAACAATAAACATACGTGTATTAAGTCACATATATGCACATACATACCATTAAATAGGAATTGGGAGAAGTGGATGTTTTTGGTGGGCCCTACCAAGGGCATGCCACTATGCAAAACACACACGTAACAGAGAGTCAGTAAGAGGAATTTAGTGACAAAAACATAAGCAAACCGGGGGACCAGGCAGGGTATACCTCAGTAAAGATGGCGGGACTTGATCACTTTACCTGGTCCTCAGTTAAGATGACGGTGAAGTCACCTGACCTCAGTTAAGATGGAGGTAAAGGCACCTGACCTCAGTCAAAATGGCGGTTGTCATGTGTTGTATGGAGAAGCCTCATTTTTTTTGAGCTGCAGGAGTTTTAAATATAATAACAAGAGAGGCATAGAGGCTGTGTCACAGTGTGGAGCAAAGGCTAGAACTGGAAACAGCTGCCTCGCGGATCTGACTAATCATGTTAGTTTCTGCGGGACCAGCCACAGCAGTGGCAGGGATAGAACAGAAGTAATGGGAGCAGAGGAAAAGAACGTTTATAGATGGGTGGGAAAGGGGATGCCCAGCGAAGGCAGGACACTGGCAGCATGTTTACAGGAGGGTGGCCGATTGTTTTTTTAGGCTTTGTTTCCCATAGCTGAAAACGTGAAAGCAGCAAAAACAGCGCTCAAGGCCCAGAAGGGGAATGTTCTCCCTCTTTGGGCGGGGTTGGTAATTGAGCCTAGCAGGCTCTGGTGACTAAGGGATTCAAGGGCCTGAGGCCAACCCAGGAGGTCTCTCACAACAGGGACCACTTAAAAGAGGTCCAAAAGGAAAAAAGAAAGAAAGAAAGAACGCCCCCCCCCCCAAAAAAAATTGAGGAACCCAAAATGAGCGCACCTCTCAGTGTGTACAGTGCTAGGGGAGCCAAAATTGCTCAAACACCAGGACCACCCCCTGCGGTTGGATTACCTTTCTAGCTATGGGAACCAACCAGAAATGAATGTGAGCGGAATGCTGACTTGGAGAAGAGAGCCTTACCATTTGTAGAGATGGAAAATGGTCCGAATCCAGGGTACCACGTGTCCTCAGTCGGCCCACCCACAGGCGGGAGGGACATGGAGAGAGCCTGGCCGAGTCAAGCACCAATGGGTGTCATAAAAAACATGTTTTTAAAAACAAAAACAAATAAAAGTCTTGGTGAAGCCAGAACTGGGAAGTTGAGTCCAGGAGATTCCATGGCTTCAGAGCTCACTATGCAGGGCTCTGCACGGTTGAGAGATGAACACCAGCCATGATTGGAGCTCATCCACAGTCTTTAACCATGTTTTGGATGGAGGTTTCAGTAATGATTTTCCATCTTCTCATTCTATTTTTAGATCTGATGATGCATCAACCAAAATGTAATCACCGGGTTTCTTTTGCCTTGTTTGAAAACTTTATGTTCTAACTTCAACCAAGTTCCGGAAAGTGAGGGCAAATACATTTTCCAGCAGATTCCCTAAAGGACAAGTAATGCCTTTGAAATATAACGCTGGAGTCAAATGACATGAAGAGGAATATTACAATTACCGGATACTTTTGTTTTCTTTCAGTCGTGTGTGAGCATCGTGGGTTCAGGGCACCCACGCTAGAAGTGGATACAGTTCTTTCTGGGTCAAGATGTACAAAACCAAATGTTTCTTTCATTTCTTCTTTCCGGAGATGTTTGTTGAGTCTGTCTGATGTGTGACACAATTATGAACAAGATGACATCTTTTTCTTTGACTAAAAAGAGATCGTCACTAAAGTAAGCAAACACATGCATTGAAATGTATAGAGAACATTATAGCCGAGTGTAATGGCACACACCTTTAATCCTAGCACTTGGAAGGCAGGGCAGACAGATGTCTGCATTTGAGCCCAGCCTGATGTACACAGCGAGTTTCAGGCTATGGAGACTTTATCTAAAAATACTAGATCTGTATTTATCCAGCAAGTGTGACTTGATTTGAACTTTATCTGTAATGAGTGTTTTTCAAAATATCACACAGGGGCTGGAGAGATGGCTGAGTGGTTAAGAGCCCTTGATGCTCTTGTAGAGGACTCAAATTCAGTTCCCAACACTGACATTAGATGACTTTCTGTAACTCCAGCTCCATGGTGTCTAATCTCCTCTTCTGGCCTCCAAGGGAACCGTCATTCCTATTCCCACAGAGGCGCGCGTGCGCACACACACACACACACAAACACAAACACACCATTTAAAAAGTGAAATCTAACAAAATATGTCTGTCTCGCTTTTTTTTTTTTAGCCAATAACAATAAGACGACTTTTGTGGAAGTGCCCAGAAGACATATATCATTGTAGACCTTTCTTCCTTAAAACGTGCTTCACAGGGTAGCAGTACCATTATCACTCAGACTCACTCAGAACCCACTGGAATTCTCTTCTGCAACACAGCAGGACTTGCTGAGTAGAGAGGGCCATGAAACAAGCTCTCCAGGAGACCCCTCTGCATACTCTAGCATCACACATACATTGATGACTCAACATGTTTTATGACTTAGAAAGACAATCCCCAAAGTTAACACATAAAAGAGAAAGCTTCTTGTTTTCTTTTGGTTTAGACCGGGCTGAATTGGAGGTATGTAGCCATTACTGAACTCCTGACCTTTCTTGCCCCCACCTCCCAAGTACAGGGATTACAGGCATGAACCTCTACACCCACAAGGAAATGTTTGGAGACCTTGGTCAAGATTCCTCCTAGCAGCTTATCAAGGGCATTTTGAGAAACAAAGCTTAACTGTAGCATAACTCCAGACAGAAACGAGAAGACCTCAATAGGGCTGGAGCGCTAACAGTCAGAGGAGTGGCACACTACGAGTTTGGACTCTATTGTCAGTGAGTGAGGACTCTGAAGGATTTCAAGACCAGGAGAGAATTAGACTTGCTTTTTCATAAAGATACGTCCATTATCAATCACTGTTCAAGAACGGTCCAAAGGACCCACAGACATGAGCCAAGAGCTTATTTTAATTTCCCAGGCACTGAGGGCCAGTGCACTGCTGAAGCCAGGGCTTGAAGGGAAGAAGCTGACCCCAGAGATACCAAGATAGCTGGCCAATCAAGTTCCTTCCTCAGTCAACCAACGAGGCAAGAGAATTAAGAGAAAGAAATTAGAAGAGCAGGTTAAAGAAAAAGTCTGAGGTGTAGTAAAAGGTCCATGTTGAGCCTCTGGGATGATGTCATTGTAGAGAGACACAGCTGCTACGAGCTTCAGACCTTGGCCTAGTGATGGCAGTTGCCGAATGAATCATGGGAAAGTGCCAGTTCTGATGGAGAGGGACAGTTCTCAGTTATCATTATTTAGTCTGCATGCTTAAACGGATAGTTAGTGTGAAATGCTTGCTTATTTGCTTTGAGATAGGATCTTAATATATAGCTCAAGTTGGCCTAAAATGGCCAATCCTCTACGTCCACCTCCCTACTTCTGGGAATATAAGCATGCACCTGGATGAGAAGGATGTTTTTTGTTGTTTTTTTGCTCTGTGTGTGTGTGTATGTATATATGTGTTTGTATTTCTATGTATATGTGTGTTTGTGTACATGCATGTTTATATATGTGTGGTTGCACATGTGGGTGACAAGGTTGCTGTTACTTGTCTTCTTGAATTGCTGTCTACCTTATTCAATGAGGTAGAGTCTCTTGCTGAACCTGGATCAGTCTGGCTAGCCACTTGCTTTATGAATGTCCTTCTCACCCCCATACTCATTGGGATTGCAGGCACCCACACATCCATTTGTCTTTTGTGTGATTTGGGGAACTGGACTCATGCTTGCTTGGCAAGTGTTTTATCCACTAAACCACCTTGCTAGCCCAGTACTATTTTAATGTGAATATCCTTGGCCTTATTTTAGAAAACACTAGTGGATCAGTTCTCTTCTCATATGTAACATCTTAGCTACCTCACAGTTTTTGAGAGGCAGAAAGAAGCTATTAACAGGAACCAGACCTCAGCAATAATCATCAGGCACTGGTTTGCAAGGGCGGGGCAGTTAACTCATTCTTTTTTTTTTTTTTTTGTTACTTTGTTTGTGACAGAGTTTCTCTATGTAGCCCTGGCTGTCCTGGAATACATCATGTGGACCAGGCTGACCTCAGGCTCCCAGAGTCTCCCTCTGCCTCCCAAGTGCATGGATCAAAGGTATGCTCCACCATGCCTGGCTAGTTCATTCATTCTTCCTATTTTACTGTGAGTATCCAGAAGCCAAGCAAAACCCCTCCTCCCCCTCTTCCCATCTTCCCTTTCTTCCCTCTGCTCTCTCTTCTCCCCCTCCCTTTCAGACAAACTCTGTCACTATTTATATCCTAGTCCCTTCTCTCTTCCTTTTTCTCTCCCAGACTTGAAGGAAAAGCCAGATGAGTCACCCTCAGTCTTCAGAGAGCAGGACCTGTAAGACAAGTTTTCAAGACACTGTGCCTGAGACACTGGTTGCTAACCCTACCACCAGGGAGTCACTGTGCTCAGGAGATCTCTCCCAAGAGAAGGGCCTACTAGGACAGAAAAGGGACCACACCTGTCACTGGGTACACCTGGTACACCCGGTCAGGCACAGCACTCCTCTCTGTGTGAAGATGAACCCAATGTCTAGGACAAAACAAAGTGCTTTTTTTTCTTTTTCATAATAATTTTAAAAATATTTGCGTAGCATACATGAAGTGCTGGGTTTAATCTCCATCACCAGGCATTGTTATGCACGCCTTCATTCTCAGCAGTAAACAGAAGCAGGACGATAAAAAGTTCACTGTTACCCTTTACTACATAGTGAGATCACATCCATTCTGGGATACACAAGACTTTGTCTCTAAAGAAAAAATACAGAACAACCTGAAAGCTTTTCCTGCAGCTGCTGAGCAGTGGTGCACTGAACCCTGGCTTTACCATGGCAGGAGGGCAAGAGCTGAGGTACTGGGGCAGTCCTCAGTTCCCGTCAACTTTTATTTATCTAGCAAAACTAACACTTCCTCTCAGTAGTCCACTTCTTTCTCTCAGTTAAAGCTTAACAAACTGATGAAGAGAAAAAAATTCACTAACAAATGTTAAAATATATAAAGTATAAAAATAGTAACTCTGCCCTCTACTGAAATGATTGTGTTTTGTCATTATTATAGCTGACTTTTAAAATCTTTCTGGCTCTAGTCTGTCCACACAAACCAAATGGAAGACAGTGCACTTGAGGAGGGGACAGTCTCCCATAAAGGAAGTGGCCACTGTGACTCCTAGCCAGATGCTCTTTCCCATTTGTTTTCTTCCTGGAGGACCTGCGCCAGCCACAGAGACTGTGGATCTACTCCTGTTAGGGTTAAACCATTCGTGAATGGGCAGAATTCCAGTGATAACTTCTCTGTTGAATGTGGAGTTATTTGTTTGAATTAGTTTCATTAAACCACAGCGGGACATGTTATTTTCCTCAAGATGTCCCTCCCTGCCTATGCCAGGGTCCGTGGCAGGTTGCCAATTGGTTGCCACACTTAGGGGTTGGAAGCAAACAATGAGCTCCTTCCTCTTTTTCTATGTCCAGTCAAGCTCAAGCAACAAGTGGGATCCTCCATGCCAAACAGGGTAGCCTTCCCCTATTTGTCTCCAAACCTGCTCTAAGATGCCCTTACAGCAACAAAGCCAGGGGCAAACATTCTGGACAGTTTTAGGGCATCATGCGTTCCCCACAGTATTGTTTAAAACTCTTTAAAGCAGCGATTCTCAACCTTCCTAATGCTGTGACCTGTTAATGCAGTTCTTCATGTTGTGGTGACCTGAACCATAAAGTTATTTCATTGCTACTTCACAAATGTAATTTTGCTGCTGTTATCACAATGTAAATATCTGATATGCAACCCTTGTGGAGTCGTGACCCCCATGTTGAGAACCACTACTTTAAGGAATAAGAGTTATGAAAATGGGGCTAAGGAGATAGTTCAGTTAGTAGAGTTCTTGCTTAAGATGCCCAAGACTTTGGGATCTATTCCTAGGACCATAATAATCAGGCCTAGTGGAACATATCTGGGAGCCCAGCATTCAAGAGGTAGAGGTAAGATCAGCAGTTCAAGGTTACCCTCAGCTATATGGTGTCTGAAGCCCAGTTTGACGACATGAGACTGTAGGTATAGAAATATGAAAAGGAACTATAACTCTTCTAAGGCTGGGGAGAAGGCCCATTCAGGAAGAAACACTGTGCACTGCAAGAGATGCTGTCTCCAACAAGATGGACGGTGAACGCTGATGTCTTTTCATCCTACACAAACTGCTCAGGACAGGGCTGAAAGTCGTCAGTGGGATACTACTGCCTAGCTCTTCAAGGCTCTTAGTCTAATGATGTAGGCTGTGAACTCTGAGAATCATACACTGCCCACAGAGGTACAAAGGACACACCTCTTCTTTGAATGCAATAAAAGTATCTTTTAAAACGAGAATTCAATTGACTTTCTTTTGAGATGCGGTCTTACTGGCCAGCTTGTAACTCTCCATGTAGACCATAGCTTTCAACTGACTTTAAAGTGCAAATGTGAACCAGAGCTGAAAAGATGGCCAGTAGTTACGCACGCCTGATGCTCTTCCAGATAGTCTGAGTTCACCTCCCCATACCCACTATGTGGGTTCAGAACCTCCAGCAATTCCAGTGCCAAGGTGTCTGACGCCCTCTTCTGGGCTCCAGGGGCTCTGTCACACAAGTGGTACGCATACACAGAGAGAAATAAAAGAAATCTGCATGTAGCCGGGCGGTGGTGACGCACGCCTTTAATCCCAGCTCTCGGGAGGCAGAGGCAGGAGGATCTCTGTGAGTTCGAGACCAGCCTGGTCTACAAGAGCTAGTTCCAGGACAGGCTCCAAAGCTGCAGAGAAACCCTGTCTAGGAAAAAAAAAAAAAGAAATCCTTGTGTGTGTGTTTGTGTATGTGTTGGCCTTGTATTCTTTGGCTTTATCCTTAATGATTGACATAAATAACAAGACAGAAAAAACTGCTCTATGACTTCTTTTCAGTGAGCAGATGACTTAGAACAAGAGAATAATACTTTATGGCAATCATGACTGATACCTCCTGTCTTTGCTAATTAGTTTCTCTCTCTCTTTCCCTCCTTCTCTCATCTTTCATTCTTTCTCTTCCTTTCTTCACCACGTCTGTCTTCTCTCAATAGTAGTAGCTGATGAAGGTTTCGTATTTGGGCTTCGTTCTTTTCATCACCCAGTTCTCTGAGAATAGGGCAGCAGAGCATCGACCTTAGGACATCAGGTTCTGAGCTGTGGTACTGTCACTGTGAAATCGTGCTTTGTTGCCACTTCTGCTGGCTTACTTTGTGGTCTAGGTTTGTTGCTGATGAGGTTCTCTGTTAAACTAAAGCCCCCCCATTTCCAGCCTCATCCCAGCTCCCTCCCTCTGCCCCTACCCCTCAATCCTCAGGGCTCCCCTTCTCCCCAGACAGCCCAGCTTATCACGCTGATTCCTTTTAAATGCAGGATGGAAAGCAAAGCTATTTTGATTCCCACGTCATCTCACAAATCACTCACTATATTTCTTCCCTCTCTCTTGCCACTGCTTGTGTCCTCCCAGCCTTGTGTAGACCTACTACATCCAGGCTTCCTCTTCTTGGCTCTCATATGGTTGGTTGTACCTCTTTGGTTTTCTAAGTCTATTGGATAATAAGCTCCTGGAACCTGGAGACTCATACACAGTGGTCTATACTCTGGCTTGCCCTGTGGCACACTGCTATTTCTTATGCCCATACAAAGTCATTTTATCTCAAGACTAACTTATTTAGCATTTGTTTGTTCACTCTGACAGTAATCAGAGGAACTAGGAGACGTCTATGTATGAGGGACGGCCTGTGAGAACACTTTCTAGCCCCCGAGGAGCCTGTAATTAGTTCACATGGTGATGTCATATGTCACCCAACCTGATGAGGAATGGTAGGGAGAGAACATCGTGGGAATAAAACAATGATTACAACACTTTTTAGTGATTTGTTTTTATTTGTGTGTGTGTGTGTGTGTGTGTGTGTGTGTGTGTGCCAACAGAGGCCAGAAAAGAGCACCACATCCCTGGAGCAGCAATGACCTATGTGAGTCCACGTTTGCTTTGGAAGAGCAGCATGTGCTACTGCCTGCAGAGTCATCTCTGCGTCTCTGCAATGATTTCAGTAACAGAGTTAACAATACTTGTCACATCAGGGCCTAATCTTAATATTCTTTCTCTGTTGTTAGAAGAGTGAGTATATTAGAATCGGGCCAGTGAGATAGCTCAGTGGGTACCAGCATTTGCTGAAAAGTTTGATGACCTGGTTTCCATGCCTGGAATCCACATAGTAGAGAGACATAACTAAGCCTTGAAATTATCCTTTGACCTCCACACATGCTGTGGCAAATAAACAAGTGGATATATAAATATTAATTAAGTATATGCACATGATAAAATATTTTTAAAAACTGAATGTTGATTCCATTGACTTTAAAATATGTCTTCTTTGTCAATAACTGACCAGAGTAAATTAAAACAAATACAAAGGGGCCATGTGTGCTTCCTTTCATACGAGGAACCCAGGTCATTGAAGCCATACGGCCAGAAACAGAAAATTGAACAGTCGTTGCCAGGTGGTGAGGAACGGGCAACAGGACTCGAGTTTAATAAGAACAAAGTTTGAGTGGGTGAGGGTAAAATGTTCTGAAATGAAAGACAGTGAAGACTGTCCACAACCAGGGATGTACTTAGTTTACACATATTTAAGCACAGTAAATGACTTTTAGAAAAGAATCACATTGTGGTAGACTGAATGAAAATGACCCCATAGGCTCATAGGGACTGACAATTATTGGGAGGTGTCATGCTGTTGAAGGAAGTGTCTAACTAGGGGCGAGTTTTGAGGTCTCAGAAGCTCAAGCTAAGGCCTATTGTGGCAGTTTGTTCCTGCTTCCTTTGGATCCAGCTGGATAACTCTCAGCTCCTTCTCCATCACCATGTCTACCAGTATGACACCATGTTTCCTGCCATGACAATAATGGACTAAACCATTAGTAAACAAGCTCCAGTTAAATATTTTCCTTTATAAAAGGTGCTGAGGTTACGATGTCTCTTCACAGCCATAAAATCCTAACTAAGAGAGATGCTTTTGAAAAAGTTATTATTGTTATTATTATTATTAGAGACTGAGTCTGAATACATAGCTCTGACTGTCCTTTTATAGACCAAGCTATTTTTAACTGGTAGAGATTGCCTGACTCTACCTCCAGTTTGCTGGCAATAAAGGCATGTGCCACAATACCAGGGGTTTTTTTTTTTTGTTTGTTTGTTTTGTTTATACTTTGGGCATGATCACGCTGGACTTCACAGACTTGACACGAGAGTGAAACATGCCCTGAGGGGATTCCTTTAGATAAGGCAAGAGCCAAGGTTGTCAGCAGCTACAATGGCCCTCATCTCCTTCGAAGATGCAAGACTCTACAGCTGCCCACAGTTTAGTTGTCTTTTCCCAAACATCATTGTAGTCCTGGAAAATTTGCTTCTTGGAGATGTAGGTCTTTTCTCAAGGGGCCAAAGAGATGGCTCAGTGGTTAGGGGCACACACTGTTCTTGCAAAAAATCATAGGCGAGGAGATTCGATATCCTCTTCTGACCTCCAAGGACACCTGTCCACACGGCACATCACAAATGCTCACACACAGACACATACATAAACACTAAATATGTAGCTAAACACTAAAAAATAATTTAAAAAAGGTCTGTTCTCAATAACTGCAAGACAATACCTTCACAGAAATACTTCTGGAGGCATCTACAGGGAAAGAAGGTTTTGGGCAGATTCACACAGCTGCATCTGCTGCCCAACCCCACTCCCTGTTCACCCTTGCACAGAAACACAAAGCCCAAGTCATCACCACTCCATGAAGCAAACAGAGATATTTCCTGTGCCAATGCCCATGCCAGTGCCAGCGGGTGTGTTCAGCCAACAATATCTGTGCAGCCAACAAATGCCACGTACTGCAAAAGTGCATGTCTCTGGAAAGGCTCCAGTGAGATAAAAGTGACACTTGGAGATTTGGGAAACTTCCATTTTGAAGCCCATCTCTTGCAAACGATCAGGTTCATTTTTTATGGTCGGAAAATAATAATGTGCAAACAAAACTGTCAGTCAGTTCCTCTGAAAGCCCAACCGTTTCTGGTGTCTCAGGTGGCTGGGTTGACGTGGCAAGAGAGAAGGCCAGACTAGCAGCTATGATTAGAGCATGAACCAGACTGAATCATGGGTAACTCTGAAAGCACCCACAGGAAAACTCATTCATTCACACTGTACTACTGAGTGAAGGGTGGCAGAAAAGCCACAGTTCCACTATGGGGTGACTATGGGCTCCAGTCCCTCCTACCAGGCTGCAGCCTACCTGTTTCAGGATTTTCTTTCCTGAACGTCTCAGAGTCAAGCAGGACACTCTGAATTCTGTATCTTTCCATATAAATCACTTTACCTGGGTTCCAGTGGTATAGACAGTCAGCATAAAACATAGAATTACCTATCTACACAAGGAAATGATAACCCAGGTCTTAGAATCTATACAACAGCTGAATGTAAGGCTTTGCAGAAAACTGAACAACAGACAGCAACATTAAAAGCTGCTCATCAAAGGGTGTGATACATTTTTCACAGAATCGGTCATAAGATATGACACAGAAAAAGCAATTGTTCTGTTTTATACTCTTTCAGACCAGTGCATGTCATATGAGTGCTTGGAACAGGAATGTGTGAGGCCTTACTGGTTTTCTGTCCTTCAGTTTGTGTGACAAATAGATGGACATAAAGATAGCCCACTACCTCCCCTTCATAACTGACAAACAGCATTGCTATCTTCTACAGACAAGGCCACACTTAGGAATTAAAATGACTATAACTGGGGATGGCAGGATGGCTTAGCTAACAAAAGCGGTTGCAGTCAGGCCTGAGACTCCAAGTATCTATATATTTATCCCTGGTATCTATAAGACAAAAAACCGCAGCAAAGTGTCCTTGGACTTCCAGTGTCATGAGTTTATACTCCCCCACCCTATACATAAATATAATAAAATGAAATAAACTGAATGTAATTGTCATTACATTTTTTCAAATGTGTGCAGAGTAATAATGAAAATATGAACCGGGTGTGGTGGGGCACACCTTTAATCCCCAGCAGAGGCAGGCGGATCTCTGAGTTCAAGGCCAACCTGGTTTATAGAGTGAGTTCCTGGACAGCCCCGGACAGCCAGGGCTATCCAGGGAAACTCTGACTCAGAAAAACAAAACAAAACACACAACAACAACAACAAAAAAAAAAAAGAGAGAGAGAGAAAAGAAAATTGGATGTAAGCTTTTAAAAGATTTTAAAACAAGCCATTCATGCATATTGTTTATATGATTTTGTCTATTTTAAAGTTTACATGCTATTTTTAATGTTTTTGTATGCTTAACAAATTGAAGCTAAAAGTTTCTGAAATTTAATTGGAAAAAAATGTAAAGCACTTTGATGGATTTTTTTTCCCATGATTTGGACATTTTTTTTTTATAAAAAAAAAAACAGATGGTTCAAATGTACACAGCAATGGAAATGTAGAAACGAAAAGCAGACCCTTAAGAAAAGTAACAGAGTTCTCAGAATTTCTACCCATGAGGCAGGATGGGGTAAACAGAGGCCTCTGTTGCTGCCAGGATGTCAACGGAACTCTCATTTACTTGGTAAACCTCTGTCACAGGGGTGACTTCCTCTGTGCAAAAATTCTTTTTTACCCCAAGGACAGGGTTGCAGCGCAGAGTTCATGTTGACCTTGAACTCTCAACTAATCTCTTCCTTCAGCCTCTTGAGTGAGGGTTTGGGCCACCACAACCACCAAAGGAGTTAAGGATTCCTTTGAAGTACTTGGTCAGGTCAACACGTTGACACCCACCCAGGTGCCAATCTGAGACTCTATAATGGGAGTGCAAAATACGTAAATTTAAAAACCTTCCCACCTTCTTACAGACTGGGGGAAATACTCCAAACACCTCACCGCTGATCAGTGCAGCGGGGCTGGGAAACAGGCAGAACACCCTTCTCACATCGGACGTCTGGGCAGGATCCTGAAGGAAAGGAAACCTGAACGCGACTGGGAAGGAGTTTACTCCAGCAGCCTTGAGAATACTGACTTTAGCCAGAGCTAACGTGGGCGTCCCTTCGCTTGTGCCTGGGAGGGACGCTGGGCGGTAGGGGATGGTTTGGGACGCACCGAGCCAGGCAATCACAGCGGGCCGGGAGGGGAACAGGTCGCGCTCGGGGCAAGGCTGCGGAGCAGAGCTGGGCGCCAGGAACGAAGTGCGCGCGGCGGGGACCGGGCGGGGACCGGGCGGGGACAGCGAGGGGCGGGGAGCGCGGAGGAGGGTCGGCCAGGGAGCTGCCGCCCGGCCCGCGTGCACTCGGCACAGGGGGGCGGGTTTCCCTGCGGGCCCGAGTCGCCGCGGGGCGCCGCCGGTTAAGTGTGCGCCTCCGTCCCCACGGCCCGCGAGTGGCTCTGCCAGGAGACTGTGCTCTGCGGCGCAGCCAGCAGCCTCGCTACCCCCACGCAGCGACCAAGCGACGATGCACCCCGGTGACAGCGCCCTGAGCCTCCGCCCGGCCTCGGGGTAGCTGCACTGAGCCCGGCGCGCGGGGCCCTGTCCTCCGCGCTTCCCCGCGCTCCCCCGTGTTCGCAGTGTCCCCTGCACCCGCCGCTGCCGCGGCCACCGCGCCTGGGCCATGGGGTTGCCCACTCTGGAGTTCAGCGACTCCTACTTGGACAGTCCGGATTTCAGGGAAAGACTTCAGTGTCACGAGATCGAGCTGGAGAGAACCAACAAGTTCATCAAAGAGCTGCTGAAGGATGGCTCTCTGCTCATCGGGGCGCTGAGGAGTGAGTGTCGGGCCCGGGGTCTGCAGGGCCCCCGCGGGGTGCGGGACCCCGGTTGGGAAACTCAGACCAAACTTCTTTTGTTTGAATGGATTGGGGACAAAAGCTGAAGGGCTCCCCTGCTGGTAGCCAACAAAGTCTGTTCTTAGTGGTTCCTATTTACTTCCCTGGCAACACCGGGAAGGGAAAGATCCCCAGACAACCCTTCAGAGTCAACTTTTGTAACTTGTAGCCGAAAAGATGTTGGGACCGAACACTTTTGTTTGTTGTTGTCAAGGTTTCGGTGACTGGTTGTGCTGTGTTTTGTTTGTTTTTATTTATTTTTTTCGTTGTTTTGTTTTGTTTTTAAGTCCTAGAGAGATAGGCATACACGCCTGTGGTGCCTGCACTGGCAAGGCTGAGGCAGGAGGAATGCAAGGAGTTTGAGGCTAGCCTGAATTAAGAATGAAATCACAGGGCAGCCAGGGGAGAGAGTGAGATCCTGTGTCCAAACAAACAAATGAACAAACAAAAACAACAAACAAAAACTCCTGGGGAGGAGTGGAATTAAGAGCATGGTTTTCGGAGTTAATATGAAGCTGGCAAATTTAGTTATATTTTAGAAAAATAATTTCATACAAAGGTGACACTTCAGTAATTGATTTGACTTTTTAAAAATATACTCCTGCAGCTTGGTCATGGGTAAGCTGTTTGGACACAATACAGTAGCAGCGGATTTTACAGTCCTAGAATTTTCTGAGTACCCTTTTTGCCTGCATCGTGTGTGGTGTTGGCCATTGGAGAGAGTTCAGGTCTCAGTTCAAACTTTTGATGATGGATGTCAGTATCTGGATTCTGCCTCCTTTCCCACACCCCTCCCGACAGGATACTTTCCTTTTCTCTCTCCCATAACTTCCCCTTCCACTATTACCTCTTAAAAAGTTTCTCAAGCCAGACTTTCTCATACTGAAAATCATACAAGTAATTACTACACGCTGAAGCTTAACCATCGCCTTTCCCCGGGAAAGCTTCAGCTTTGGAAGTGCTCCTGGGGCTTTGGCTTCTGACTGGAGAGGCCTCTGGGTGGTTTGGTAGCCCTGAGGTCTTTCCAAGAGGTGCTGTCCTTGCACAGGTGGGGTGCTGGACTACATGATGAGGGTCTGTGTGTGCCTGAAGCAGACTCAGCGCTCAGCATCTGATCTATACTTGGAACACTGTATTACTAGCAAGGATTTCTCTTAGATATCTTGAAATTAATGCTTTCCAAGTCCCTTTGGTTTTAGCCATTCCTGGTGCTCAAATATTTATGCACCATGTGTGTTATTTTCCCAGAATAAAGAAAGTATATTCGTGCCCATTGTCAATTAATCTGAATTTGAGACTACTATGGCAATGATTATCAATGCGGTTTGTGGAAATACTGCTTCTTATCGGTTCTTTGAGCCCTGTCTACACAAGTGTGAACACCCTTTTATCTGGTTTGAAATCATGGCTGAGGTCTCACAGCAAATCTTCCTGAGCTCTATGGAGCAGGATGCGGCCTCAGTCCTCATAGAGGCCATCCCTTTCCCCAGTGTGCTGTGCCCGGCTGACTCACGCTTTGCTGGCAGGTGACCATTTGGTGTTTTACAAGTTGAAAATGTTTCCTGACATGTATTTTATTTCACTGACTGTATTTTATGTGATATTACATACTTTCTTGGGATTCTTCGGTTTAGCTTTGTGAAGATCATGTGTTTCTTCTTGACCCTCTATAGGTCTTTTCTGTCGTTTGTCCCTGAGGGCGTGTTGAGGGTGTAAAATCCTGGAGGATGCCAGGAATGCCCAACCTTTTGATATTGGGACCTGAAAAGACACAAGTTTGCATTCACAGCTCTCCTGGGAAGAATGCGGCCTGCGGCCCTGCCCTTGGTTGGACACATTAGGACCCTGCCTTCTGAATTCGGCCTTCTGCCCTTGAATGTATAAACCTGCTGTTGCTCCAAAATGCTTTTTTGCTACCCTTTTCCTTGTGGAAGAAGCTGTTTTATTTCACATTAAATGAACTCCCAGGACTGGTGAGATGGCTCAGTGGGTAAAAGTGCTTGCCATGCAAGTCTGACCACCTGAGTTCACACCCTGGAGCCCCTAGTGGAAAGAGAGAAGTGACTCTCAAAAGTCAATTCAGTTGGTTATAGGCATGCCAACACACACACACACACACACACACACACACATACACACACACACACACACACGCATACACATACCTGTATCAGCTATGAAATGGGGACTTTGGAAGCAAAAGATGCTTGAAGAGACAGGGGAGTACTGCTTTTTGCTCACTGATCCACTTCTGTTCCCCGAAGAGGATACTCCAGGCCAGTCTACAGCTGCTAGATGCCTGCCCTCAGAAGCTGCTATGGTAGTGGCCTGTTTGAAGGGTTTGAAGTTGGCTTAGTGCTTTCCCAGGCCCAGCGAGAGAGCCTTGCTCCTCCTGACTTTTTTCCTATCTACCTAAGGAGGTATTCAACTGGTTTAATAAGTTGTGTCTGTGATCCATTTCAGGATTTGACCTAAACTTGTTTCACTAATAATGGTTTTCTAATATAACCTGTTTAACTAAAGATAAGAGTTTCTGATTTCTATTCTTACTGATGTGGTACATTTTTTTCTGCAGGCATTGCTGTGTATTTGTTTGTTTACTGCAGAGTCTTCTGCAGCCCAGACAGGCCTTGAGCTCTCTGTCTTCCTGACTCTACCTCTAGAGTCCCACGATTGTTGGCACATGGTACTACACTCATTGTGCACGCTCTTTTGTTTTACATGTATATCCCTTTCTCAGTAAAACTATGCATGTCTCCTAACACTGGTCTCTTTAATTGATCGTATAGAAGATTGCTTATAAATTGAATTAGATAGTTTTATCTTGTGGGTTTTTGTTGTTGCTGATGTTGGTTTCTTGTATTTTGAGACAAGGTCTTACTATGCAGCTCAGACTGGCCTTGAACTTGAAATCCAGCTGCTTCAGCTTCCTGAGTCACAGCATTCCATTACCATACTGAGTTGAGCCAGATTTAAATTTTATTTTCTACATATTAGTGTTTGCTTGCATGTATCTGTCTGCACAGATGTGTGCAGTGCCTACAGAGATCAGAAGACGGGGTCAGAACTGAAGTCGGGGTCTGGGACTGAAGTTATAGACAGCTGTGAATCATGATGTGGGTGCCGGGAATCAAACTCAGATACTCTGGAAGAGCAGCTAATATTTCCATTTTCCTATCTTCCTTCCTTCCTTCCTTCCTTCCTTCCTTCCTTCCTTCCTTCCTTCCTTCCTTCCTTCCTTCCTTCCTTCCCTCCCTTCCATGAGGTGAGGGCTCACAATGTTGCCCAGGTTCATTTTGAACACCTAGACTGGTTGCTCTTCTTGCCTTCAGTTTCCAGAGTTGTCGGTCTGACAGGCTCATGTGGTTCCACCTCATTCCATTTTTCTACCCACTCTGAGGAAAAGGGTGATGGTTTAGCAGATCCGTCTTGACCAGAGTTCAAATCCCGAGGATGATAGCTGGCAAGTAGCTACAAATATCACTCATGTGATTACCCACTGACTTTGTCACACATCTTATATCTAGAAGTGACATTTGACCATGTTCTTAATAAAGAGTGACTCAAGTTTGGTTCAAGCTGTGTGACTCAAAAGTTCCACCCTTATCAAATATTATGTTATTGAACTTTATTCCTTTATAAGGTGCCAGTTTTAAAATATTTAAATCACAGGATTTTACTTTTTTTTCTTTCAAAGAATCATGTGATAAAATATTTCAGTATTATTCCTCCATATTTTTCGCATATAATTATTTTTTGTCTATTCTTTGCGTTTAAATAATTTTTGAGAGAAATGAACTTTTTCTTGAAGTAGACTGCAAAAAGAAAAGTTGGGTGGCGATCGGGAGAGAATGGGATTAAAAATATCTGGGCTTTCTACTGTTGTAACTATAAAGGAGAGAGGTGTATGAAGTGACACACGGATTAGCTTGATTTAGACATTCTGCAGTATACGCATGTGTCAGAATGTACCTTTGTGTGCCAAAAGTGTATACATTTTTGTCAGTTTTTTATTTGCGTATGTGAGTGCAAGCACATACACATGCAAATGCCAGAGGACAACCTCAGGCGGTCATTTCTGTTTTACTGTCTACCCTGTTTGTACAGTCAGGGTCTCTCACTGGCCTGGAACTCACCACGAAGACGTGGCTGGCCTGGGTGCAACTCCAGGGATTCTCTGGCTCAGTCTTCCCAGTGTTGTGACAGACACTTTTTGTTTGTTTGTTTTTGTTTTTAAATGTGGGTTCTGGAGGTGGACCTCTGGTCTCCATGCTTATACGCTAGCCATCTCCCCAGCCTAGTGTCTGTAAATTAAAATAATCCACCAGTAATTCAAATACACGTAGCCCTCTGTATCTGCAGTCAGCGAGAGAGCTAAAGCTCTGAACGCAGAGCACCTTCGTCTTATCCTTTTCTCACTTTCTGTTCTACTTCTGTGAGGAGACGCCATGACCAAGGCAACTCTTACAAAGGGAAGCCTTTAACTGGGGGCTGGCTTCCAGCTTCAGAGGGTAAGTCTGTTATCAGGGCGGGAAGGGGACAGGCCCGATGCTGGGGCATTAGCAGAGAGCTTTACATTCTGATCTGCAGGCAGCCAGCAGAGATGCCTGTGTGTGGTGGAGGTGGTGGTTAGTATGATCTTACAAAACCTCACAGCCTACCCTCAGTGACACACCTCTGTTGTATGATGTTTCTATTCTTTTTTTGTGGAACCCGCCCCCAACTTCCAAATAAATCACACACAGAGGATTATTATTATTTATGAATGTCTGACCTTAGTTTGGCTTGTTTCTTCCAACTTTTCTTAACTTTGAATTAACCCCTTTACCTTTTCCCTCTGGGCTTTTTTCTTTCCTTCTTACTCTGTGGCCGGCTGTGTAGCTGGGTGGCTGGGTGGTGGGGTGGCTGGGTGGCGGGGTGGCTGGCCCCTGATGTCCTCCTTCCCTGGTTCCTGTCTGCCAGCCCCACCTATCCTTGCTCCTGCCTCACTATTGGCTGTTCGGCTCTTTATTAGACTATCAGGTGTTTCAGTCAGGCAGAGAATCACAGCTTCACAGAGTTAAACTAATGTAGCATAAAGAAAAGCCCCTCCTCCTACAAGGCCACACCTTCCAATTCTTCCAGCCAGGTCCATGAACTGGGAAATATTTGAACATATGAGCCTATGGGGCCATTTTCGGTCTAGCCTCCTCAGTCATTTCCCCAAAGCAGAATAGTGCAGCAGGTTTGTTTAGTTACATTGCAGTAGGCATTGTAAGTGGTCCAGAGATGAAGCTGAGTGTTGGTGTGATCTGTATGGACTCTATGCCAACACTACGCCCTTTAATAGGTGATGTGCTTGGGTTTCGGTGGTTCTCGGTGTCTTGGACCATCCTGGTGGATACTGAAATAAAATGAAAACCCCTCTAGATAACACCTGTCTGCATTCTTCCCTCCAATCTGCTGGGCAGCATCTGGGCCAGCTTTCCTCTCTTCTGGTTTTCCTCTCAGGGGTTTATGCTGGAACTGGATAGCTATTTGGTTTGCAGTTAAGAGTTGCTTCAACTTGTTTGTTCGAAGTTCTTAAGGGAACAACCATAATGGAGACTCATATATATTCAATTATTTATTGTGATTGTTGATCATATGTGTGATGGCAAATTATGGCTGCCAATTTGACATGACCTGGGAACAGGGAACCTCAGTTGAGGGCTTGTCTCCATAGGAGTGGCCTGTGGGAATGTCTGTGAAGCACTTTCTTGACTGGTTCATTGATGTAAAAAGGCCCAGTCCATTGCGGACAGTATCATCCTCTGAGCCGTAGGAAGGCAGATTACTGTGAGTTAAAGAGCCAGTAAGCACTGTTTCTCCATGATTTCTTCTTCAGTTTCTGCCCTCACTTCCTGTCCCAACCCTTGCTCATGTTGTTAATCCCAGCATTGCAAACTAGGGCAGTATGTAAGCATGAAATGAATTCTGTGTATTACATTCATACTATCTTAAAAGCAGATAAGCTTATAATTTTAATGTAAACAATATTGAAAAACCAGCACAAAATTTGTCAACTCCATATAATTAATTTAATGATGCTGTTTTGCTGAAACTAATTTTCCTCTCACAGAGATTGTTGATAACATCTTTCCCAGTGGGAACTCCTCCAGCATCGATACCTTGTTGATGGCCTTTTCTCTCACACCCAGCCATTCACTGGGCGTATCACCTGCCTTCTAGAAGAAGATGCTTATGACACTAGTGCCCCATGACCCACCCCACAAAGATGCATTGCGCTCATTCCAGTGCTTGGGATGCGGTCCAAGTGGATGTAGACTACACTAGGGATGTAACTAGCATACGTTAGCATAGCTCCCCATAGATATTTATTGTCACAGTCACAGACATCAGTGTGACGTTCACTGCTACACATTTATTGTGATCTGGAATGAGATACGCCTTAAAAGTAAAAGGTAAACCCAGTGTCAGTAAACACAGTGAACTGTCTTAGAAGGAAGCTTAGGTATGCTGGTATGGACCTAGGAGCCTACTGTGGAATGAGGAAGGCATTCATGGCTTGATTTGGTAAGTTGGCTACGTAGCAAGATGTCAGGAGACTCTTCTGTTAACAGCAGTAACAAAAAGGGGTTGTTGTGGGAAAGATGATGGACCCCATCTCCTTGCACAAACTCAGCCTTGCTCATAGACTTCCACTATGCCAGTCTCTGCTTGGTATACCTGGGACCTGCTGTGCATTCAGAAGTTTGGTTGTGTGGGGAAAAGAATTAGGTAAAAGGGAGAAAGGAAAAGCCTACAGCATTTGAGAGGCCATCCATGGCTTCCTCCAGTTTACAGAGTCATTTGCAGGGGCGCTGATAGTGTCCTCTGAGGCTTTTCTTGGCATCT
The DNA here is from genome assembly GCF_014885135.2 of Alexandromys fortis. Taxonomy (NCBI): domain Eukaryota; kingdom Metazoa; phylum Chordata; class Mammalia; order Rodentia; family Cricetidae; genus Alexandromys; species Alexandromys fortis. The sequence continues at coordinate 1,531,185 of NW_026068013.1, read as the reverse complement.
GAACTTGCCATCAGGTTGTCTTAATTGAACTGGCATCTGTGGTGCCTGTTTACTCCGGAGCGGCTTCATTGCTGTGCACTCCACTGAGGTGGTTTCGCTTGCTGGATTGGGGAGTCCAGTCAGAAGTGTGAGTGTGTAATTACCTCCCCATTCATTTGTTTCTTCCAGCCCTTAGAACCCGACGTAAACTAGCAGATGCCTTTCAAACATGCAGTAATTAATTTTTAGGAGCTGGATTCAGACTATGGCGCTTTAAGGTCATTTCAGGGACTTGTTCCTTGGGAAGGCAACCATACTTGTGCTAATTTCAACGGGTGCCTTGGTGCTCACTGGAGTAGAGCTAAACCAGTCTGGCTGATTGTTCCAATCTACCTCGTTGTGTGTTCCACAGGAGCTTAGGGGGCTCTCCAGAATGGTGTCAGTCTCTCCTGCTTTCCTTTGCAGAGGATGGTGTCATTGAGTTCAAAGGTCAGAAAACTGAGTTGCAGTGAGAACAGAAAGGCAGTGCCTGTGCCTTGGAAGGAACACCTTAGCAGTAAGTACTATGGCTCAGTACCCCCCAGCCCTCGTGGTTGGAGGCCGTGCACGCAGTACTTACATAGGCAATCTGCCCATGCTAGCTTTCAAGCAGGTGCCATGTGCCGCCTCCCCCGCCTGCCACCAGGCAGGTTCAGCTTGTAACTCTGCCAGTTTTTCCCTCTCTTTGAGCCTACCAGATCACTGCACTGAATCTAATCATCCCTCCAATGTGTCCTCAGTAGACTAGGCCTCATCGACTGACAGCGGCTTTTTATTGACTTTAATCTTGAGAGTTAGAGCCCACTGCCAAGTGTCTGGTCACGTTGGTCATGGAACCCTGGCTTCCTCTTTCATAGCAGCCAAGCTCTCAGTTACAGTGCCTGGCTTCTGTATAATCATAGCAACTCATATAGAACTAGTTCATCCTCACAGCCCCTGAAGCAAAGGGAGAGAGAAGCTGATAGAAGGACAGTCATTGAATGTAATTATTTGTAGTGGTGCACGCCTGTAATCCCAGCAATTAAGACACTGAGACAGGAAAATAAGAAGTTTAGAGTCATCCTTGGCTACATAGTGAGTTGGAGTTCAACCTGAACTATGTGTGACCCTGTTTCGAAAAAGAAGGAGAAAGAGAAGAAGAAGAGAAAGGGAAATTTATGTAAACTTTGGCCAGGTGAATGTAAACTTAAATTTTAAAGGAAATTATTATTGGCTGGTTGTAGTGGCCCATGCCTTTAATTCTGGGACTCAGGAGGCAGAGACAGTTGGATTTGTGAGTTTGAGGGCAGCCTCTGGTCTACAGAGTTCTGGGACAGCCTAGGTGACACAGAGAAACCCTGTCTTGATGAACAAAAGTAAAAGTAAAAATTACTTTGTGTGCATGTGGTATTTGAGTTTGGCATTATACACTATGTGTGGATGTCAGAAGTTAGCTCTTTGGAGTTGGATAGAACCCAGGTTTACCGGATTACACAGCACACACCTCCATGTTCTGAGTCATCTCCTGGGCCCAGATTTAAACTTTAGTTAGGATATTTCTAGGAGGCATCTAATTGGATGTGGATAACCAGAAGACTCCACAGTATCTAACTTCACTGTCAAGAATCTAGCTTTCTTTATACCCTTCAAAAACAGTAGCAGGGATCTTCAAGCAAGAGGATTGTCAGTTTCAGGTTCTCCTGGGCTCTGCAACCAGATCCTGTCTGGAAAAGAAGGATCTTGTTACTACACTGAAGCAGGAGTTGTGGTGGAACCTGCACATGTAGCGTCATGTAAAGAACATGGTTTGCTTTAGAACATGTCAAATGCAGAGCAGGAAGATGCACATGGCTGCTCAGGTTGCTGGGAATTTTCAGTTTTGGGTTTTTTCCCAAACAACCTTTTTCCTTTTTGCAGAGGTGTGGATGCCTAGAAAATTAGGAGGGCCTGCTTTTCTACATTTTGCATTCTTGAGTGGCAATAACATTTTAGATTATAATGGAAGTGCAGGGAGAGGCAAGAGTCACATACCTAATGAAACTGCAGAACAGTTTGGTGATGATAGATTTTTCTTTTCAGTTTTAACTTTTAGATTGGGTATCTTAAGATACCCGTAGGTAATTTAAGAAATGCGGAATCCCTGGGTAGTGGTGGTGCATGCCTTTAATTCTAGCACTTGGGAGGCAGAGGCAGGTGGATCTCTAGGTTGGAGGCTTGCTTGGTCTACAGAGTGAGTTCCAGGACAGCAAGGCTACAGAGAGAAACCCTGTTTCAAAAAGCCAACATTTAAAAAAAAAAAAGGAAGAAAAGAAAGGCAAATTGTGGCATTTTTACAACATTGGCTTATCTGATTTGGTTGATTTTTTTTTGATATAATAGAGAGTGTCTCATAAATAATATTATATGATGATCATACCTTGCATGTCTCAAGAGTCTCAAAAGTGGAATAGGTGGATGAGCAATTATTCTAAACTTAAAGAGTCATATTCTGCAGATGAGACAAAGTTTTCCGACGTAAGGTTCTGTCTGCAGGGAAGATGGTAGCTTAGAAAATGACTTTTGCAGGTGTGCCTGCAAGGTGCAGACAGACAGTGAATGTAGTTAGGCTGGCTTTTTGTTGTTTTGGTCTTTTGAATATGTTTTATTACCGTTGGCTAAAAATAAAAAGCTGCTTTGGCCGGTGGCAGGGCAGAATATAGCTACGTGGGAAAAGTAAATTGAATGCAGGGAGGAAGAAGACAGAGTCAGGCAGACACCATGTAGCTGCTGAAGGAGAAAGACACTGGGACCTTACCAGCAGGACCTTACCTTGTAGTGATACCTAGATTAATAGAAATGGGCTAATTTAAGATGTAAGAGTTAGTTAATAAGAAGCCTGAGCAAATAGGCTAAATAGAGTTGCAAATTAATATAGTTTTTTTGTGTGGTTATTCAAGTCTACGTGGCTGGGAATCGTGAGTGCTGTCTCCGTTTACAACCACACACAGCTGACACTGACTTCTGAGGTCATCCTGGGAGTTATTAGTGCGAGGAGGCAGCAATAATATTGGTAGGGTCTACGGACTAATCAAGAGCAGGGACTGATGGGAAAAGGACACTCAGTTTGGAAGGAGGGAGGAAGATTTTGTGTGTCTCAGTGTGAAGACTGAGCAAAGCCATGAAGATGGCTAAGGAAGAAAGATATTTGTCATCTAAGTTATCAGGAGGGGATGTTCGAATGACCGTTGTATACACACACACACACACACACACTCACTATACAAACTGTTCANTATAAATGATCTGATTTAAAAGGATAATCAGGAATGGGAGAATATGGATGGATGTATAGGAAGTCTGACCTGTGGGGACAGCATTGACAGAGGGACCCTTAGAGGGTAAATAAAAAGAATATACAGTGTATTCTGAACAACCATGATGGAGGAAAACCAGATAAGAACCAGATGACAGATGAGTTTTGTCTCAGATGGTCAAGTTTAGACTGTGTTGGGTGCTTGGCTTTTCTTCTCAAAGCCTACTCATTTCTGTGTGTCTGTCTGTCTGTCTGTCTGCCTTTCTGCCTGCCTGCCTGCAGGTCTGTCTCTCTATCTGGACAGGGCATTTCTATGTAGCTCATAGTGGCCTTGAATTCACTAGGTAGCCCAGGTTAGTTTCAAGCTCAGGACAACCACTTCAGCCTCAAGAGGGCTGGTGTTACAGGCGTGAGCCACATTCCTGGTTCCTGGTCCCATCTTGATTCCTTACATTGCTCTCTCTAATAAAGATTGTACTTTTGTGACTGTTCATGGCTGGCGAAGTGATGCTGTGGTACCTACTTGCAGCAGGGCAAAACAAGATTTGCGTCATCAGATGCTCCCCTCCCTGTGCATCTTCATGTTGAAGCTTCAGTTGGCCTCATGTTTGAGACTCTGCTTTGAACTTCAGGCAGGGCATATCCATGTCATCTGAGTATTAAATCTGGATAAAAGACATGGAGAATGTTTGCTTTTCAGATGAGTTTAGCATTGTCACTCACAGGTGTGCCTGGCTAATAGCATTTCTTCTCTGATCATGAAAACATTTAGTACTTGGTAGGTGTGCGTAAGATTCAGCATTAACAGGGTCCAGTTGAGCAGAAAGGGCCTGGGTTTTGGAGTGAGCAATGCGCCTTCTCAGTTCACCCCTGTTGTTTGTACGTGTGGCCATATCCCCCACTTCTCTTGTGACTTTACCCTCTTCAGAGGAGGGAATAATGTTTACTTCATGTGCATTTATTTCTTTGTATTGCATATATTTACAATTTTTATTTATAAAATGTGCGTGGCTATTAGTCCTGCATGTATGTCTGTGTCTGTACACCGAGTGTGCACATGACTGGTGCCCTCAGAGGCCAGAAAAGGGATCATATCCCCTAGAACAGGGGTTACAGCCATCTCATGTGTGTAGGGAATTGAACTCAGGTCCTCTGGAAGAATTGCTAGTGCTCTTACCTGCTGAGCCTTCTCTCCAGCCTGTACTGAATGTTTGACATCTGCAGAGTTTATAGGGCAACGGATGACCTTGGTGTTCAATGTTAATTTTCTTATCCTTTCCCCCTCTAGCTAATGTTGATGCTAGGAAGTGAATGTGCTTATTAAATAGCCAGATTTACAAGGGATTGTGTCCAGCCAATATCTGGAAATGCTGAAGTCAAATGCTGTCATCAGACCACTTAATAGAGGAACTGATTCCAAATTCTGTGGGAAGAAAAATCATTGAGAAAAACTAGAAAACTATAGAATGTTACTACAATGAGATAAATTAGATTAGGCTTATCATGAACTTGATGTTTATGGCTGGAGACATGGATGACTCAGTTGGTGGAGGGCTTGCCCAGGATGTAGTGAACTCCATGCAATTCAATTCTAGCACTACATAAACTGGCTGTGGTAGTGCGTGCCGCATGTATCCCAGCACTTGGAAGGTGGAGACAGGAGGAGCTCAAGGCTTTATAATGAGTTTGAGGATAGCCCGGGATACATGGAACTCTATCTCAGACAGGAAGGAAGGAGGGACTGAAGGAAGGAAGAAAGGAAGGAAGGAAGGAAGGAAGGAAGGAAGGAAGGAAGGAAGGAAGGAAGGAAGGAAGGAAAAACAAATGGACATTTGCATTATGGAATCTTCTCCTGGGCCAATGGGATGGTGCAAACCTGAGGAATTTAGTTCAGTCACCAGAATCCACAGTAGGAGGAGAAATTGGAAGTTACCCTCTGACCTCCACATTATGTACAGTGACACATGATAACTGCACATCACACCTGTGCTCAGACACATGCTGCACACATGCACACACATGTACATATATTCGCCCATATGTGAGTACACACGCATGCACACACAAACGCTACCCACATACATCTATGTGCACACGCACATGTGTAGACACATGCGTAACACATGCACACGTGCACATACATACATGCACGCAATGCAAGTATACACATGCTAAATGCATGCACACATGTACATATATGTGCGCACATGCACATACATACATCCCCACACACATGAGAGCACACACACACACAATTTAATGAAAGAATCTTTTGTTCAGCGACCATGAGGATTTGTAGTGATTTACATAAAAGTAAAATTATACAACTGATTATGGTTTGTTGTTAAAATGCTGTATTAAATATCACATGTTTTCAAGATACTATTTAAAAGGATTTTTTTTTGACAAGGTCTCACAACATAGCTTTGGCTGATTCTCCACATAGACTAGGCTGGCCTCAAACTCAAAGAGATCCACCTATTTCTGCTTCCTGAGAGCTGAGGTTAAAGGTGTGGACCACCATAGCCGTCTCAAAGGGCTGATTTTAATTTTTTGGGATGCTTTTTTAAAATGCCATTTATTTTTTGTTTCCTTACTGCCATGAAACTTACTGTATTAAAAATTCAGTGATGTTTCATATACTTAGAATTGTACCTCATTACAGTATTTTTAGATTTTTATCACACCTGGTTAGCCCTCCCATCTCATATTTTAATAAAGTAATACTGCTATTATAATGTTCCAAAAAGAGTGTTTTCTAGGCTGTCCTAAGATGATAAACTTTATTTCATTTTTAATTGAACCTTCTGTGTCAAAATGGACACAGTTAAATACAATATGCATAATTCAATTATAGTATGTGCGGTATCCACAGCATTCTGTTAAATATTTCCGTTGCGTCTGAGTATTTTCTGTTAACCATAGAAAGTCCACAGACTGAAGATGCTATTTACGTGTAAGTAATGTAAAATAGCCTACACACGAGATGTAACGGGAACCAGAGCAGGCGGCGTGTCATGTAAAGCAACATCCGCAGTGGGCTCGAGTTCACCGAGAGGACATTGGGTCATGTGTCCGCTATGTGATTGAATAGGCTTTAAATAAATTCATTTTATTCTGTGTGTTCTGCCTGTGCATATATCTACGCACCAAATGCCTAGTGACTCTGAGTACTTGTGGCAGCACCTGCCCTGTGCTCACTTAGTCCTGAACATGGGATGCACTGTGTATACCCTCATGCTGGACACAAAGGACCACAGCCTCAAACACCCCAGCTGAGATTGCAGTCCACCCTATGCTAGGAGTTGTAGAGTGTTTTTGTTTTGTTTTGCTTTGTTTCTGTGTATATGAAGTTCTCTGTTTTTACAGAAACACAATGGCTTAACTATTGAAAAGAATGATTTTTTAAAAAATATTTTCCTTTTCCAGAATGTACCACAATTGGCTGTCATACATAGTGTGAAGTCCAGGAAGGGATTCCAAGTGGCTATGCACTTAAATGTACTTATAACTGAAAATGATTAGGAATGGCAAGCAAGTGCTATTAAAGTTTACTAAATTCATTACTTACCTATGAAACATAAATTTTATGATCTAAATTTGAGAGAAAAATTAAGGTGTGGAATTGTTTATATGTTATTGTTATCATATGAGGAAAATGTGGCCGTGAAAATTCAGTGCAATATACTGAAAAGAAATGCTATGTGTAATGTACAGGGGTGAGTGGGGGCTGTTGTTATTAGGGAGATCCCAGCCTTGGCCCTGCAGGAAGTCATGGAGACCTAGTGGGAGGCTGGGGCAGTGCTGGAAGCCTTGCTCTACAGGTCTCTGTTGTGTGCACTCGTGTGTGTGTGTGTGTGTGTGTGTGTGTATGTGTGATTGTGTGTGTGAGTATGTGTGTATGTGTGTGAGTGTGTGTCACTGCTGTGATATAATGCAAGATAAAAGCCTTGCTCTACAGATCTCTGTTGTGTGCACTCTGTGTGTGTGTGTGTGTGTGTATGTATGTATGTATGTATGTGTGTGTGTTTATGCGTGTGAGTGTGTGTGATTGCTGTGACATAATGCATGATAAAAGCAGTTTAAGGAAGGAGTTTCTTCTTATAATTTCCTGATACAAAAGCCTGGCCAGGAGTACATGGTGACTGGTCACATTGTGCTCATGGTCAGGAAGCAGAATGATGAATGCCATTCAGTGGCTTTTTCTTTGCATATAGTCTGGGCCCCCCAACTGTAGAATGCTGCTACCTACCTTTAGGAAAGTGTCTTTTCACCTTAATTAAACTTCTTTGGAAATGTCTTCACAGATATGCCCAGAAATTTGTTTCTTAGGTGATTCTAAATTTTACAAGTTGGCCATTAAGATTAACACCATTGAGACTGGAGAGAAGGCTCGGTGGTTAAGAGCCCTTGCTGTGCTTGCAGGACTCAGATTCAGTTACCAGGACCTACAAGGTAGCTCACAACCATCTAGAACTCCAGCTCCAGGGGGCTTTTACATCCTCTTCTGACCTTCACTTTCATCAGACCTGTTTGTGGTGTAGACATATACACAGGCAAAAATCATTCAATAAAAAATGTATATAAAATAGATTAACCACTGTAGTATGTGTGTTACTCTCTTGGTGTGTGTAAATAAATATATATATATATATATATTAACAGAATGAACCATCACAGTATGTGTGCATACCTGTATGTGCTGTGTCTTTGTGCATGTAGTATGTGTGTGTGAGGCCATCACAGTGTGTGCATACCTGTATGTGCTGTGTCTATGTGTATGTAGTATGTGTGTGTGTGAGGCCATCACAGTGTGTGCATACCTGTAGGTGCTGTGGCTTTGTGTATGTAGTATGTGTGTGTGAGGGGCCCATGAGCTTCAAAGCTCAAGAATGTAACTGTGAGTTGGTCAGGGAGACCCAGGAAGAAACACAGCTTCTCAGACTTACTCTTTAACTTCTTTTGTTTTTATCCGTGAAAGATTTTCTGTAAATTATTAGCTAGCAACTTTCATGCTGAATTTTCACAAACATTGCCTTCCTGCCTTCACACCTCCAATTCCTGGCTACTTACTTTGTGTTTTCTATTTACGTGATTCTGTTTGAGCAATGCTTTCTTGCCCTTTAGAAATGAAATCAAGGCAATTTTAAAAGTACATATTCAGGTCTGGTCTGCTTTCTTGGCTGTGGCAAGCATACCGTTTTTGTGGGCCAATGAATTATCTCAGGTGTTCTATGAAAATATAACTATGTCCCTAACTAGAGTTCTTCTGAGTCACAGATCCAGGTGTTAAGCATGTTGAGAACACACTTCTGATGATGATTCCAGCACAAAGCCCATAGTGACTTTAATCTATTTTGTGTGTGTGTGTGTGTCTGGAAAAGATTCCAGTTTCTATAGTAATCCCTTACAGGAAGACATGACATTTTTATGTTGAGGCAACCTACGCTGAGGCAGATGAATCACAGTTGGCTTGAGAAAGTGGGAGACTTTGGGTTCAGTCACTGGCTTGTACTGCCCCTTAAGATTTGACTTCAGGTGGTTGCTTTGGGAACGGACCTTGACCTGGGCCCTGTTCTCAGTCTCTAGTGAATCTGTAACTTTCTCCTAGGTTGTTTGCTAGTTTGGGTTTGGGATAGCTGGCTGCGCTGCCCAGACACATTCCAAATAAGTTCAATCATTTATTGTGTCATTATTAGCTAGTGTGTTAATCATTTTTAAAAAACCATTGACAAAACACTTCAGAAGATCAACTCAGCCGAAACAAAAGTTATTTTCGCCTCATATTTCAGAGATTTTCCTTCGGCTCCATGTTTAGGGAGCCCAGGACAGAACACAGAGGCTAGAAGGAAATGGTGTAGAAAAGTGTCCAGCGCTCGACAGCTGGGGAGAGAGCGAGGGGTGGGTCCTGTAGTTCCTCTGTGATCGACCTACTGTGGGTGCAGCCCACAGGTTCTTCACCTCCCTTTGTGCTGGCAGGACGGGTAATTTGCTTTCTTTACTTTCTGCTGCACATCACTTGAAAGTTTTAAGGAATTAGGTGTAATAGCCAAGAGGAATTTGGTATAATAAAATGTTAGTCATTTATTAGCTCTGCTTTAGGGGATCTGCAAAACTTGTTCCCAAGGAAGTGCTATTGTTGCCTGCCTGGTTTGTTCCTTCCCTGTGCCCAGCTTCACTGACTTCTACTTACTTAGCAGATCCATGTGCTTGTGTTTTTCATGTGGCTTGAATTTTATCATATTTATTAGTCATTCTTTCTAACCAAATTATTTTACCAGTGTCTCTTGTGCTCTTTTTCATAATAAAAAGAAATTATAATTTAAGTCAAGAATTTTGAACCTGGCCTTGTCTGGTCCCTCTGAGCAGATATGGTTTTCTAATATCTTCTTACCCAGCTTACTTTCTGCTATTTAAATCAGGAGAAAGGTTACTGGGAAAAATGATGCAAAGATTTCTGAAATCCTGTTTTTTGTAAAAATAGTGTATTTTTTAGCAGATCTTTCAAATGATCTTGTGATGATGAAACAATTTGTTTAAGGGAGTTAAAATCTAGGCACTTGTTAAGTAGATTCCTAAATGTCCTGAGGTTGAAAAATTACCATTAGTAACATTCTATAATCCTACTTCTGTTAAATTTTATTAAAGCATTTCAGAGGATTAACAGTGAATTCAACTGTTAAGCTCACATAAGTGGTAATATGTTGTTTTTTCTGCTTTAACAAATAAAGCTTGCCTGATGATCAGAATGCGGAGCTAGCCATTAGTTAGCCATAGAGGCCAGGCAGTGGTGGCACACACCTTCAATCCCAGCACTCAAGAGGCAGAGGCGGAAGGATCTCTGTGAGTTCAAGGCTACTCTGGGCTACACAAGATTGATCCAGTCTAAAAGAGAAACAGAGTCAGGCAGTGGTGGCTCACACTTTTAGTCCCAACATTAGGGAGGTGGAGACAGGACAGGCTATGGCTGAGCAGAGAGAGGAAAACAAGACCGGAGGACACAGGAGTTAAAGGCATTCAGTCTGAGGACTTACAGAGACAGAATCTTGCCCTCTTGGGTATGAGGATTCAGTAGAGGTAAAAAGCCTGTCTAGTGGCTGGCTCCTTTACTTCTCTGATCTTGCAGCATTTACCCCAATAACTGACACTGGGCTTTATTATTAAGATCAATTAGAATTCCAGCAACACACTTTTATGTCAAATAAATGTGTTTTTGTGTTGAGTCTGAGACAATTCAGTTTCATCTGAAGTAGCCATTCCTATGAACTTTAACTTCCAAACTTGATCAATTGTTTCATTTTCCTTTGACTTCTGTTAGGAAATGCTCAAGTTCCAGAGCCGCAGGCATTTTAGTGAGCAGATGCAACAGCCAGAGGCCTAGCATCCCAGCATGGTTCTCGGACCTGACCAGGAGGTGATAGACATTCACTAGAGCTAGACTTTAGACTCTTTGACCTGCTTGAACTACACCAGAGAGACCTAAAGAACTGTTATCTAAACCAGACTGACTTTGGATCCCAAATTAATCATACAATGTACATCCTTTCAACTCTCGTCTCCAGTTAGGAAGTGTGGGGGTGAAGAGCTTTGGTCTCTTTGAGCATCTCTTGAATATGCAGATCTAGGAGAACAGTTGAGCACCCTGGAGTCAGCACCCATGAGGGAGAGGCTCCCTTTCTGTTTGTTTCCTGTTTCCCTGGGTAAGAACAGGCAAGGCTTTGGAGAACAGGGGTCATGCAGTAGAGTAGCACAGAGACGCTGGTTGCCCTCAGGGTAGAAAGCTTCCTTTGCCAGATATGAAGCTGACTAGGCTTCTGTCCTGGGCAGCTGCTTGAGGCTCAGGGGCCAGACGGTATCTTGGGTTCCCTGGCCCCTTCCTGCCTCTCCCAGATAAAAAAATGAGCTTTGTCTGCTTGGTTTTCAGAGTAATTGTCCGTTTCTCTAGATTTATACTCTGGTATATTCAGTCAAAGGTAAGAACTTAGCTGGAAGGTGTCTAGGGTCTTCCCTGGACACTGAAGGGGTCTCCTTTCCCAGAGTGTACCCAGGCATGGCATCTTCACCATGAGGGGACCTTGCAGAAAAGTCTGGAAACAACCATTCTTGTTTATGGAATCTTGCAGAATAGAGAGATGAGAAGAGCACTGAGGTGGGTGAGTGCAGGAGGTGGAGACCTCGCTAGAGCAATTGCAGTGAGCCTGTCTCTGGGAGAGTGGCAGCCTCTGCTGTAGAGGGATAGCCTGGCCATGCAGCGCAGCATTAACCAAGCATTGGAAAGAACACTAATTATGCACATGACGACTGATGGGAAGTGAGGGAAGACCTGGGAAAGCAGAGCCTGGATGTCACTGGCCTAAAGTGCACAGCCTGCTCCCATGTCTAATCTCACTGACGGTTCTGCGCTTGAACTGTGCTGGGTTCAAGTGTGGATTGCAGTCATTTCATGCTGAATAGGGTCCTCTCCAGCAGTGTAGCACTCACCAGTATGGAGCCAGTATGGGCCTGTTTATGGCTCATTGTGAGGATGCTTCTCAGCTCGGATCGTTAGATACCAGAGTTTAATTATGAGCTAACGAAATAGAGGAGCAGATTCAGGAAATGCAAAGCAGTCAGTGCAGACGGTGGGGTTGGTAACTACGACAGCAAGCTGAGAGAAACTTCTAGTACCTACAGCTGCCAGCTGTTGATTCTGAAGGGGAATTGGAGCAGTGTTTTTGTGGTTTTATATTCTTAGGGAAAAACATGTTTCCTTAGCAGAAATGTATTATTAGAAAGTGAAACTGAACTTTATTCTAAAAACGCATTCTGAAATAGAAAATTACCTAATAGTTTTATGAGTGTGGATTTTTTAAAATTTATTTTTGATAATTGGTCTTCATGAGAGAAAGTATCACTCTTCTCCTCCTTGCAGACTGTCTAAGGGTTATTGTTTAACAAGGATGTAGCATGGATGAAGAAAAAAAAAACAATAAGCAAAGGTAGAGAGTGTTGATTTAGAATCCAACCTTGAAGAAAGGCCTGGCTAAACATTCTTGGATGAACTCTTGGGTTACTTATGGCTATAGAATTCAGTATTCATGGGGTGTCAGTGGCCTACAGCACCTGCCTAACAAACATCACTACGCGTTCATCAGCTGAGGATGCTTCTGGGCTGGGTGGAGAACACACTCCAAAGAGGAGTCCTGGAGATGCCCTTTGGTGATGGAGGAAGGTCATTGGTTAAATAAAGAAACTGCCTTGGCCCTGATAGGAGAAAATTAGGTAGGCGGAATAAACAGAACAGAATGCTGGGAGGAAGAGGAAGTAAGCTCAGACTCGATAGCTCTCCTCTCTGGGGCAGACACGATGGAGCTCCGACCCAGGATGGATGTAGGCTAGAATCTTCCCGGTAAGCACACCTTGGGGTGCTACACACATTATTAGAAATGGGCTAGTCCAGGTACGAGAGTTAGCCGAGAAGAGGCTAGATATAATGGGCCAAGTAGTGTTTAAAAGAATACAGTTTCCGTGTAATTATTTCTGATAAAGCTAGCCAGATGACCAGGAGCTGGGGCGGCAGGAACACAGCTTGCAGCTCCTACAACACTTTGGGGTGTGCGTGTATGGACGCAATGCCACACAGAGCTGGAACAGATGAATGTTCACTCTCTGTAAAAGAGTTGTCCTGGCATCCTTGTGTCAAGTGTCCCAGTGGTCGCGAACTTGGTTTGGTCCTAGAAGGTCACTGAAGTCTCTTTAGGAAGTTGAGTTAATGTTAGAAAAAAATAAGATGCTTACTGAACGTATGAAGGAAAACATTATTTAATGAAACTTGTCTAGTTTTGAGAACATGCCTGAATCTGGTGGTGGGAAACACTATTTCTCACATCCATTTATTTATGTGTGTGTGTGTGTTTTCTCTGTTTACCGCGTGGATTCTGGGATTGCAGCTCAGGTCATAAAGCTTAGGAGCAAGCACTTTACCCACTGAACCATCTTGCTGGTGCAAAATGTTAATTCTTAGTGTGAATCCTAGTCAAAAATTAAAAAGGAGGGAGACTCCTTGCTGAGGGCCACATTTGTGAGTTAAGTTGCTCTCTAGCCTGGATGAGGTGAAGGCTCTTAACTCTGCAAAGGTGGGTAAGCAGCCCTGTTGCTGAGAAGTGTGCTGGTATGCCAGAGACAGTGTAGGGTCACAACCCTCTGGTGACGATCACATCTCATGGGGCCTACGAGGCCCTTCAGAGTAGAACTTTGTTAACCCCTGTAAGAAATCTAGACGGTACTCACAGTCATCTCATCCAGCAAGTTACATGAAGGTTAAGGAAGCTAATTTACCTCATTTTGAAAGCAGGCATTTTTGACTTATACCTAAGCGTCTGAAATCAGCCATGCTTCCGTATTCTACTCTCCTGAGAGTTTCAAAGTTTGGGAGGGACATGGATTGACTGTTAGGAAATTGGGCAGATTTATTCAAGTAAGCAAGTTTGAAACAGAGCAAAGGTTGTCATCTTTGATTTCAACATGACAATAAATAAATCTGATGAAATTTTCAACACAAAGTAGAGAAACCGAAGTTACATAGAGGTTTAAATGAGGGTTGCAAATGAGAAATCCAAAATGAGGTCCTGAAAGTAGAATCATCTGCCACAGAGTGGGTAGTAATTTCTTAATCTTTGGGACATTTATAAATATTGGCTACATATATTATCAAAAAAAGTAAGTGTGGACTGGAGCTTTGCTCGGATAAAAGCATTTGTGACTCTTCTGGAGGACCAGAATTCATCATAACAACCATGTTATTGCTCACAACTTGCTTTGGGATAATGCTTTTATACATTGTAAAGATTTGTTATTCATATTGGTTTAATAAAATGTTGATTGGCCAGTAGCCAGGCAGGAAGTATAGGCAGAAACAATCCGACTGAGAGAATTCTGGGAAGAGGAAGGGCAGAATCAGTCACCAGTCAGATGCAGAAGAATCAAGGTGAGAATATTGCACTGAGAAAAGGTACCAAACCATGCGGCTAAACAGACAAGAATTATGGGTTTATTTAACTTGTAAGAGCTAGTTAATAATAAGCCTGAGCTATAGGTAAAACAGTTTTTTATTAATATAAGCTTCTGTGTGTTTCTTTGGAATTGAGCAGCTGCTGGACCAGGCAGGACAGAAACTTCCATCTATAACAACTGTTTGTAACTTGAGCTCTGGAGAATCCAACTCTCTCTTGTGGTCTCAGCAGGTACTGCAGACACATGTGTGCACACATGTATAAATAAATAAAATGCACCTTAAGAAGGCTTGAACTAGGGGTAGAGAGGTAGCACTTGCTTGGCATGCATGGGGCTTTGAGTTCAATGCCCAATAAATACTACATAAAACTAGCCGTGGTGGCCCAGGCAGGTGAAAGCAAGAGGATCAGAAGTCTAAGGTTTGACAACACTGGGAGTTGGAGGCCAACCAGGGCACGGGAAACCTTGTCTCCAGAAGCAATAATCAATCAATCAAACAAACAAACAAAAAGTGAATTACTACTGAATCCCATGTTGAACAAAATGTCATACAAATTAAATATTTTAGTCACATGTATTTCTTACTTTTCTGTTCCTGTAGAAGAGCAACTTATAGGAGAAAAGGCCTTCAGAATTTCCAGCTCCCAGGGCAGGGGTGAGAAGGAAAGAACGGAAGCCTAGTCCTGCCAGGCAGCCAGGAAGCAGAGAGGCAGGTCACACATGCAGGAGACAGAGAGAAAGAACAGAAAGTGGGACCAGGCTTCAAAACCTCAAAGCCTGGACACAGTGACATACTTCCACCACCAAGGCTGCTTTACCCAGAGTTTCTAGCACCTTCTCAAACACTGCTACCACCAGGGGATGTTCCAATACGTGAGTCTGCAGTGGGTGGCTCTCATTTGAAGCCCCATGTCATGTAATGGTTCTGTGTGTTTTGTGTCTAATACTTGTTTAAATGGGTTCTATGTAGGATAGACTCTGTACTTTTTCATTAAGGTTTAAACTAACAAGTGAAGTTGAGATGGGGAAAGCAGTGGGGAGAGTTTCACGACAGCTCATGATTTAGTGATTCTCTATAAACAGGAAAGATAAACTATCCTTCAAAGAAAACACACATGGCTGAAAAGACCCCGGGAAGACCCACGGGCTAATTAAAGCACCAAGAAAAGCAGTGTCTGGTGCAGGGAGACCAGAAGCATTTCAGGGACTGTCGCAATGACTTCCGTTCTCTTTGTCTCTAGTTCTTTCTTCCACCAAATATTGGTTTTGTGTGCATTTTGTTGTTGTTGTTGTTTGGCTGAAATACTTCCTGTGTGCTGTGTTGTCAGAAAACAGTTACACACCAATCAGGGCTTTGCTTATAGGTACAAATTTGACGGTGACTGAAAGATGTGTCTGTTTCAAGCTCCGTGGGAAGTTTTGACTGTCATAATTATTTAGCATTGGTCTCTGTGGCAACAGCAGAAAAATGTGAGGCAAACAAATAGATGGATTCCAAAGAAGTAAGAGACCAAGTGTCATGGAAGCTCAGAGCCGGCCTTCTCTGGGCCACATTCTAGCATGTTTCTTTGCTTGTGTGTCTGTGTTATTCTGGAAGCTCAGATCTATGATGTAGACATAGCTGTGCTTCTTTCTCCAGCAGTAGAGGCAGTCTCATGCACCCCCCAATCTCTCTCTCTCTCTCTCTCTCTCTCTCTCTCTCTCTCTCTCTTTCTCTGCGCGTGCTTGCAGGCTCACAGTGATAGGCGGTAAGCTTGGCTCTCCCAGCTCTCACTCTCCTGTAGATGTTACATATCTGAATCTGTTATTCCACATAAAAGGGCAGTGCAGCCAGAGAGGAGTGCTTGGAAAGGGAAGGGGCCGGGAGAGAGCTTATCACAAAGCTGTTTATCACTCTTCAGTTCCAGGCACTCCTTCCATATGCCTGCTGTTGGCTGAGTCACTGCACCCTCTACCCACTCAGCCAGCTGCTCGAGCCTGCATCTGGATCCTCAGCCATCAATGCTTCAGTGGGAGATCATTGTTGCTCCCTGGTTCTCTTGTCTAGGAGCTGGCAGCCACACAGAGCATGACGGGGTTCGGAGCTCCATGGATTTCAGCTATGACAGACTGCATACCTGGGACCTCACCCTTACAAGGAGGCAAACCTTGCCGACTGTCCACACAGGGAAGGGTTGTGCAGATGAAGGGGAAATTTCCACCATGTCACTCCTTCATTACTTTCTTCACACTTCCACTGGGCTCTCAGAAACTCTATATGATCTAAAAATATTAAATGGGATATTTTATTGCTACCTGCAGTAAATTGGAGATTTAAGGAGGAACTCAGGAGATGCCACAGATTGGAGATTTAAGGTGGAACTCAGGAGAGAGACTCTGCAGGTTTTTTCCCCTTGTGGTTATTCTTAATAACATTGGAAAAAATTGGAAGAGAATTTATGCAGATGGCTGTTCTGATGGTGGGAATATAATTATTTTTGTTCTGTTTTCCAAACTTTCTCTAACATTTCACTACTGTTTATGCAATAATGATAATTTTTAGTAATAACAGAACTGTTTCTCATGGGGAATACAAACTCTCCAAGAGGAAAATTCCAGATTTATAAAACTAACATGGTTAAATTCAAAATCTAAAGTAATGTTTAGAGAAGGATAAACAAAAACAAAACAAAACAAAATCCTCACAGAACTTAAACTGACTCCCACCCCAGCTGAGAAGATATTGGCAGTGGGGGAGGAGAGCCAGTTTCCTTAAGGGAGGCTGACCATGTGGGTTGGCCATGACCAAGCCTTGACAGTGGGGGAGGGGAGCCAGTTTCCTTAAGGGAGGGTTGCCCATGACCAAGCCCACAGGGGCAGCACAACTAAACTCAGTGGGTTATGCAAAAGGAAGAGGCCATGAAGGGGAGTGTGTGTGTGTGTGTGTGTGTGTGTGTGTCTATCTAGAAGGGGTTAACAGAAAGAATAAAGGTGGGTGAATATTATCAAAATACATAGTATGCCTATATTAAATTCTCAAGGAAATATATTAAAGAAGAAAAATTTAAAATAAGGACTTTTAGTATTAACTTTATGTGGCTTAAAGGCAATTTTTTTGGATGAGTAGTGTTTTAACACATAAGCTTTTAACAACTTCTTACATATTAACATATGTAAATGGATCCTCAATTATTCTTTTCTCTTTTACAATGTTTTATTGCAGACATTTTCAGAATACTCAAAACTTTTCCAATTATAGTGAAATGCTATATACAAATTCACACTCTATAATTTTGTCGATTGTTTAAAAGGTTTTTCTAATTGAGTACTACTGTTTCAATGTAACCTCCCTTCCTCTTCCTTTGTGTATGAACTGGTGAAGCTTCCCCTGTTAGAGTCTTTCATTCATTGTGGTGCATCTGTTAAAATGAATGAGTCTATTCATAGATTGTTATTAGCCAAAGTCTGTAGGTTTCATCATGTCCCCTTTTTGTTTTGAAGTGTCCTGTGTCTGTCATACTTAATGGAATGGTTTTGTAATAGTTTTGCATTTCCAAGAATGCTTCAGAGTTAGGACCATATAGGCTTTTCCCGTTGGTCTTTTACTCAGCTTCATTCATTTTGTGCTGTGGTAACTTTGTCTAGTGTCAAACAACATTTTACTGTATATATGTAACCCAGTTAATTTGTCCAGCTTGCCTTCCTTGGTTGCTTTCTTAGGTGCCAAAGAAAATCCAAACATTGAAAAGCTAAAAACCTAGGTAGTGGTGATTTGGGTCTGTAATCTCAGCTATTTAGGAGGCCGAAGTAAGAGGATCAAGGTGTGCCTAGTCTATAAAGTGAATTCACGGCCAGCCTGGACCACTGAATGAGGCATTTGTTTCTGAATAAAAAAGAGAAAGAGGGCTGAGGATAAAGCTGATGGTAAAGCAATTATCTAGCATGTATGAAGTTCTGGATTTGAAGCCCAGTGTTTATTATTATTATTATTATTACTATTATTGATGTGAAAAAAAACCCCACCATGACCACTGGGCCTTTAATCCTAGCACGGGGGAGGCAGAGGCAGGCGGATCTCTTTGAGTTCAAGGCCACTCTGGTTCCAGGACAGGCTCAGTAGCTACAGCAAAACCCTGTCTCGAAAAAACAAAAAAATAAAAAATAAAGCAAAACAACAACAACAAAAACTCGCCATGACCAAGACAACTTATATAAAAGGAAGAGTTTACCTGGGTTTATGGTTCCAGAAAGAGACTAGCCCATCATGATATGGAGGCATGATAGCAAGAGGCAGGCAAACTAGCAGGAGCAGGATGTCCACAGCCACATCTCAACTACAAACACCAAGAAGAGAGTGAATGAACATCAACCCCTAACCCCAGTGACATACTTCCTCCAGAATGGCTCTGACTTTGAAAGATTCTACAATGTCCCCAAATGAAGCCACCAACTGGGGACTGAGTGTTCAAATATCTAATGTATGGGGGGACATTCTTCATTCAGACCACCATACCCAGTACAACAAAAAGCAGAACAAAGCAGAACCCAAACCTTGGCAACTGCAATATGAAGAAGCCACAGAAACTACCCTCTGTGAGGGTTGTGCTCCAGAGGCGAGCTTGCCTGGTTTCAAAGGCTTCAGCACAGTCTGCAGGATGGGGAAGGAGTGGATGTATCCTCTGGTCAAGCCTTTTTGTTGAAGTTTAATGACAGTTGGAAAACCAGGGCTCCTCACAGATTTTGAGACATCAAGTATGCGTGAGGAAGCTTGAATTCTTTCCACTCCAGGACCTTCAGAAGGCTTGAATCTTTGATTAGACCAGTAAAAATGCTGGCAGAAATCGCCCTTAACAATCGCAAAGTGATCTTTCCTTCAAGAGACTTACATAAACAGGTCTTAAAATTTTAATTAAAAGACTTCATTATTATTCCTATGTGTACGATGTGTGTATATGTAGGTGAGCATGCCACACGCTTTTTGGGGGTCAGAGGACACCTTTGTGGGGTCACTCTCTTCTTTCACCTTTACATGGCTTCTGCAGGTTGAATTCAGGAGGCCAGACTTGAGCGGCAAGTGCTCTTCCCTGCTGATCCATTTGCAGCCCTTTGTGTAGGCTTTAATATCATTTTCTCATCTTTAAGCTGATTGTTAAGGTTAGAATGCAGAGTAGTGGGTTCCACCTGGCATCTTCTCTGTGTGTCTTTATTCGTAGTTCTTATTCGTTCACCCTGCCCTCTCTTTGTTTTCTATTTTTCAATAAAAAGCTTGTTTGTAAATAGTTCTGTAGTTAAGTAAAAAGGTTTTGGTGCCTCCAAGAGAAGAACCCAGATTTCTGTCTGTCATTTTGTGTTCCTTCAAAGACAAGACTGAGTCTTGTTTTTAAAATCTGTGGGTTGGTCTGCCCTGATTAGAGTTTGTGTAGCTGCAGTCCACTGGCAGGGCATACTTGGGAGAAATAGGCTCTATAACTGGGTACACTGGGTTTTTGTAGGCCACTTTCGGGAGCCTGGGAGCTTGAGACAGGGTTTCAGATGACATAATCTAAGCTGGCTTTGAATTTGTAATTCTGCTGGTTCATCCTCTTTAGAGTTGGGATTATAGGTTTGCCTTACTCACCAGGTTTGCTTGTCTTGACCTCTTTTGTTTTCCCAACACCTAGGGCAGTATTTAATAAAAGTTGAGTAAACAAATGTTGAACAAATGTTAAGGGTTTGAAGGAGGTAGACAGAGTTTTTATGCAAACTCATACCCATAGATACATTGCTATTGACCTGGCTAGTTTTATGTCAACTTGACACAAGCTAAAGTCATCTAAGGGAGGGAAGCCCAATTAAGAAAATGTCTCCATAAGATCAGGCTGTAGGCAAGCTTGTAGGGCATTTTCCTAACTAGCTTTTGATGGTCATGGGCCCAACCCACTGTGGGCGGTGCCAGCTCTGGGCTGGTGGTCCTGGGTTCTGTTTGAAAGCTGTCTGAGCAAGTCAAGGAGAATAAGCCATTAAACAGCATCCCTCCATGGCCTCTGCATCTGCTCTTATCTCCAGGTTCCTTCCCTCACTGTTTCTGATAATTAGCTGTTATATGGACTGGGAGCGAGATAAACCCTTTCCTCCCCAGGAAGCTATGGTGATGGTGTTTTGTCTCAGCAATAGTAACCCTAACTAAGAGAGTCACAAAGCAAAAAGCTGTAAAGAACGGCTTTTAATTGCAGCTAGGCATGATGAACCATGCTCATCTGTATTGGGAGGATCTCTTCTCCAAGTTCCAGGGTACATATTAACTCCTTTAGGATGTTTTTGGACATGCTAGGTAGGTCTTGTGGTCAAGTCAAACACGAAGGCCTCCAAAAGGCCTGGAGAAAAGGGGCTGTGGGCACACACAGGAGGCTGCATCCTTGGCTTACTGAGTGTCTATGTCTTGTTCATGGCGTTCCTCTCCACTGAGACACTCAGTGAGTGTTTGTCATTCACAGTGTCTTCTCCACCGAGACACTTATCATAAGCCTGAGTTTTGTGAAGGAGAAAATAAGATGCTTTCTGTGTTGATGATCTAACATTCCAATCTTGAGTTTGTTAGGGCCCTCGCCATGTTTATCCGCCAACCCCAAAGACTGTGAGATTAGCTTGTTGACGTTCTCCTGTTACTCATAATGGAATCAGTCTCCATGGACCCAGGCAACGCATGGTGTGTGAAGCCTAAGATTCAATACATGTTCACTTGATGCAAACTTAGTGTGGGAATCGTGGATAAGAGCGTTGATTCTGCAGTTTACCGGTTGGATTCAAATCTAGGTGCCAACCCCAACTAGTTGGGTGTCTGTACTCAAGCTGGGGAGGTAGGTGATCATGCTCAGCTCCTAAGCATGCAGTGCTGGTGCAAATTAGCAGCTCTTGGCTTCAAAAATACTGGCTTTAAAAAACAAAAACAAATCACTTGGCAGAGTGTTCTTTGTGCAGTTAAAGAAAAGAGAAACTCTGTGGGGCTTAATTCTTAGCACCCACTTGGGCGATGAAGGAGTTGCTGAGTGGAATAACAAAGACATGGGGTTAAACCCCAAATTTCTGAGAGATCAAGCTCTCCTGGTGTGTATATTGACACAATCACACACGCAACTGCAGTGATTTTTCCCACTGACCTGTATTCCCTGTACATTGTACTGGAGGAAATAATGACATTTCATATATGTAGTGATATTTCATTTGTGTTTTAACAAATAAAGCTTGCCTGAAGATCAGAGTGCAGAGCTAAGCCAGGAAATGGTGGCACACACCTTTAATCCCAGGACCCGGGAGACAGAGGCAGAGGGATCTCTGTTAGTTCAAGTCCACCCTGGGCCACACGAAATTAAATCTGTATGAAAGAGAAACACAAAGGTGATCCTAGCACCTGGGATCCCACACCTTTAATCCCAGCTTAGGGAGGTGGAGACAGGAGTGGTATGGCTGGGTGGAGTCTAAGGTGAGAGGAGACTGGAGCTCATTGCTGTCTGAGGGTTGGTGGAGAGGGATGCAGTCTGAGGGTTGGTGGAGACAGGTGCAGTCTGAGGACAGGATCGACTCTGCAGTCTGGCCCCTGGTAGAGGTAAAAGGTCTCTCTAGTGACTGCTGCTCTGCTTCTCTGATCCTTCAGCCTTCACCCCTAAGATCTGACTCCAGGTTTTTATTAAGAACAATTAGAATTTGCACTATACATATATGTATATGCTATACCTTGAACACTCCCCTCCTTTTCTTAGGAACTTTAAAATGTACTTAAACTCAAAACTAGCTATCGGCAGTGCCTTCTGTAGACTCCCTCACACTAAAGCGTTTTCCTGCAAAAGCAAATGGGGGTTGGGGGCCCGAGCTGCTCCTCTTTAAGGGAACTTTGTCCTTGGACCACAGGTTTTACTGTCATCTGTAGTGATTATCTAACTCTGATCTTTAACCTCAATTGTAAGTAAGGAAGAAAGGTCACAGGCAAAGCTGCATCTCTTGATTTTAAAAGATCAGCCCTCAATCTCTGGTCTCTAACCTAGAGTTTGGAGGCTTGAGTACACTAGTCATTTTCGGCAGTTTCATTTAAGGGAGTACGTGAGAATTAGGAAACAACAAGACATTGTAATAAGATTATCTAAATATTCGTATTAAATCACTACAAAAGCCAGGTTCACAATGATTTGAGCGAGCGGGCATGGCAGAGGGGGGCAGGGGTCTCAGATTATCTCAAGACCCCAACACTGACCCCCGACTAAGTTCCCCTTTTAAAGTTACAGCAGCAAACCTTGCAGTTTGTTCTGTTGTGCAAGAACTTGGGACCCTTGAATTGCCTTGCATTGCTTCTGTTGACACTTGTGGTTTGGATGTCAAATGCCGCCCCNCCCCCCCCCCCCCCCCGGCTCCTGTGCTTGACCATCGGGCCTCCCACTGCTGATGCTCTTTGGGGAGGTTGTAGCACCTTTATGAGCTTGGGCTTGGCTGGAAGAAGAGAGTCAGTAGGGCTTTACTCCCGGCAGATCTCTGCTTTCTGGTCTACCATGTGAGCAAGCAGCCCCGCACCCCTGCCGCCACAGCAGACAGTGGTTCCTGCCATGCCTTCCTCCAAACCAGAAGCCAGTAAATCCTTTCTCCCTTAAATTGCTTCTTATCAGCTGTTTGGTCATAGTAATGAGAAATGTAATAACATAAAACTCAATTTAAAAAGCATGGGCTAGTAAAATGGCTGGTAAATTCTTCAGCCTACTCTTCCTGTAGGCGGACGAACTGAGTTCAGTCCTGGAAGCCAGTGATGGAAGCCACCAACAGCTCTCTCAGTCTACAATGGTGACGTGTCTGCATGATATTTGATGCAATGCAATAGTGGCACAAAAGTTGTTGGAGTAACCAAGTATCTGGTTGGCTGTAAGGCCCACTCCATGACCTGAAATCCGTGCCTGACACTGCTTTGGGGGCCAAGAACCTGAGAGTAGACAGGTCATGTACCAGGGGAAACACAATGCTACTGTTCTCCTAATGCTGCAGATTTCAACTCATGGGTCGTGGCCTCTTTGGGGGTCATATATCGGATATCCTGCATATCAGCTATTTACATTATGATTCATAACAGTAGTAATATTGCAATTATGAAGTAACAACAATAATTTTATCATTTGGGATCAGCTGCAACATGAGGAGTCATAGTAAAGTGTCACTGCATTAGGAAGGTTGTGAGCCACTGTGCTAACGGTACATGCTAATATAATGGCTCCTCGTGATATTCCTCCATACTCATAGAGCAGTGTCTTACTCAGCCAGCATCAGAGATGCTTCTGTGGGAACTAATACAGACATCCACAGCTGGCAAATGTATGGAGAATGAGAGATCTTGAAACACTCAGTTCTAAATGGGATGTCTTCGTCAAACCCCTCTGCTCAGGGCTCAGGGAACTATAGGGAAGAGGAGGTGAAAAGATGGTAAAAGTCAGTGGGCAGGGAAGACACCGAGGGAACAGTGCCTTCCAGACGTAGCAGTACTGAGGCACATACGAGCTCACATAAGCTATGACAGCATGGACTGTTCTTGCACAGGTCCACATCAGATGGATCCCAGCACCGAGAGGGGAATTGGACCCTTCCCTTAGCTCAGATTGGTAGAGTTATGAGTTACTATCCAACTGATAACTGCTCACAAAGGTAAAATCATTTTCTCCAGTGGAGTTTCATTGGGTTTACAAACCACACTTAGAGGAGGCCCAATGTCCAGCAGTAGATAGACAACACAAAACAAAGTCAGTGGTCTGGGAAATGTTTTGTCTTGCAAGACTTTGTTTGGGCTCTTTTTAAAATTACTTATCGCCGGGCGGTGGTGGCGCACGCCTTTAATCCCAGCACTCGGGTCAGGTCCCAGCCTGGTCTACAAGACCTAGTTCCAGGACAGGCTCCAAAACCATAGAGAAACCTGTCTCGAACCCCCCCCCCCAAAATAAATAAAATTACTTATCTTTTGCTTATGTATTAGCATTTATGATTTTGTGTTTTTGTGAGTTTTATGTGTGCACAAGTGTGTGGTGTCTGTGTGTGCACATGCGTGTGCACACATGCTTTTCCCTCCTATTTGTTTTCTAAAGAGAGAGAGAAAAAAAGGCATGGAGTTGAATGAGGAGGTGGGGATGAACTGAACTGGGAGGAGATGAAGGACAGAGAAACTGTGATCAGAATGTACTGATTGAAAAAAATCTTTGTTTTCATTTAAAAAAGAAAGAAGGAAGGAAGGGAGGGAGGTGTGTGTGTGTGGGGGGGGCAAAAATCTAGAATCTGCTTCCTGCTATGGACTTCTTAACAATTCTGTTTTTAGCATAAATGCCCAGAAGCTACACAAGATTTGCAGGCTCAGGACTCTGTTTTGCTGTGGGATTAGGGTGTATTTGGAATCAACTGCCTTAGCCCCCTGTGCTGGTGGGGGCGTCCCTCTACCCTTTTCTTATTAAAGTGGTCGCACCAGTGCTGCCCTGAGAATTTTCTCCTTCCTAGGATAAAATGGTTGCCTAAAGCAACCTTAGGACAGAGAGGATAGTGTTGGCTCCAGGTTTAAGGTGACACAGTCTGTCATGATGGAGAAGGCTGCTGGCTCTTAGTAGCTTGGCCTGGGGTGGAGAGCCTGTGCTGTGGATTTTTTACATCCCTATGGGTCAGGAAGCAGAGAGCTCGGTCTGGAACCAGGTCCTATAGCTTACCCTCTTCTTCCAGCTGCATCTCCAATGGTTCCACAGCTACCACTGTCTGGAACGAAGTGTCAGACACATGAGTCTGTGTTCCCACATGCCAGCCATGACACATAACTATAGGCATGTATGTATGTATGTATGTATGTATGTACGTACGTACCTACCTACCTACCTACCTACCTACCCACCTACCTACCTACCTACCTACCTACCTACCTACTGTGGCAGTTATCCCTGATGACTTTAGAATGCCTTTGTGTGAGAGCAAATTTGAACTGATGTGTCTCCTCACCTTGTCACTGTCCTCTACTCATGAGGAACTTTAATCACATTACCAAAACTGACATTAAATCAGGACACATTGAAGTTTTCTGATTTTCTTTCTGTAGTATTAAAAGAGGTTTATGTTTATTAATGTGTATGTGTGTTGTGTGAGTATGATGTGTGTGTGTCAGAGAGAGAGAGAGAGAGAGAGAGAGAGAGAGAGAGAGAGAGAGAGCGAGAGAGCAGCAATGGAGGCCAAGAAAGGGTAAAGGAGTCTCTGGCGCTGGAGTCCCAGGCAGCTGTGAGCCGTCTGATGTGGTGCTGGGAGCTAAACGCAGGTCCTTTACCAGGGCAGCCTCTGCATTCTGTTTGAGCAACTCTATAAGCTGAGATAGGGTGTCTAGCAAAGGCCGAGGTGGAGTTGCTCTTTTGCTGCTTTGAGTTCCTTAGAACCAGGATGCTTCCATAACAAATACAGAAACAGAATTGGAATGAGCAGCCAGAGTTTTGTGGAAGAGTTTACTGAAGGCAAAACAAAAGATCTTCCATGTGACAGGGGCTTGCTGGTTTTCAGGTCTACTCAGTTCAGTTTCTTGACTGAATGTGACATTTTCCAACCTGACCCTCAGGATCTACTGAAGACTAAGGACTAACAAAATAGCCAGGCAGTGGTGGCATAGCCTTTAATCCCAGTTCTTGGGAGGCAGAAGTAGATGCATCTCTGTGAGTTTGAGGCCAGCCTGATCTATAAAGCTAGTTTCAGGATAACTAGGGCTACACAGAAACAAAACAACAATAGCAGATCTTATTCTGAATGATAATTGCCACACGGTTGTATGATGATGGTCCCTGTGCACCCAAGGAGGCGGCTCCTCTTGGGCTAGATTAGTTTTCACACCTGGTAAAGCTTGAATCTAGATTGTCCCCAGAGGTACAACATATTAAAGGCTTGATCAGCAGTCGATTACAAGGTGCTGGGGCTTTTGGAAGGAGGGGTGCAGCAGAAGGAAGTTAAGTTATTAGGGACAGATCCTTGAAGGGAGTATTGGGAGTACCCTCCCCCCCAATGCTTGCTGAATTCCTTGAGGTGAAGACATCTTGAACAGGATGAGCAGGATGGGCATGTGACCTGAGACTGGAACCGTCTTAAAGATAGATAGATAGATAGATAGATAGATAGATAGATAGATAGATAGATGATAGATAGATAGACAGACAGATGATAGATAGATAGATAGACAGATGATAGATAGATAGATGATAGATAGATAGATAGATAGATGATAGATAGATAGACAGATGATAGATAGATAGACAGATGATTGATAGATAGATAGATAGACAGATGATAGATAGATAGATAGATAGATGATAGATAGACAGACAGATGATAGATAGATAGATAGATAGATAGACAGACAGACAGACAGACAGATAGATAGATAGATAGATAGATAGATAGATAGATGATAGACAGACAGACAGAGGTTGGAGATCAATGGAGATCAAACCCTAAGCCTCAGGTAGTCTAGCAAAGCATTTGTATCATTTATCTATCCCTAACTTGGAACCTTTGAAACTGTGAGCCAGAGCAAACCCTTTGTCCCTTATTTACATCTTATCTCAGATACAATGTCACAGTGATGAAAAGCCAATGTATCTATAAAATGAAGGTGCTTATTTGGCGGGTTTTATGGATAGTGTGACTGTAGCTGAGGCAGTCTGGACAGGCCGCCACCGGTTGGTGGCCGCAGTGGCATCTTCCTGTCAACACAGACAGCTGTGTTGGCAGCGCCGCCCATCCTGACCTTGCTCACGTTTGCTCTCCTCACCCGCATCTGTACCAGGCCTGGGACTGCCCAGCCCAGAGGGACAGCTTGATTATTTGTGACAAGACAATCTCTACTTTCTTTAAAACTTAAAGCAGAAAGAGAAATACTTATTGTAACATCTTACTGCCCCAGCTTCCCCCGTCACAGACTCATGTTGCTCCGTGCTGGGAGAGGAATGGAAGAGTCTCTCTGTGCGGACAATGGCTGCTGCTGCTTGCCTTTCTCACTCTTCTGGTACAGCCTCGCATTCCTTAAGCTGGCCTTGAACTCCTCAGGCTTCGATCCCCAAGTGCTGGGATTACAGGTGTAGCACGTAGCCAGGCTCTCACAGACTTTCAGAGTCCACTTTACCCATCCATCAGGCCCTTCTTCCTTCTTCCTGGTAAAGAAGGCACATGGTGATTTCTTTCTCCGTCGGTTGAAAATTGTAAAGTAAGAATCATGTCAGAACCTTTATCATGTTTTCCACATAGTTGCCAGGTGCCAAAGACTTTATTTTATGCCCAGAGTGCCCCGCACACCCTCAGTGTTCAGGATCAGTGTTAGTTGTAAGGGTACTGCAATAGTTTCCATAGCTGATGGTTGCTGACTGGGCTAGATCCATCCTGATATGCTTCAGAGGCAACCGTTTATATATGTTCTCCCTCATCATCTTTGCTGCTAACTTTGGGGAAGCAGAGGGTGGGGAATAACATAGACCGGCATTCAAATATGGGAAGGACTCACACTCGTTGGGATAACGAGAGGAGTTTGTCAAGTTAGGTGCTGCTGCTGGGAGCTGTTGAGTGTGCAACCGTGGGGTGGTAAGGTGATAACTTTTTTTTGTCTTCCTTCCTTCCTTTTTTCCTTTTTTCCTTCCTTCTTTCCTTCTTTCCTTCCTTCCTTCCTTCCTTCCTTCCTTCCTTCTTTCTTTCTTTCTTTCTTTCTTTCTTTCTTTCTTTCTTTCTTTCTTTCTTTCTTTCAGATTTCTGTCTCTTCCCCACCGCCACCTCCCCTTTCCCTCCCCCTCTCCCAATCAAGTCCCCCTCCCTCGTCAGCCCAAAGAACAATCAGGGTTCCCTGTTCTGTGGGAAGTCAAGGTTTCTCTGAGTAGCTTTGGAGCCTGTCCTGGTATTCGCTTTGTAAACCAGGCTGGCCTCAAACTCACAGAGATTCACCTGCCTTTGTGTCCCTAGTGCTGGGATTAAAGGTGTGCGCCACCACCACCTGGCCATCCATCTTTCTTTAGGACTTAAAAAGTACCATGGGAAAGAAGAGGACCCACTTCCAGAAGTTGTTCTCTGACCTACACACACACACACACACACACACACACACACACACACACACACACACCACACCACATGCACATGTGTTACACATATACTAAAAAAATGTATAAATGTATTTCTTTCCTTTTTTTTTTTATTTATGTGTATCCAAGGGGTGGGTAGATGACTCAGTGACTGAGCGCACTCATGCTCTTGCAGAGGGCCGGGGTTTAGTTCTCAGCTACCACATGGTGGTTCCTGATAATCTGTAACTCCATTTTCAGAGTATTCAAGGTCTTCTGACCTCCTTAGGCACTAGGCATGCATGCGATACACATACCATACGCACAGGCAAAACATTCAAACATAAAGAGTTAAATAAATAAGTACAAAAGAAAAGCAACTTCAAACCTGTACACAAAACGATGTGATATTAGTTTAAATACTTAACGTAGACAAACTTAGTCAGTCTTACATTCATATACCTTCTCATTTTGCAGGTTAATCAGGTCATTGCTCATTAGTCTTGTCCTGGTTAGCCTTAGCTATCACCCTGACACAGCCTAGAGTTACATGAAGGAGCTTTAACCTTATGACCATGCTTGAGAGGTTGGTCCTTCTGATGGTGGAGCAGGGAGGATACAGCCCACCTTGAGCAACACCATTCCTAGGCGTCTCTGCACTGGGATAGAAAGCCAGCTGAGCAAGAGTCAGCACGTTTTCTTCCTCGTTGGTTTCTGCATCAGATTCCTGTCTTGACTTCCCTTAGCGATGGACCGATACTTGGAAATGTAAGATAAAATAAGCCCTTTCTTCCCCTAGATGGTTGTTCTGAGCCTAGGGTTAACACAGCAGAAAGAGAGCAGACTAGAACAGGTCTCTGAACTGCTTTTGTGTAAGGAAACTTCGTGGTTCTATCAGAGTGGTGTGTGTGGAAGGCCACATCTTCCTCCCATATAGTGAAAACGATGTCATAAAGAACCAATGATTACTATGTGATGGGAGGAAATGCTTTATACAAATAAAACAAGTGTGTGGAGAATGTTAGTACATTTCATGCTTTTGAATGTTTTGATTTCTTTTTGTTTAAGAAGCAGGGAGGAGGAAAATGATGCCTGTCACATCCCGCGGCAAGGTGGATGCTCCACATTTTGTCTGACTGTGTAATTTAAGGACATTCGAGCTGGGGCAGGGCAGTGAGGCCCACCCCTTTGATAAATCCACAGCGTGAAGCATACACGTACCAGAACTGAAGTGACTGGCTGTTTCTTGAGACCAACCCTCATTTGAGATCTTTTTGAAAAGTGTGTGTATTCTATTTTAGACTCCCAGGATTAAGACAAAGACCCATAGAATACACACGTTTGGTATTTACTTATTTAAAAAGAATTTAAGCCAAGGTCTTAGGTAGTTAAGGCAAGCCTTGAATTCACGATGGAGCTGAGGCTGGCTTTGAACTCCTGGCCTTCCTACCTTCACTTCCCAAGTGCTGGATTTGAGTTCCCGTAACTAGATTAAAGTCCATTAAAACAGAGAGGCTGTCAGTATTAGTTGTAAGATTCAAGGTTTGTTAATTGGTTAACATTTTTGGACTTGTTTTTTCCAAAGAAATTATAAAATAAGGGGCTTTTGTTGATTAAAATACTCTTCAATTTTTAAAAAATTCAGGGTATTTCCACCTCTCTTTTTTTTCCAGCAAATTTGTTTTAACTCCTAATTTGAACCCTTGCAATCCTAAGCGATTTCTTTTTATGACACTGGAAAGTAATTTCAAACATCATATTACTCTGAAAAGAATACATTGAACACTGTCTTTTCCCTTAATTAAATTTTATTTGTGTGATTAAGTGAAGAAGAAGCACTCTGGATTTATCAAAGCCGCAGGGATTAAATGTTTTGCGAAATGAAGTGTGCTAAAACTGCAAACTATTTGTAGAATTTTTAATGAAAAGTGGAATGTAGCAACAGTGTGCTGGGTGTATCTGTGTGCCTTGTCCCTTCCCCCATCCAGCAGGCCCACTTTCCATTACCGTTTGGTAAACATCAGTTTCGGAAGGCCTGTACGCTGTGAATGCTGCCAGGAAGTGGGGTGAGTGGAATTTCTTTTCCCATGACCCCTTACTGTCATATCCTTCCAAGGGCTCCTTACTCAGAGCAGCCTTGATAGCTGCATTCATTCCTTTCATGCCCCACCCCTGCATACAGCTGCCCACAGCTCCCGACCGGCACACAGTTCAGCCCCAGCTTACCTAGAGCAGTGGATATGTAAGAACGTTTGTGTGGGAAATGTGTCTAGAGATGGAATACTATTTTTTTTTTTTTTATCAGAACTCCAGTTTCTTAGTGTCGACTCTCTAAAACTTGTTTATTGTGTTCAAGGCCCTGGGTTTGATCCCCTAACTGTTGTAAAGTCAAACATGGTGTGTGCCTGTACTCCCAACAGTCAGAAAGCAGAGGCAGGAGCTGTGAGAGGTTCAGGTCATCCTCAGCTACATAGTGAGCGCTAGGTAACCTGGGCTGCTGACGCTGTGTCTCATTAAAAAGCAAAGACGCAGAGAAACAGCTGAAGAACAACAACACTGAAAGCAACCCCCTGGCTATGCTGACTAACCCATAGCAGCCCCCCCCCCCCTCCTTTTACAGTCTGCCCTGGACTGTTTTTGTTCCATGTAGAAGAGGAGAACATATATTCGCTCTGGAAACTCATAAATTTATTCCCCTAGTCTTCCAAACAGCATTTCTTCTCTAGACAGAAAGCTGAGACTGTGAGGAAGAGCCCAAGTGATCTGTCGCAGACAGCACAGGGCAGTCACTTGTGGAAACAGGATGCGGACCCATTTGAAAGGCAGCAATGACAGGAGCTCTCTGTTCTGGGACAGAAGAAGGCTGAGGGAGGAAGGCCTCCCTGGAGTGTGTGATGCATAATGGGTTCTGAAATGAAGGAGGAACAGCTTCACTGTGGTCTGCTGTGGTCCAGGCTCTACCTCTGCTGCTCTGGGGAAGGCTCAGTCACTGCTAGAGTTTGATACAGACCTGCTACTGCTTTGGATCTTCATTGATACATGTATTATTGCATCCCCCCCACACACCCACACACACCCCGACATGCGACATGCGCAGTTTAACAGTCTTTGGTCAACAACTGACCGCATGCATTTATACAATGTTACGTCTGTGTAGCCAGAAGTGACAGACTTCACCATATGGGACTGTGTAAGTATGCAGTGGCTAAACTGTCTAATGGTGCGTTGTTTTAAATGTATCTCTGACAGCCACATGCCTGTGTTCATGTGTGGGTATGATGTGTATATACAGGCAATGCGTGTTAGGTAGGCACTTGCTACACTTCATCTTTTATCCTAAGGAGACAGAAGTTAGGGGAGGGTTGTGTGTGCAGCCGGATTACTCATGGAAGAAGACACGATTATCTGATGGGCAGTCAAGGCTCTTTGTAGAGTACATATGAAAGAGAAGGCAGAGTGACTCTACGTTGGGCCCTAGTTTGACACGCTGTCTCCTGAAAGGCCACAGGCTTGCGGTCTGTAAAGGCCTGTTGAAGAGATTGAGTGTGAGAAAAAAACGAACTCAGTACTGCTTCCTGTTCTGTGAGTTTGGCACACTGACGACCTTTGACCTTTGCACATTCCCTTCTTCTTCTCAGTGTTCTGTCCTGGAGGCTGACATTCCTTGACCGCCTAGCTCCCCAGTCCAGCATCTTCTTAGGGTTCTCAGTTATTGGCTTGCCAATTGAGAGCCGAGTAGGGAGCACTCATCGCCAGACACTGTCCATGAAACAGACTCTCTGTGGAGGACTGTTTCCCACAGTGCCCCAAAATGACAGAGACTAATTTGATGAAATAAAATAGCCTAGCGTGGGAAGTATTTTTTTCTAAGTCTGAAAACCATTGTTTTGTCTTTCGCTAATCCTTAGAGTAGGCATCACCTGCCTTAGCCACTGACTAATTGCTGGGTGCTGTTCTGACATGCTCAGGCTGGGAGGGGGAGCCACAGGGTGTCTGTTTCTGCCAGAGCTTCTCAGTCTTTCCAGTTGTTTCCGTGGGCTTTTAAACAAGCAAACTGGAAGGAATCTTTGTGACCTCTCGGGGAATTAGGAGGGTGATGGCAGATGTTCTAAACAGAAGGGGGACGGAATGCCTGCCTTTCCCTTCCTTACCCTGTCCGGGCTTTGAAACACCTCCTTCTGCTTCCTTGTCACTGGTCAAAGGTTAATGTGATGCTGATTTGGTCGGTGACAATAATGTGTGTATTCCCCAGCAGACAAATTCCTCCTGGATGAGAGACAAGAACTTGTTGATTGTTTGAGTAACACGGGCCTTAGTTTTGACGTTAACTGATGGCCCTGGTGACATGTCACCAGGGCCACCAGGTCCACCAGGGTCTTGCTACATGCTCTTTGAAGCTTTGCAAGAGGGAGGTGACCCTCAGACAGAAGTCGGGTGAAGTCTCAGTTATTCATGTTAGGTAGAGCAGGTCGTCCTGTAGGGACACGGTACAGGAGCAGGGTGATGCTCGTATGCTCCGTGCTCTGAGGAGTCCAGTTTGCATGTGTGGGCCAAGTGTGCAGGCAACCTGCTATGAGCTCCCTTTGAAATGAAAGTGATTGGTACTCTCTTCAAATTCTTCTGTAAAATTATATTATATATGTATATTTTGACATATTGCTTTATATGTGAGTGCACACACACATGTGCATCTATATGTAGCCCTCCTGTCCATTCTTACCCCTCACCAGCACGTGATGACTCAGTTTACAGGGGCTGAAAGCCCTCGACCAGGGAAACACCACACTAATAGCTCCGCTGGAGCTGAATTGTTTCCATTCCAAACAGTAAATTTGCTATTGACTTAGCACATTTCCTTCAGTGTTTCAGATTCCAGCAGGTCAGACTCCACTAGTTCAGGGCCATCCTGGAACAGAATAAGACTGTCTATCAAAAAAAAAAAAAAGGCTACCTTAGTGTCACACAAGACTTGGGAAGGACAGACAGGAGAATGAAGCAAACTGCAGACCAGCCCAAGTTATATGAGACCTGTTTAGTGCTTTTCCTTTGCTCTGATAAAATGCCGCTCCAAGATTCCCTTGCCTTCTGGTTCTAGAGGGGATGCAGTCATCATGGGGAATGCATGGCAGAGGAGCATGAGGCTGGCCTGTCACAGTCCTCCAGCAGCTACAAGAGCAAAGAAAATGGGAAGCAGGTCCAGGATAGTAAGTCCTAAGTCCTGCCCCATCCCAATGATGAACTAACTCCAGCAATCCTCCACCTCCTAAAGGTTCTATAACCTCAAGCAGCACCACCTTCTGTGGGCCAAGTGTTCAAATGCATGAGCCTATGAGTGATCTCTTCAATTCAAGCTACAGCATTCCACCTCTGCTGTATGTGTGATCCTGGCCTCCTATCACATGTTGGAGCTTCTGGTGGGCCGGTCTTCCCCACTGTTGCCGTGGAGCCATGACACCTCTTTAATGGCATCCTTCTCCCACAGTCACAGCCCCCTCTGCAGCTTTTACCTTCGTGGCAACCCAAGCTTCCCAGTGTTCCTTCCCTCTCCCAGCTGCAGACTTTGTTTCTGCTCCTCTTGCTGCTTTAGTCCCCTGTAGACCACGGAAGGATAACCGTTAAAACTAGGCTGCATACTGTCTTACGCTGTTTTGAAATTTTATGCTGTTTTGAAATCCCGTTTGCCAGAGAAATTAGTCTGTTGTTTTAAAATTTATTTTTCACAAAAATTCTCAGACTATAGGCAAAATGCAGCTGTTTTCTTGCCGAGAATATGACATTTATGGTCCTTATCCAACTTCCTGCTAGACCCTTTGTTCTACCCTGAAGCCTTATGAGTCGGGCTTTGATTCCCGTCTGTGTTTTTCTCCTTTCTTGAACCCTCCACGGTCTGGCCATTGAGCTCTGCTTACAGCATTTCAGGACTTTTCCAGCACAGAGCTCCACACTCTTCTGTATTCCTCCAGCACAGTTCCAGGAGCCTGTGAATGACACAGCAGTGATCCCACTTCTGATGCAAGTTTCTGTCCTAAATTTTATTTCTTGCTGCTTTAGTAAACACTCCAACAATAGCAACGAAAAGAGAAAGGGTTTATTTGACCCCCTGTTACAGTTCCAGGCTGCCGTTCATCATTGCTGGGAAGTCAAGGTGGCGGGGTCTTGATGTGGGAAGTCTCAGCCATGGTCAAGACACAGAGAAAATGAATGATCTGATGCTCAATTCATACAGTCCACAATCTCCTGTCTGGTGAATGGTGAATGGTCACGGTGAGCAATTTCCCAGCTCAATTAAAATAATCAAGATGATACCTCACACACCTGTGCCAAGGCTAACCTGCTCTAGACAACATCTCACAGACATGCCCAGAGGCTAACCTAATTTAGATAATCCCCTAAAGACACTCTTTGAGGCTAACTTGATCTAGATAACCCCCTCACAGACAAGTCCAGAGACTAGCCTAATCTAGATAATCTGCAACAGACATGCCCTGAGGCTATCCTGATCTAGATGATCTCCCCCTAGGCATGCCCTGAGGGTAACCTGATCTGGGCAGGCCACCATTAAGACTCTCTATGTGGTTCGTGATTGTGTCAAGTTAACAATTAAGACAGCACAAGACTCCATTCTAAGCAAACAAACTAGTTTCAAAAAAAGAAAACCCTGAAAAGAAAAACATTCTCACAACTAATAATAAAGTTCACTTAATCAAGCAAAAAAAAAAAAAATGCAAAGTCACGCACAGCTTAAATGGAGCGAGATGCTGAGTGAGGAGCTTACAGTACTGAAGTAGCATGTTGGGCAATCACTGCATTTGGTTTCATTTTATTCTTCTTGAACCAAATGGAAGTTTCAAGTCTCCAGTAATATCATGGCTAAATATGGCAATGCGGTTATGGCAAAGGGAATTTTTTCACATACTAAAATGACGAATGTTCTCTTAAACTTTGGAAATATTTTATAATGAATGGCATTTGAAAGGAGAAGACAGAAGCCACTGCCCTGGACAAGATGTGGAAGTATGTTGGCACCATGCCTCTCTCTTCCACAGAAACAAGAAAGGACACTGTTGAGTGGTGGAGCCTGGGCTGCTATGGAAGTCAGGGTACAAAGGTTCTTATTCTCCACTTACACTGTGTGTTCTGTGAGTTGTTTTCAATAAACTCATTATCCCACATGTTTACAGACTTCATTTTCTGCTATCCTACTCCATTTTGAAACACTAAAGCAATTTTGGAACTATTTGGAGGTTTAAAAAAACTCAACAACAACCTACACTTTAAAATTGAAGGTTTTAGTACATACCCATTGAGTCAGCACCATCTTTCATAGTTCTGTGATTTGATAAAGGCAGAGGAATTTAATTACCTCATGACATTTTAGGTTCTATGTTCCACCTTTAGTGAACTGGCCAGTTATAGGTATCCTTACTACCTTAAATGTACATGAAGAGATTTTTCTCAAGTCATTATTACGAGCACCCATCTCATCGAAATACACAGGGAAATGAGCCACATGGGTTTTCTCTTCATTTTATGTGAGAGGAAACAAAGGAGCAAGGTTTAGTGAGTTTTCCAGATAACAGAATCAGGACCGACTATCCATCCCACGAGCAAGTTAAACCTATTTTTAGAATGCCTCAATAACATTTGGCTGCTCTGTCAATCTGGAGTTCTAGGATATTGTCTTTTAATATAGCACTGAAGAAAAACCTCATTTCACCACACCCTTTACTATTTTGATTGTTTGCTTTTTATTTTTGTTTTTTTTTTTTTTTTTTTGAGACAGGATCATCTGGTGTGTGCTATAATACCCAACATCATTTACCCCTTTGATTCCCATTTTCTTACTTAAAATTCAGCCATAGGCTCATCAGGTAAAGGTGTTTGCTGCTAATCCTGATGACCGGAGTTTGATTCCCAGGACTTAAGATGGCGGAACCAACTTCCACACGTTGTTCTTTGACGTCCATACATGTGCAGTGGCAAATGTGCACTCTCACACATGCAGGCACATGCAAACACACATACAAACAAAGTAATAACGCACAGTCAAGATGAACAAGTAGTCTAAAAACTGCCCTATAGATTACGCACATATTATTAAGTGATTTTAAAAGATTTTTGCTGTAATATTTTGTTTGTGCTTTAACACAAAGTTTGCCTGATGATCAGAGTGCAACCCACAGTAATTAGCTATAGAGGCCAGGCAGTGGTGGCACACACCTTTAATCCTAGCACTCAGGAGACGGAGGCAGATGGATCTCTGTGAGTTCAAGGCCACCCTGGGCTACACAATATTAAATCAGTGAAAAAGAGAATCAGAGCTAAGTGGTGGTAGCTCATAACTTTAATCCCAGCACTAGGGAGGTGGAGACAGGGCTGAGAGAGGAATATAAAGCAGGAGGGGACAGGAGTTCAGTCATTTTTTTTGGCTGAGGAGTTAGCCAGGTAAGAGTTGGTTGTGGCTTGCTCCTTTGTCTCTCTGATCTTTCAGCATTTACCCCATTATCTGGCTCCAGGGGTTTTTATTATTAAGGTCCATCAGAATTCGTGCAACAGATTTTATGAGATTTGCTTGTCTTTGAGTGTTTCCCCTGCATTCATATGTGACCACATGTGTGCCTGGTGCTGGTGGAGGTCAGATGAGGGGGTGGGTTCCTGGGAACTGGACTTTCGTGTGGCTGTCAGGCACTATATGGGAATTGAAGACAGGTCCTCTGTAAGAGCAGCAAGTGCTCTTAACTGCTGAGCCTTCTCTTCTGCCCCTTAAGTAGTTATGTTAAGTGCTCTGTGTTATCTGTTTATGAGGGTGGTAACTCTGTGAGGGGCTGAGAAGAAAGTCCTTTAATTTAACACTGAAATCCATTATGAAACACTGTGATGGCAAACCTCACTGAATCCATTCCCCAACCCCGAGAAGTTCCTTTGAGCACCCAATAGTCATCTCTGTCATTAGCAACTGTGTGAGACTGGGGGACTGGAAAGGAAAGACTTACTCAGCAGACACCAGTATTCCAGCTGTGTCCACTGAGTAACTGCCTGTCTGTGGAGCTTCCCGCATGCAGGAAGCTGAGTTCTAATTACTTGGTTGCTGGGAATAGTAGAGACTTTTGAGACAAAGAATGCCCCCCTGGAATGTCAGGGTTTAACTAGACTGCATGTAGCCTGACTGAGGTCACTATGACATCCCCAGGCTTATCAAACAGATGGAGTGTTTAGCTCTCCCTACCTTTGAAATCTGGCTTACTTCAGAACTTCAAAACTTCAAACCACGAGCTCCTTAACTACAACAAACTTTGAATGATAGGATTTCTTGTTGAATTGTTTTCTCATGTTGGGTTCCTCTCCTGTGTAGCAAAATTTTCTTCAGGTCTCAGTGAGAATCTTAAAGTTAACCTACTAAATGAAAGGTCTTTCACTGAGCTGATTTTTCCAGAAAGTTCTTCCTTATATGACATTTTTGAAGATCTTTTGTTTTTCCACACAATTTTAAATTATTATTATTATTCTTTGTTGTTCATTGACTTGCTTTTGTGAAGCTCCAGGCCATCCAAGGCTACATAGTGAGACTCTATCAGAAAAACAAACAAGAAATAAGCCTGGGTCTTATCCCCAGTACAAGGGGAGTGGGAAAGGAGAGAGATGGGTAAAAAAACATGTGAGCGGCTGAGAGGATCGGCGGGTCAGAGGCACTAACTTCCAACTCTGACAACTTGTGTTACATTCCAAGAACACGTGGTAGAAAGGAAGAATAAATTCCTGAAAGTTGTCCCCTGACCTCCACTGCTATGTGTGTCAGGCTGGCTTGGAACTCAGAGCTCCGCTTACTTCTGCCTAGTGTATTCGGATTAAAAGTGCGTGCCATCATGTCCAGTAGAACCAGGTTTTTTTTTTTTTCTCAATTCAAACTTTATTATTTGTTCCTCCTCTTTAAATAACATGTACTTAATTGTTGTGAGGCAGCTATTCGGTATTCAATAATCACATTTAGGGATACATTCATAGGACTACTCAGATAGTCCAAGTGAAATGGTTATAGAAATAGAGGCAGTGTCATCTCAGAAAACTCTTATATATCAAAATCTATTTTGCTATCTGGAAGTTTACAAAATGGTTGACGTCTTCAAACTAATTATGCTGTCATTTATTTATGCCCTCTTCTCTTGGCAAGAGCAAGCTGAAGCTTATCCATCAAAGTAAAGGTGCTTAACACTAAACTTTTTTTCTGGGCTTAGATTTGGACTGTCTAGGAAATCAATACCCAAGAAACAAGCATGGTACTTCTACAATTTCACTACCCTATACATCCATCCATCCATTCATCAACCACACCCCGTATTTTTCTTGGCACTCAAGACTACTGAAGTCCACTTTATGTACTTTCACATTCTCAAATAAAAACTTAAAAGTGTTATAAAATGTGCATAAGCATCTTGTGAGATAATTTTACCATTTAACCTAATTGGAAATAAGACTTCCTTACCATAATTTTCCTAAGAGGAAGTATTAAACTTCCTTTTAAAGTTAAATGAAAGGAAACATACACTCTACACTGTTCTAAAGTCTAATGAGAACATTTCTTGAGCCACTGATGACTATTGACAATCTAAGAAATGCCATGTATCTTTGAGATGAGGAAAGTGTCCACATTACAATTCTCAACCCATTAGAACCACTCCCAATGTGCCTGAAAATGATCTGGACTTAACCAAACCTGTCAGTTGGAGGTCACAGTGATATATTTGTATTAACACTTTATACTTCTATTGTTTCAAGAATAGAAGGAATTTGTTTTGATTCCTCTTATTCCAAATCTTTAAACTCAACATTATAGGCACAGAGTGTAAGCAAATCTGGGATGTTCTTCAACAGATAAGCAATAACATAACAATGTTATTTTCAAAAATACTGTCTAGAAATTCTTTCATATATTATCAATGCTCAATGGTCACACTTAACAATCTGTATTAGTTGATATTAAATACACTTAAAATGTTACAAGTCCATCTAAACTTTTTATGTAATTTTGTATGTCCAAGAGAAAACACTTGCTTCAGGTTTATTTAGGGGTATTGGCTTATAAGGACATAACTCCATGTATAAGGTTACACTATTATTGGGCTTACTGAAAAAGAGAAGAAAACCAATTATAACAATTTTCTTTAGGTCAGTTAAAGGCCATATTTCTAGCTGGGATATTAAAACAGTTCATTTCACCAGCCCATACTCTACAAGTTAATGCCTCTAGTAAAAAGATTAACAGCAGGAAGGAAGGAAAAAAAAACCAAAACAAAGAACATCTGCTAATAAGCAACCCACTCATCAGCTAAGTAGCAGTTTAACTGAAATACTTTGATCAAAGTCTAATATTACCTACACAAACTGCCCCACCAATCAGCAAATAGAAAGAAAAACTGCTTTTAAACCTAAATAAGCTTAGTATTTTCTCACAAGGATAACAATGGTCCAACTCCTGAGAGTGCTTAAAGGACGAAAGGTAGAGTGAAGGCAATGTCAGGGATTAGCATCCCACAGATAGTCTTTAAAACTCAAAGTACCACAAATACACTAGCTTGTCTATGAATTAGAGAAGATATTGCTGCTGTTTCTTTTTGTCTTTTGAAATAAACAATATTGTAGGCTCTGCCCTTCAATGTGAAAGCAGGATGTTAAAAAAATAGCTAAAAATTGAAATCATCTGACTCCAGTTTTGGGGACATCTTAACTGTGAAAGGATACAGACCTATCTTCTCCTGCCTTCAACCTAACCACCTCACAAAAATAAGAGAACTAAAACAATCCAAACATGATCATTTTTAAGAGTTCTTGAAAGTATTAAAAACTTTAAGAGGAGAGAAAGGAAGAATGACAAGGGAGGAAAGCTGAAGAAAAGGGGGAGGGGAAATCAATGGGTCTTTCTTTATTTGGCGACAAGCAAGTGCAAGAAAGTTCATTTGTAATTTGTTCAGTTGTCTGTCTTTTGTGTCTCTGCACTCTGACCAGATGGGACTTTGAGGTTTTTCTGAAGCACATGAGCATCTGCAGGTTCTATCCTCTTATAGTAGTTCTTCTTTGTCTCAATAATCTCAAAGCCAAACTTCCTGTAGAAGTCAATCGCTGACTCATTGCTGATCTGGACATGCAGATAGATGTTGTCAAAAGTGCCATCTTTCTCACAGATGTTTAGGACATGATTTAGCATTTTAGTTCCTATTCCTAGTCTTCGGTAAGGTGCAAGGCATCCTAGTGTCATGATGTAAAGTCTCTTTTGATTCTGTGAATGATCCACCCTACAGCACACCGCACCTACAGCTATATCATTGAAATATGCAAGTTTTGCTAGCTCGCCAACCTCTAGCACATCCTTGTAGAATTTATCATTATAGCTGACTGGAAAGATGACCTGGTTCAATCTCTTCAACTGTTTAATATTGTGTGGTGTCACATCCCCCAATTCGATCCGGCCTTTCATCTTCCCCGCTTGCTGAGGCCGTCGTTACAGCCGCGACCAACGCCGTCGTCCTCGCCGCCTGGAGCACTCCGCGCCCTGCGCTCAGGCCACTCGACCCCACATGCCGGCCTCTCGGCGGAGGGAAAGGGCGCCGAAGAGGCCACGGAAGGCAAGCCGGGCCCCGAAGCTCCGGGGAGACGCGGGAAGGTCCGCCGCCGCGCTGCTGCCGCCGCTCCGCCACACGTGCACACGGGACACTCGGCTCCCGCCCGCAGCTGCCGCCAGCCAGACCCGCCGCCGTGCTGTGACCTTTCACCCCCAGAACCAGGGTTTTATGCAAACTAGACACCTGAGCTGTAGCCTCAGGCCATTTCACAACCCACTGAAGTTATTAGTAAAGACTAACAAAATGTCTCAGTGGGTTAAGGTGCTTGCTGCCAAGCCTGAAGTTCTATGTCTTAGACCCATATAATGAATATTGACGTCAACCACCTTTCTTTGGCAAGTTGTCCTCTGACCTTCACATATGTGCCATGGTGTGAACTTGCATGCACTGATGCCTCCTTCCCTAAGCATACACATAATAAAAAACAAACTTAAAAAATGTAAAAACAGAATGGTAAAGCCTATACTTGTATTTAAACCACCACAATTAAGGAAATACTCACAACTTATAAAGAAAAGTGTTTTTTTTTTCTTATCATCTCTTCCACTAACTAAAGTCTTAAGTTAATTTGTTCCCCTTTGATCATGCAGTTGTAAGCAATTCTAATGGGAACTAACTCTGAGTTTAAATTTAGCGACTGGGGCTGCAGCTTGGGAGTAGAGCACTGGATTATAACATACTATGGCCCAGGTTTTATACCCAGCACCACCTAAAAACATTCTCTTCATAACATGAGAAATATGAACTGGTGGTTGGTTGGGGAGGTCCTTCTTTCTATGTGTTGCTTTTATTGGTTAATGAATAAAGAAACTGCTTTGAGCCTATAGCAGGGTAGAACTTAGGTAGGTGGGGAAGATGGAACTGAATGCTGGGAGAAAGAAGGGAAGAGTGAGGGAGAAGTCATGGAGCTGCCATCAGAAATAGACGTGGGAAACTTTGCTAGTTGGTCACAACCTCGTGGTGATGCACAGATTAATGGAGATGTGTCGGAGCCCATATGGGTCCAACACAGATTCTCTAACTAGACTGGAACGGAGTCGCGAGGAATAATCAGACACAGCTTACACGGTCATCATGGAAAAGGCCAGCCGCCTCCTTTATTGTCCAAACATCTTATATACCCTCACCAAATGAGCGGGAACACACCAAGACTGTTGCCTAGGCAACCAGGTGCCTGGGCTCTCGTCAAGTATGCATCTAGCAGTCAGGTAGGCCCTGAATTAGCATCTCTATAAGATAACCTTCAAATTGCATAAGGAAAGAAACCCCAAACATCCTGACCAGTTTCAGTCAACACCTCTTCTCAGGTAATTCACACTTTAACAAAGGAAGCTAGGAGCAAGGCATCCTGGCTTTTGTTAAGGGCAGACAGCTTGTCTGAGCTATGTATTCAGCTCAAACCGGGGCAATGGCTTTTGTGGCATATCGGAATATGCACCCACAGAGATGGGTTAAATTAAGATGTAAGAGTTAGCCAATGAGAAGCTAGAGCTAATGGGCCAAGCTGTGATGTAATTAATACAGTTTGTGTGATTTTTTTTTTTCGAGGCTAAGTGGCTGGGAACCAACAAGCAATCTCCTTACAACATGTGGTTGTTACCCACTGGGCAGAATGTCAGAAGTGAAGGGCGGGCAGTGCTAGCTCTGTGGACGTTAGTTGGTTATGGGACCCTCAGTGATGGTGTCAGTTGGGCCAAAGACAGATGTCCCAAGTCCTCACTCATACTGGATCTGTGCTTTTTCTTTTTTCAGAGACAGGGTGTCTCTATGTAGTTCTGGCCAGCCTTTAATTGACAGGTCTGCCTGCCCCTTCCTCCTGTGTGCTAACATTAAAGGTGTGCACAAGCATGCCAGACTTGTTTGTAACTGTGAGACACTGAAAGGGAAAGGAGACTGTTGAATCCAAGTATGATGAGAAAGACAAAGTCCACGACTGTCCTATTGAAGTGGGCTGTATTTTAGAGATGGACCTGGAACTGGCCAGCCACTGTCACCGTAAAGCAGGATTTTAGAGAGCAGCCATTACTGCCTTTGAGGTCCCTTTTATGAGGGAGAAATAAAAGATCATCAGCCATAAGTGTGTTCTCATGGGCGAGAGAATTGGCTGGTAAAGACTGTTAGAGAAACACAGCGAGGAAGACAAGGATATAATCAGGTAAATGGGGTCACATGTTTT
The DNA here is from genome assembly GCF_014885135.2 of Alexandromys fortis. Classification (NCBI taxonomy): domain Eukaryota; kingdom Metazoa; phylum Chordata; class Mammalia; order Rodentia; family Cricetidae; genus Alexandromys; species Alexandromys fortis. The sequence continues at coordinate 1,488,084 of NW_026068013.1, read as the reverse complement.
GCAGGAAACCTCAGATTTAAGAAAAATTAACTTATATAGAACACAATGGGCTTCTTATTTTTAAGACAAGTTGTTCCCATTTTGGCTCATAAAACTAATTCTAGATTATTCTATAGTTGATGTTTATGAGATATTTTAATCTCTCATAACTTTTTTTGAGGTTTTATTTATTTTTATCATATGTGTATGTGTTTTTCCCAATGTCTGTGTATATGCTATGCAGTGCCCATAAAGGCCAGAGGAGGGCGTTGGAGCCTCTGGAGCTGGAGGGTGTGGGAGTCAAACCTGGCTCTTCAGTAAGAGCAACTGTTCTTAAGTGTTGAGCAATTTCTACAGTCATCGTTTAATCTTTTTTTAAAAAAAATAAAAAACAACGAAAAACCCCAAAAGGCCCTGAATGTTCACTCATTCAGATTTGATAATCATTTTTAATTTTATTAAAACTTTAATTACATTTACTTATTTATGTGCATGTGTATGTCTCTCTGTGTGTATGTGTCTGTGTGTCTGTATGTGTTAGGGGCAAGGAGCCACATTCATGCAGCAATCAATTCTCTCATGTTTCTGGTCGTGATTGATGGCAGCTGCCTTTACCCACAAACCATCATTTCTTAGGATCACTCTTTGCTAAGGCAATGTTGAGATTTTACCTTAGTGGGTAAACTATCTGTCTGACTGTCAAAAAAAAAAAAAAAAAAAAAAAAAAAAAAAAAAAACTCTTTCTTGTAGCCAGGCAGTGGTGGTGCACGCCTTCAATCCCAGCACTAGGGAGGCAGAGGCAGGCGGATCTCTGTGAGTTCGAGGCCAACCTGGTCTACAAGACCAGGGACAGGCTCCAAAACTACATAGAAACCCTGTCTCTAAAAACCAGAACAGCACAAGCAGCATTGGTATAACTTCCATCTCATGGGGGAGGTGGAATCTATTTTCATTAAAAGGGGGATGGGACAAAAGGAGTCTGGGATACAAAGTGAGTCACTGTCTGGAATAAAAACCAAAACAACTACAGAGGAAAGATGATACACTTCTATAGCACAGACGACAACAGTTTAGTATTTGCAGGGAAACTGAAATAGCCAAGCCATGCTTCAACAATAAATACCTTTGTATAATAGCAGGAAGGGTTGGGTGGAGAGAGGAAATAAATGGTAAGAGTTGACAATAGTCTGGTGAGAGACTAAAGAAAGGTGACACATAATCCCTTGTGAGTCTTGATCTTGAGTAGAAAGATGTGTTAGGCACTCCGGAGAAAAGCAGCCACACGTGTGGAGGCCTAGGGATGCACTTACAGTCAGTGTGCTTGTCAAGCATGCACGAAGTCCTGGGTTCCACACCCAGCACGTCAAACCTGGTGTGGTGTTGCACACCTACAGTCCCATCACTCACGAGTTCAGGGTTCTTCTTGACTTCACCTTCAGTCTGAGTCCAGCATGGGCTACATAAGATCCTGTCTCTAATAGAAAGAGAATGGTGATGAAATCAAGACGAGAGCCAGAGGAACTGCAGTCTCCCACAGACCTTCACTCCTTCAAGTATTTTCCCCAGGGAAGGAGGTGGGTGGTTTATTTTGTCTTTTGAGCAATCCATTTTTAACTTAGGTTGTAGCAATAGTGAAATCTTTGGGGTTTTTCATTTTTAATTCCTATGGAATTTGTGGTTCCATAGACATTGTGGATAAAATCTGGGCAAGTATTGGGTTTCTGTTGTTGTTATTTTTAGGCAGAAATCTTCTGGAATAGCTTCCCAAACACATATCATTCATGGGATTGCAGACTGTTTGGTCTTCCTGAGCAGCCCGCTCCACTGTTTATTGTTCCTGAAGCCCTCCTGAAGATAGTAACTGAATACCAGATTAAATGTGTTATGCTTACAATGAAAATATTTCATATTCTGGATTTGCTGTCATAATAAATAGGGATTTAATAGTTAATGTTTGTTGGGAGTGAGTATTTGTTCTGAACTAGAAACTGTGCTTAGCCAATTTCATATAATATCCACAGAAGTATTGCGTAAAGTCAGCGTCTTCCTTTTTTTACAAGAGAAACCTGGAATTTAGTGAAACTAAGTTCCTGTTTACAGAAGCACAGCAGTCAGTCCCCAGAGTGACATCCACGCTTGCTTGTCTCAATCTGTAACACAAGGAAACGAATCTTCCTAACTCAGGGTTCAGTTTCCTGTTCCGTAACATTTACAGAACAGGACGTCCCATCCATGTTAGAAACAGATGTTTTGACTTGTGTCACCTTTGAGAAAAATGGATGTCTCCTATGTGATATGGGTGTAGTGACGAAGAGCTGGAATGCTCATCTCTTAATGTGAGGCCATTCAGACATGGCTGTTGGGGTTTACCTTCTTTGATGTACTGAAAGTCCCTCTGTCCCAACCTAGTATGTGACAGATTTGTTTGGTGGCCTTGAGTAGCCTGCACTTCCTTGTATCTCCTGGGCAGTGTCAGGGCCACATGGTCCCTGCTACTTCTGTCTCTGGTGCTGTGTCTCCCTCAGCTTGTCCACTGCCATCAGGAACATCTCTCAAAGCCTGTAGGGAGAGACCATTCCTTGACTCAGTTTTACTTAAGCTCAAACCACATTTATTGAGTGACTAATAATCTCTGAGTTTTCTTCTGGGGTCTCCTTGAGGAAGATTTCTCTAAATTATGCAACAACCATTATTTTTTGACTTGTACATGAAATAGAAAGTTGCAGACTAAACAGGTAGAGACTTTTTTCAAGTGAAAGCCGTAGAAACCACAAGTCCCCATTGTGTTTCCCTTGGAATGTGCCACACCCAGCATGCTTTTCTTATGACTTTTCTCCATAGAACAGGCTGACACTTGTGATTTCAGAGGGAACACTAAAAACATCCCTGAGATGATTAAAACTGAAGCTTGCTTGCTGTACACCTGGCGTGGCCTGTTCTGAATGTGCAGGGTGTGACGTGGCCTGTCCAGTAGTGTGCAGAGTGACTTATGTTAAATTAAGGCTCCTGTTCCACTACCATGAGCATTTCAGCAATTTATCTACAGTGGGTTCTTTGTACTGGATTCCCTCTCTTTTTTCTTTTCTCGCCCTCCCTCTCCCCTCTGTTTTTCTCTCTCTTCCCTTCATCTTTCCCCATGTGTGTGTCATCACAAATGGACTAAGGTTAAAAAAAGAAAAGAAAAGAAAAGAAAAGAAAAGAAAGAGGAGCAAATATGTATGTATCCCCAAGGAGCTCTATCCCTCAGAGCCCACCCCCAATGACACACTTCCTCCCACAAGGCCCCACTACATAAACTTGTAAACTTCCACAATCTCCACGAATAGCACCACCAATGGGGGCAGGTTCAAATACAGGAGCCCTGGCAGATGGTATTTCTCATTCAGTGCACAACAGTAAAACATGGGAGCTTCTTGCAAGAGCATAGAGGGAGAGAAGGACATAAGCTGAGAGTTCGAGCTCTTTACCCAACTTCCAGCAATTTCTGCTTCCAACAAGCAAACCCTCACAAGACATTGTAACAGGTGCTGGTAGACCCGTGGGTGATGGGATTTCCTAACTTTATTACAGTGTTTAAAATGTGCTGGATGAGTGAGGTATAGACATACCTAAGATAAAATGGAAAATAGAGAAAGCATTACAAGAGCCACTGTGTATAAGTCCGTGAAGAAAGGATGAAAGTGTTGCGCTGGAAGAGACAGGGTGAGATTTTGGAGGACATGGAGGAGTCTCAAAGAAGGGACCATCTGACTCTAGAGTATGAACTAAGTCTATGTTTTTTTAAAAAAAATATTTATTTTTACTTTATATGCATTAGTGTTTTGTCTTCATGTATATCTGTGTGAAAGTGTCAGGTCTCCTGTAACTAGAATTATGGACAGCTGTGAGCTGCCATGTGGGTGTTGGGAATTGAACTGGGGTCCTCTGTAAGAGCAGTGTTCTTAACTGTTGAGCCATCTCTCCAGCCCCTAAGTATATATTCTAAGTGGATGAGATAACAGAACTACAAGACAGAAAATGGTTTATTTAAGATGGTGAAATATTTCTGCTGCCAGTGGATTTTGATAGGCATGATTAGGTTGGTCCACAGAAGCTATCCTTTAGAAGTTTTTGGACACAGACATTTGTTAGCCTTGCTGGTCTCTGGCTACGTTTCTCGAGTTCCTGTTCTTACTGACACCTGTGGAGTTCTCCCTGAGGAGGATGGACAGTACCTTCTGAGTGGCCACACTGTTCAGAGACTGCAGTGTGACAGGTGCTAGGAATGCTGGCTGGCTTCCCTGTGTTGCAGTTCTGGTCAAGCTCTGATGTTAGCCTGTGTGACCTCGGGGAACAGCCTCATCCTCCCTTCCCTTCCCTTCCCTTCCCTTCCCTTCCCTTCCCTTCCCTTCCCTTCCCTTCCCTTCCCTTCCCTTCCCTTCCCTTCCCTTCCCTTCCCTTCCCTTCCCTTCCCTGATTTATTTACTCCTTTTTAATTGAAGACGAGGTGCATGCACACAACAGCACATGTGTGGACATCAAAGGACAGCGCTCAGAGTTTGGCTCTCTCCTCCTATGTGTGGACTTCTTTACCCACTGAGCCACCTTGGTGGTCCATGCACACTCTTCCTGTAACTCTGGCTTTTCAAGTGTAAGATGGAAACACTGCTGTCTAATTCTCATGGCTGATTTGGAGTGAGTGCTTTGGAAGGTACCAACTGCTGCATCTGTTTTGTATAGTCCATAGGGTTAACTGTTCTAGAGAATTTATTCATCAACTCTGGTGCAGTTAGTTATATCCTTCCTACCTTCATTAGACTGTGCTCTCTGTACAGAAGCATCGATACATCTGCCCTGTTCTGACTTCTCTTGTTTGTTTTTTTGAGACAGAGTCTAACGTGTCCCAGACTGGACTGAAACTTGCTTCATAGCTGAGGCCGATCTCGAACCCCTGGTCTTCCTGCCTCCACCTGCCATTAGGGTGACAGGGTTGCGCCACCAGGCCTTTCTTTGTTTCTGTCCCTGTGTTCACATTCCTGCATACTGTCTGCTCTCCTCACGGGTGGCGTGAAATCTGGGAAGATGGCCCCTTGGCGTTCTGTTCGCACCTCATGCTGGAGAAGCTATATTTAGGAAGCATGGTTTCTAACAGTGGACTGACAAATTATATGTGCTCCCATAGAAATTTCTTACCTCTGCAGTTAACAAAGTCATAGTAAATCCAGTGATACAGATCTGGGAAGATGGCCCTTTGGAGTTCTGTTTGCACATAATCCTAGGGAAACACATTTGGGAAGCATGGTCTCTGACACTGGATGACAGATTATATGTGCTCCCATGCAAACATCTTACTTGTACAGTTAACAACGTTATAGTAAATCCAATGATGCTTCTAAAATATAGGTAGGCCTCTCCCCCTAAGTCTGTGTTGTGAAAGAGAAGCTATAATTAACATTTACTTGACGCTTTGTACTTTTCTTATGAAATGAGGTCTCAGTGTGTCATTACTGTTATCTCTTCATGGGTGGTACGGTTATTATTGTCGACGAAAGCCTAATGTCATGTCTTCCAAGTCAGATGCGAATGGCAAGATAGTCCATGTTTAACTCACAGGTAGGCAGGGAAAGAAGCAGTGTGCATGGTGCCCAAGCATGTTGACTGTCAGTGACATCACTCACTACAAATGAATGCAGCCTCTGCTCTCCTGCCTCTAAATGTAACTACTTTGGCTCCAGCTGGAATGGGTTCTCTGGTTGTCTTTAGACCCCTGTGTCTGGGTTAGATCCTCTGGATGACACGTTTCATATTCTCTCTTTTTGTTGGGCAAAAAACATGACAAGAAATGATGTGGGGATTTATGCAGAGGATAGGCGAGGTACTGTACATTAAAGGTCAGTGGGGGGTGGGGGTGTGCTAAAGAAGCTGACTATGTGCTGAGGTTGGGAATTTTTTGTCTCTTAGCAGAGTCCTTGCTAAGAGCAGGCTATAGAGACCCAGCAAGGAAGGGAACAGAGCTGGAGGACTCCAGTATAAATATGATGAGGGAACCAGCTTAGTCCCAGAGATTGGGTCAAATAAGTGGTTTAACATTGGTTTATAAATCATACAAGAATACTATTAAATAGAATACATAAGTCATCTAATCTGAGAAAAATACTATATATTTTCTTACTGTAAACATCTGTGGAGATTTGGCAGTAAAAGGTCAGCGTGGCTCTGAGAGATGAGAACATTACCATTTTGCTGATGTACTGTGAAGTTTGTTTTTAATTTCATTTGACACATTTGAGTGGAGTTTAAGGACCTGCCACTGCTGTTATAAATCCTTTGCAGATATTAATTCATTTAATTCTGAAAATGAGTCATTGTTATTCTGTTTTTGTGTAAAATAGCAGGAATCCAGGAGACAGGAGTTTAGCAAGTAGTGCTATGCTACATTTGCAAGCAAGTCGAGGGGCTTGACTTTCAATCCAGCAGCCAGGCTCAGAGCTAGAAATCATTCTCTTGGGCTGCATCCAAGGTTGCTGCTTCCCAAGGATTTGCAACTTTTGTAGGGACCGGGCTTGGATGGTGCTTTATTTTTCACCCCAGAAATAAAGAATTTCTTTTCTGACGTTAGACTCTGACTCTTGTTTGGATTGAAGTCTGGATGGGAGTGCATTACTTGGTCTTTTTTGTGAACAGCCTCTTGGGTCATCTTTCCTCTTCCGCGTCTAAGCCAGTACTCCATGGGGGAAAGCATGATCCTACCTTTTTCAGAGTGTGCAGGGAGCTCTTCCTAACCACCACTCAGCCTCTCCCCACCCCCACATTCCTTGATCCAGGCTTCTAGATCGTTTACTGGCCCCACTCTCTCCTTGAAGGGTCAAAGGCCCTGTTAGCAGGGCAGTTCCAGACTTTAAAGCATGTAGTTATCAAATTTTGCTTCAATTTGCCAAACTCTTATTTTAAAACTGTCTTTCCCGGGATTTCCTGTGGCTCTTTTCCTCATGGTGGTTCTCTTCACTGCAGATCTATCCATGGCTGTCCAGAAGTTCTCCCAGTCTTTGCAAGACTTCCAGTTTGAATGTATTGGAGATGCGGAAACCGATGACGAAATCAGTATTGGTGAGTACTGTAGCCCACGAGCTTGACCACAGGTAGTGATCTCATTGGAATCACACAGGTATCACACATATCTAAATAATAAACACCTACAATAGCCTCTGGCTTTAATAAAACTGAAGGTATGATTTTGGGTTTCTGTAAAAATATTACAAATTGTTTCTAAATTGACCGGCTTTCTTCATTGGGAAATTACTTTACTCATTCCAACTCAGATCAGCTCTTTGGAAAAATACAGATAACAATTTTTGTGGGCCTTCAAATACAGACTGGGCGTGTACTCAATATATCTAGTAGAGGATTTAAGCAATACTCTTTTTTTTTTCTCTAGTTAATAGTTAATTCTTTCCTAACACTAGGATTTGTTTCAAAAGGAAACAATCCACATTTAGTCATGATGTGTTGAACTAATGTTCTAACAGATTACGACTCAACAAGTTTCAGGCCGGAAGTATTTTTCATTTGTGGAAAATTTTTGAGACTGGGTCTCATGTATCCCAGATTTCCCTCAACTACTAAGTAGCAAAGGTGACTTAAATTTCCAGTCTTCCTGCAGTTTATATCTTTTGGGTAGTCCAAGCGAATGTGTGTGCCTAGTTTGCATATTACTGGGATGAAACCCAGGGCTTCAGTGCATGCAAAGCAAGCTGCTGCTTACTTAGTGAGCTATATGCTTAGGAGTGTGAGCTTCTCTGAGACGGGAGTGTAAACATGGCTGCTGTCTGGATTTGTGGGTTACAAAATGTGTTGCTTGTGCCTACTGGGGAGTCTGAAGGAAGTGGGAAGAGCCCTGCTTGCTACGTGAGCATCAGACATGTTCCCTTCCTCTGCCATCCTTCAGATGAGTGGGAAAGATCATGGCTGCTCAGCTGCCACTGTCATCTGGAACTGTAGTGCCATGTTGCTTGTCCCAGTGTTGGACACTGGAGACCCTAGCCTAGGTCTTCTGTGTGCTTAGCGGATGTTGTTCTGCTTGCTTGACATTTGCATCGTAAACATATATGGCTCCCGACACAGCCAGATAAAACCCAAATTATATTGCTAAGATAGTAAGACATCAGCATCATTATTTAGAAAAATAATACTTAAGTAATCGTGTTATTTTTTACTTAGTTATAAAGTAAAACTCTGTGCAGGTAAAAGTCAGGCCCCTTTCTGTAAGTCTGAGCATTTGATGTGGGCTTACCTCTGGAGTCAGTCTTTTGGAGATATGACTTAAGAAGCCTTTCATTTTTTTCTGTGTGTTGCTAATAAAGTGAAGCAGATAATTGGTATTCTCTTTGCAGGGGATTACGCAAATATTTCTTTGTTTTTATAAGTCATCATTTTTAATAGTTTGGTGACTTTATTCCATCAGGTTCATACACATGAATTTATGGAAATTATAAAGCAGCGTCTGGAGCACATCCAGGTTGTTCCAGATTGATCTTTCACCTACGACTGCTAAGAATGCAGGTACCAGCTATCTGTAGCGTCTCTAACTGTCCAGTGAGCTTTTGATGTAAAGTTTCTCTTGAAGTCACACTTGAAGAATGTGGGAGTTGTAGAGCAGGGGTTTTAGCCATGATGCTCTGCCGCCTTCCAAGAGGGCTGTAGGTAATTTCCCAGGCTTGTGGGAAACTTGATCTCTCATCTGTTTGACTCTTTCCAGCTTAATTAAAGGAGCATTGTGATGTTCTGCTTGCTTGTAGATTAGATTTGACAGGTGTGCAGTATTGACTAGTGGGTGAAGGCTTACTGTAAGCTGCCAGTGCTAACTGCATTCTAATGTTTAAGGGCTTTGTGGGATGAGAGAGTAGATTAGAGATGAGGTGATGGTTAATTAAGGGGTAAATGTTGCTTGCTAATTTTACATCAAGAGATATAATAGTCAGGGTTCTCTAGAGTCACAGAACTATATATAAACACAATACTATATATATACATAAATATACATATCTACAGTTTTGTGTTTATATATATTTATAATCATAACACTATACATAACTATAAGGGAATTTTTGGAATGACTTACAGGCTGCAGTCCATCTAATCCAAGAGTGGCTAGCTGTGAATGGAACGTTCAAGAATCTAGTAGTTGCTCAGTCCATGAGGCTGGTGTCTCAGCCTGTCTTCTGTATATGCTGGAATCCCAAAGAAGTAGGCACCAATGCCAGTGAAGGAATGAATGTGCCTACAAGGTTGAGGGCAGGCAGGTGGAGAACAAACAAAATCTTCCTTCTTCCATGTCCTTTCATACAGGCTTTTAGCAGAAGCTGTGGCCCAAATTAAAGGTGTGTCTTCCCACCTCAAAATCTAGATTAAAGGTGTCTGTAATTTTGCCTCAAGGTCTGGATCAAAAGTCTATGTCTTCCAGCCTCAAGGACTGGATCATAAGTGTGCCCTCCATTTCTGGACTGTAGTCATTCTAGATACAGTCAGGTTGACAACCAAGAACAGCCATCACAAGAGATTTAAGGGCTACGTGCTAGCTACTTTATTCATCTTTGTATGTTTGTGCTGCTGAAGATGGAACCCAGGAATTCCCCTATACTAGGCAAGTATTCTACCGCTGAACTACAGTCCCAGTCTTAAGCAAAATGTTTTCTTTTATGCAGAATTTTTTCTATAACCACTTACGTAAAAATATAGTAAACTCATTTTTGTTAATCACCCAACATTTATATCTTGTAACCCAGCCTCCAAATTCAGTATAAGGACATCAAAATAAATTCTGTGGGTACTAGAAAACTTTGACTAATCTCTCCTAACATGAGAATTGTGAAGTTATCCCAGTCTGTTTGCATGGACAGGGTGTAATAGTCTGTCCTGTCCCTTTAAGAGACAAGCCCCATCCACTCCCTCCCCACCCACCACCACAGAGGCAGGCAGATCTTCCTTCCTACCTGTAGCCTGAGCTTTCCTTTTCCTTCTCTCTCCCAAAGGGGTAGCTGCTGTCTGTGGCTCCGCTCCTCTCACCACCTCTCTTGGTCGCTCACCCTGCCTAGGCTCCCAGCCTGGAACTTACTGCTCCTAGTGGCTTGCCATTGTCTCGTGCCTACTGCCCACTTGGGGAACAGCACCGTTTTATTTTATTTTATTTTTTTTTTTGCCAAGTATGAGGCTGCTGGGGTGGACAGCAGAATATCCTTGCACAGTTATTCAGGGTAAGGTGCAGCATGTCATGTCCTAACCCTACCTGTAGAAGCCCAGTTTGAGTTTCGGCTTTATTTACTCAGTTCAGTGACACAATGACAGAGCTTTATGTGTGGTGCATGCCTTTGATTCCAGCACTTGACAGGAGGGCAGAGGCTTGAGGTCAGTCTTGTCTACATAGTGAGTTCCAGGACAGTCGGAGCTACATAGTGAGACCCTGTCTCAAAATAAATTAACAAAACAAAATGAAAAACAAAAACAGAGAGAGAGGGAGAGAGAGAGAGAGAGAGAGAGAGAGAGAGAGAGAGAGAGAGAGAGAGGAGAGAGGGAGGAGGGAGGATTATCCCAGCATTGATGAATGGCCAAGACAGCCTCAGCCAAAATAGCCTTGAGATTTACCTGGCCTGGCTGTAAAGCCTGATGATTTAAGAACAACACCAGAGAGGATCTCTCCTAAGCAAAGAGCCTGAGTGCAGAGTGAGGTGTGAAGTCAGGGGCAGGCTTTGGGTGTGTAAAGATGGTGGTGAGCACAGGACACACGATGATAGGTGAGGGGCAAGGTTCTCATGTGCTGGTGGTGGAGGAGAGAGGTACAGGCCTTGAGTGAGGAAAAGATTGTGGTTTTACCATGGCAGCTTAGCTACTTAGTTTGTGGAGGCTGTTCTGGGGAGACTGTTCAGGGAGGAGGCCAGTGTCCAGCCCGTAAATCTTTCCCCCTCTTCAGCTCTTCTTTTCTACCTACACTCATAGCCTTTTGACCTTTTTTGTTTGTTTGTTTTGTTGCTGTTTTGCCAGTGATACTTGGTTTGAAACAAAACAAATTACTCATCCAGGATCCAGTAGAGAATTCTTGGGGGAGGGCACTCCCGTGCTTACATCCCAAATAGAGAATTCTATTCTGCACACCCCTTCCCAGTCAAGCACTGCTAGGAGCCATTGCTTCTCTTCTTCAAGGATAGATGAGCTGTGGGTTTTTGCGTGCACACACTGGCCTGCCTGTTGCTTATAGCACTGGATGAGTGGAAGTAGCTTGCTGAGTTTAGCCAAATTCCTGTCCAGTTGGGCTTGAATTGCTTGCTTTGTGTACCACTTAGGGGTTCTGAGCTAAGAAGACCGAGTTAGGAATCTGAAAGGTAGAAATAAATGATAGTGGTGGAAGGTGTCAGCCTTTCTCTTACGTGATGTATTTATAGGGAAAATTAGAAGAAAATACACAATTATTTTGCTATGATCTATTACTATGCAGTAATATTTTTCCAATACAAAAGCATAGTATTGCACTGGTATTCCTGGTGCCCACATATGCTGGGATTGTCCAGGTTCCAACAGGAGTTATATGCACACCTTAAGACTAGTGAGAAGAAAAGGATTTGCATATGGCAAGCAATCTTATTCTATCAAAAACTATTTACAGTCATTCAATTTAGATATTTGAAAAGTCAAAGATGCTACTGTGAGCCTACCTGCAAGACAGGGTCTTACAAGGTTAGCTAAGCTCTTAAGAGTGTAGGGTAATGAAGGCTGTGCATCTTCATATATTACTCTAGAATTTAGTCCTTTTATACCAAAGGTGGAACTTGCGAGTTATTTTGATTTGTTCTTCTATTTAATGACTATAATTTGCAATAAATTTTTAATATATTAGGGCATGTGACACATGTATGTGTTTGCATATTTGAGTGTTGGGGTATGTGTGTATGTGTGTGTGTGTGTGTGTGTGTGCACGTACATGTTCAGACCATCCTGTATATATGGAGGTCAGAAGATAAGCTCAGTGTTGGTCCCAGTCATCAGCATGTTTGAGAGGGTTTCCGTCATTGTTCATGGCTGACCATTGCAGGCAGCTTCCAAGGAGCCTCCCAGTCTCTGCTTCTCATCTCACCACAGTTCCAGGATCATGTGTGTACTGCCAAGATGAGCTTTTACAGTGGACCCTGCTTCTTTAATCTCAGGTCCTCACTCTTGAATGTCAAGTGTTCTACCCACAGAGCCATCTTCCCAACCCTTGAAATAATCCCTACGCCCAAGACTTACCAAAAAAAGAGAGTCTAGACTTTAAAGAAATTCAAATACTTTTAATCAAGCCAACCTGGTGCCAGTACAGTGTTAGACCTTAATCCAAGGCCAAGTTTCTTTGTTCTGAGCAGTGCTGGAAGTCATCTGGCTGTGCATGTGCTGTGTGCAGAAACAGCTTAGGTAGGGATGCAGTGCTGCTAGGGAGACTATGCAGTGTGCAGAACCAGCTTAGGTAGGGATGCAGTGCTACTAGGGAGACTATGCAGTATGCAGAAACAGCTTAGGTAGGGACGCAATGCTGCTAGGGAGACTATGCAGTGTGCAGAACCAGCTTAGGTAGGGATGCAGTGCTGCTAGGGAGACTGCAGTGTGCAGAACCAGCTTAGGTAGGGATGCAATGCTGCTAGGGAGACTATGCAGTGTGCAGAACCAGCTTAGGTAGGGATGCAATGCTGCTAGGGAGACTATGCAGTGTGCAGAACCAGCTTAGGTAGGGATGCAGTGCTGCTAGGGAGAATCTCGGGAGACTCTTGAGAAAGTCTGTGAAGATAGGACATTTGTATTCAGGAGATTAAAACATTTACCCAGAAGGAGAGTCAGTTTGCTAGTAAATATTTCAAGTGAAGACTTCCTTCATTTAGACACACCTAAACAGAACATTCTTGTCCTAGAGATAGATAGGTAAGACGTAGTCACCTGCCAACTGAGGTGAGCGTGCCAAACCCTCTAGTGGAGAAAGGAGCCGCCCCATTGGGTGGTTCAGAGTAAAGTGTGTGTTGTTATGACCGTCTAGCTATTTCTGATCTGACTAGTATGTTCCTGTCCCAGTGTTTAACTCTGTTTTGGAAGCAAATGTGTGCTCATAGTAATGAGGGTTGTTACCGTCTCCTACTTCCTACTTACCTCCTGAGTCATTTCGGTGGCCCTGCTTTTGTTCGAGACAGGGTCTCATGTAGTCCAGTCTAGCCAATGAACTTGCTATGTGCCTAAGAATGATCTTGAGTCCAGATCTGCCTGCCTTCACCTCCATAGTGTTGGGATTACAAGTGTGTGCCACCATGCCTGGCTTCGTGGGCGTGCTTGAGTCAACATCGCTTTGTCCAAGTGTAAATATGTGTTCTTTGATTATCTCTTTGGTGCTGAGGGCCTGTGTGCTACAGCAATGAAGTAATGACACACAGTTTTTTTGTTTGTTTGTTTGTTTTGTTTTTTCGAGAACAGGGTTTCTCTGTAGCTTTGGAGCCTGTCCTGGAACTCCCTTTGTAGACCAGGCTGGCCTCGAACTCACAGAGATCTCCCTGCCTCTGCCTCCCGAGTGCTGGGATTAAAGGCGTACGCCACCACTGCCTGGCCATGACACACACTTTAGAGCCTGATCACTGGAGACCGGTCTGAGGGTGTCACTGAAGACATGGCCTCGGTGAGGCAGGTGGAAAAGCTTCTGTTTCCTTGGGCTTTAACAGGGCGGAAGGTTGGACCAGCAGTTTGCTCTGTGTTATGGGGGAATTTTTGGATAAGGTAGAAACAGAGATGGAAAAGATGCATTTTATGAAAACAGGTGTGTCCTGCAGAGTTGGCCCAGCAGTTAAAATGCTTGCTACACAAACAAAAATACCAGAGTTCCAATATCCAAAACTCACAAAAATACCAGGCTTAAACTTCCAGCCTCTAAAGGTGCAGAGGATCCCCAGAGGAACCTGGCTGGGGAGACTCACCGTATCATATCACAAGCCCTGGGGTCAACTGAGAGACCTACAGAGTGTGAGTGTCAGAGGAGCATGCCTAACATTCACCTCCAGCTTCCACATACAGGTGAACACACATGCGTGAGCATTTGCCTGTACACACAGGCACAAAGAATAAGAGTAAACCCAACTCATCTGTTATAAATCCGGAATCACTTCTGCTAAAGAGATCACTAGTTAATTTTAATTTAGAACCCATTTTTCTTCAAAATAAACTAGTGATTAAATTATTGAAAACATTTATGTAACAATTTTCTTCAGAATTTGGTTACCAACTTACATACTCCCCCTACACCGGCACCATACAACTGCCCGTAAGATTGTTAGGTGATGCCCAGGCTCAGCAAGTGGGAACCCTTGGAAGCCATGAGACTGCTTGGCCTTTTTTGACCCTTAGGCATCTGCCTGTGAACTAGTAATTTGAGATTCTCTTTTAAAAATGTCATAAACAAAAAAATGCCATTACCAACCACAAGTTTTCTAAAAAAAAAAAAAGACCTCTGATATTTTACCAAACTCAAGGAAAAAGGTTCCCTACTTGTTTACTGAATCAAAAGAAAGTCTGCCGGGTTTACCAACCATCGTTGCAGTCCACTTAAGTGTGGTTGTAAATCAGAGTCCTGAAAGTGGGACATTCCCAAAAGTCCAGATTGTTTATACAAATAACATTTTCTTCTGAACTCTGTGGAGCAAGCATATTTTGCTCCTTAATAGCTCTCAGTTGGACAATTGAATTATTGTTTTCCATTTCTCCTTTTTTTAAACCACCCTTATTTTTGTGCCCTCATGGAAACCACCCACAAATAATGCTGGAAGCAGCTGAGTGCAGCTTAGAAGAGGATTCCTCGGTTAGCAGGCATGAGAATGCGACTTTAGAAAGGTCACATGTCAGGTGGAGATTTTATTTACTTTCTTACCTTACGTTATATTTTACTTATTGTCTTACCTCATTTTTTAGATAGGTTCTCACATAGCACAGACTAGCCTACAGTTAACTGTGTAGTCAAAAAATAGCCTTAACTTTCCAGTCCTCTCAAGGGCTTGGTCCCCAGGTGTGGGCCACCATGCTCGGCTCATCTGAATTTTAAAAAACACCAGTTAATTCAAAACTAGTTTGTATTTTCTTAATTTCAGGGTTTTATGAAAGAAAAATACTAGAAAACCTTGCCATGTCACAAGCCTGAAAAAACAGATTTTTTTTTTTTGATGTGCACGAGTTTCCTAAAACCATGTTTCTTTTGTGTTCAGATTGTACCTTTCAGTCTCGTTTTATTCTACGAGGGGCTCTGTGTCTCCTCTAGCTGTTTGAAGGAACGAGGTTTGACCCTCATTCCCACACCTTCTCAGTGCACTAGAGTGCTGTTTGTAAGCTCTGCTTAGTGCTTGTTGACCGCCTGGCCTCCCTGCAATGCCACCTAGACTCTAGAGAAATAAGAAATAAGCCTCCGAAAGATGCGTGGGCAGAATGCATGAGTCACACTAAAAACATAGTTGGGTATAGTGGCACATTCTGCAGTCCCAGCTACTCTGGACCTGAGACAGGAGGGTGATGGGTTCAAAACCAGTTTGGGATATCCAGTGAGACCCTGTCTCATATTTACATATGTCTATCATGATTTTTAGGTATAGTAGTCTAAATTTGGAGAAGTAGGTTACACATATATATGTATGTATATGCATATATGCATGTATATGCATGGCATATGATTCTTACATGCATGTTAGAAACATACATTTCCTAATGTTTGTAAACATAAATATAAATTTCAAAGTAGATTTGAAGATTTTTTTTGTTCTTTTGATATGGACTACCCATTCTATTTTAATCTCTGTGCATCCCCTTTGGGACAAGGCCTTGGAGGGTGATCCAAGCTTTTGTCCACATGTAGTGCACTGACTCAAAGGTCATATGGTTGTGATACTCCCTCCCTCCCTGATAGCATATGACTTTAAGAAGGCCTATTTTAGACGGGTAGCTAGAGATCAAATAGACTGTCGTCTATTGTTAGTAACACCATTATCTCAAAATTAATCTCAGCCAAAAAATGGTTAGACCACAAAATAATTGCAGAGGTCACCTCAAAGTCAGAATGCAGCAACACACAGACTCCAGTGAATACAAACTCATCTCCACAAAGTACACTCTGCACCCCAAATCAATATTCTTGGTGCTAGCTTGACTGTGAACAGAAGAGTCAGAAACTTGGGTGGCCCGACTTGCCCAAACTTGACTGCTTGAAGCACGGGTACGGTGGTGGCTGTGACTTACTGAGGACGATAATAGGATGATTGTTTCTCTGTCTTCTCTCAGAGCAAGAGCCACAGCAGCACTTTTAGAGTCAGAAACCTGCTGTGTAGCTTCCTCTCTCCACTCTGAAACTTGCCTGTGCTTGCATTTCCTGTCTGTAAAACTCATTATTCCTTACAGCTTAGACGGCGGCCATGACTGAAACTCACTCCGTGGCTTAGGCCATTTATATTTATACTTTCATTGGGGAAAGCAACAGTAAAAGCTGACATGAAATCAGAGTTGTGTTGAGTGTGTTAAATGCTACAGGAGCAGCTTATACTGTGCTGAGACCAAATCCAAGATAGGTCAGTCTTGGCTGGGTGGGAGGGAACCTGAAGGAAGCCATCTTCAAGACAGATCTGTTCAGGGCAGGTGTACAGAAGCAGTGAAGACGGAAAGCGTCCCTGATCTATGGAAGGGAAGATGTGGCAGCTATAGTAACTGCTCTCATATTGATGGGAAAGCATCCCTGTCTATGGAAGGGAAGGCGTGGCAGCTATAGTAACTGCTCTCGTATTGATGGGAAAGCATCCCTATCTATGGAAGGGAAGGCATGGCAGCTATAGTAACTGCTCTCGTATTGATGGGAAAGCGTCCCTGATCTATGGAAGGGAAGATGTGGCAGCTATAGTAACTGCTCTCGTATTGATGGGAAAGCGTCCCTGATCTGTGGAAGGGAAGGCGCGGCAGCTATAGTAACTGCTCTGACATATGGATGACTAAAATTACTGACAGAAGCAGCTTGTAGGGAGCAGGATTTATTGGGAGTCACAGGTTGAGATGGTTTCAGTCTGTCCTGCCAGGGAAGGTGTAGTGGGGTTCATGGCAGTGGAAGGAGTATGGCACAGCCCCTCACATCATGGTGGACTATGAAGCAGAAGAGGGTTGGGGACCAAGGGCTGGACTGTCACCCTTATAGACTCCCCTCTAGTGAAATACTATAGGCTTTCACTACCTGAAGTTCCGCAAATTGTGACATCGACCGAGGAACAAACATTCAAAGTAAGACCTTGTCGGAGACTGTTCAGATGCAAACTGTAGCAAAGACACTGATGTTGGAGAAAGGATGGTGAGGGAAATACTGTGTGTGTACAGCACCTGGGCAGGTAGACCTGGGCAATCTTAACATGAAGGCCCTGAAGCCATTGTAGATAGGTCATATGGCTTGTGTGTATTTCCAGAGGGCAGATGAGCTGCTGCAGATGAGCTTTGCCCGCAATGTTTTTGTGTGTGTGTGTGTTGTAAATACTGTGTTTTTTTTTAATTTATTAAAGATTTCTGTCTCTTCCCCACCTCTGCCTCCCCTTTCCCTCCCCCTCCCCCAATCAAGTACCCCTCCCTCATCAGCCCAAAGAGCAATCAGGGTTCTCTGCCCTGTGGGAAGTCCAAGGACCACCCTCCTCCATCCAGGTCTAGTAAGGTGAGCATCCAAACTGCCTAGGCTCCCACAAAGCCAATACGTGCAGTAGGATCAAAAACCCATTGCCATTGTTCTTGAGGTCTCAGTAGTCCTCATTGTCCGCTATGTTCAGTGAGACCTGTTTTAACCCAGGCTTTTTCAGACCCAGGCCAGCTGGCCTTGGTGAGTTCCCGATAGAACATTGTCTATCATTGTCTCAGTGTGTGGGTGCACCCCTCGCGGTCCTGAGTTCCTTGCTCCCCGCAATGTTTTATTTGGTTGTTTTCTGGGTGCAAGCCCAGAATACAATTGGCTGTGAAACCCTTACTCAGATGCAGGTTGTGGATACCTGACTTGTATATACTCCTGCTGCCGTGAAGAGGCACTGCGAGAACTTCTCATGCTGTGTTGGTGGTGGAGACTGCTTGTTCTTTCTCCGGTTGCCCAGGCCCAAATTAATCACACAGAAACTATTAATTACAACACAAAAGCTTAACTGTATTTGTAGCTAGCTCTTATATCTTAAATTAATCCATTTCTATTAATCTGTGTATCTTCATGTGGTTGTGCCCTACTGGTAAGGTTCCTTCGTCTGTCTCCTGTGGGGGCTACATAGTGTCTCTTTGACTCTTGCCTTTTTTTTCTCCTGTATCTCTGCTTGGATTCCTACCTTGTTTTATTCTGTACTGCAATAGGCTCCAATCAGCTTCTTTATTAACAAATGATAATAAAACATTCACAGCATACAGAAAGGAAATTCCACATAACTTCCCCTTTTCTGTTTAAATGAAAAGGAATGTTTTAAAATTACATATAACAAAACAGGTATCAATCAAGAATTATAGTTGTAATATTTAGTTCATTTACATTTGACAAATTAAGGAAAATACTCTATATCTTATCTTTGTGAGTCTAATGTTTAATATCTCACTTATCTATAATTATAACTACTTTTCTTCAACTCTATCAAAGACTTCAGAAGGATATAATATCTAAGTAAACAGGAAGTGCATTATAAGCAACTTCCAAAACTCTAGAATTGATAGAGACATCTCGCTGCATGGACA
This sequence comes from Alexandromys fortis, assembly GCF_014885135.2. Classification (NCBI taxonomy): domain Eukaryota; kingdom Metazoa; phylum Chordata; class Mammalia; order Rodentia; family Cricetidae; genus Alexandromys; species Alexandromys fortis. Next base: position 1,469,370 of record NW_026068013.1, on the reverse strand, counting down.
ATAACCCAAAGTTCTTCTGTACTGTTGGGGCATCCATCTTCAGCCTAGAGGCCCATAGTATAGCAGGGAATTTCAAAGACAGTTCTGCCCATATTGGCAGTTAGTCAGTCACTTTCTTCTGTATCCTGCAAAATGTCTGGCAAACCCTGAAGGACTGTCTCATCTTCTTTAGGCAACTTAAGTAGTCATTTTTCTTTGGGTTCTGCATGTCCAGTTTATACAGCACACCATCAAGCAGTCCAGGAAAGAGCAGTTTCTTACCCAAATGGCTAACAAACTCCATAAAGAACCTCTTTGATGCCCATCATCCTATTCAAATAGATTGGTGCTGCCAGGAACATATGAGTACCATTGTCATGAAAAGTCCTAAGTTCTTAAACATTTTAAATGCCATACTCTGTTAGTCTTTGAAAGGTTTGAAGAATAACTATCCATCTGAAATATATCTCTGTACATCTAGAAAGCCTAACTAACATGACTACAAACTTAACTATTACAGATGACTATCAACCTGTATTTCTTAATTATACATTACATTTTTAAATGAACTGTACAAACACAATACCTTAATCAAGAGCAGAAATATACATATAACAAAATTGACCTTAAATTTGTATCAATAAACCAAGATCCATACCAATACAAAGTATTTATCTCTATAGCATATCCCCCTTTAAATGTAAACAAACATTTATAAACAATCATTTACAGAATTTGGGCATAGTTCTCTCCAAACTGCTTTTTGCTGTTTTTTGGTCAAAGTAATTTTGGGGTTCATGGAGACCATTCAGTGGGTCTTGATTCATCAAACCATATTAACCTGGAGGGAATCCACAGGTTCTCATCCTTTTTGGAAACAGAAGCAGAATCTCTTTTCCAAAGCAATATATCTTTAGGCTCAAAATTTGAAGTCAAGATACCTGTAAAGTACATATCTTGGTTTAACTTAGAAGCCTGCACAATGAAATGTCTCTCTGAACTTAGCTCATTCACAGTAAGAAAATTAAAAGAAAACATGATAGTATGCATAATCCAGACTCTATGTTTATATTCCATCTTTATGTAGCTTATTTTTCTTACTTTATTGCTTTTTTTACAAGTTTAATATTTATTTCATTATCTTTTTTCCTTTAATCTATGACTATATTCTTTTATATGATGACTGTCTATACTTTATTTCTTCTCTCTCCCAAGCCTACTTATATATATCCAACACTGTGATGCATTTAGAGGTCTTTTTCACCTGAATCTGTCTTTATTGCCTATCTCTAATCCTTTTCTGACCAGGGCCATTTGGACTGCTTCTTAAAATGCTAAGCCACATGACTAGGACTAAGGCAGCTTTGACTTTTGGTTCTGCTCAATCCAAAATGGTGGAGGCATGTTAGTTGCCTCTGCAAGTCATGCACACCACCCCAGTTCCAGGTATGCAGCAGGTCTATGTTGTGCCCTTAAGCAGTTTTTAACAGGCTGACCACAATCCCCATTTGAGTGCTCAGCCTCCAAAAAGAGCCAGAACTGTTCATGCAACTAGCACAAACCAGGAAACCTTCTTAAAGGAACTGCGTAGTTTTTGCTGCCAGCGCTGAGTCAGGAAGACCTCTCTTATAGGAGCTATGATGCCCCTGCTTGCCATCAGCAAACAGAGCCCACCTGTGTTGAATTAGGAGCAGCGGGGCTGTGTCCCCGGCACCCGGCCACCCGCATGGCTAGGTTATGCCCCGAAATAATTACACGGAAACTGTATTCTTTTGAACACTGCCTGGCCCGTTATCTGTAGCCTCTTATTGGCTAGCTCTTACATATTAATCTAACCCATTTCTAATAATCTGTGTAGCCCACAAGCTGGCTTACCAGGAAAGATCTTAACCTGCATCTGTCTGGAGTGGGAGAATCATGGCGACTCCTGACTCACCTTCTTTCTCCCAGCATTCTCTTCTGTTTACTCCACACACTTATGTTCTAACCAATAGAATGGGCCAAGGCAGTTTCTTTATTATAATTAACCAATGTCCTTCCTCCATCACACCTGAAAAAAATGTGGTTACCAAGAAGCTGTACTAAGCTCTCTCTCTCTCTCTGTGTGTGTGTGTGTGTGTGTGTGTGTGTGTGTCTAGAATTCCCATGGTGTAGTGCCAGTTTGTTGGTGGAGATTGCTTGTTTCCTGGCTACCCAGACACAAATTAATCACACAAAAACTGTATTAATTGCAGTACCATTTTGCCAATAGGTTAAGTGTATTTCTAGCTAGCTCTTACATCTTAAATTAACTCATTTCTATTAATCTGTGTATCACCATGCAGTTGTGCTCTACCAGTAAAGTTCCATCCAGCATTGGTGTCTGTTCCTGTCGGGTCTACATGGTTTCTCTCTGACTCTGCCTTCTTTTTTCCTCTATCTCTGCTTGGAATTCCAGCCTTGCTCTATTCTGCACTGAAATAGGCCCAAAGCAACTTCTTTATTATGGTCATGGGGATAGATAGAGAGATAACTTTGTATGAGCTACTGACTTTGTTGTGTGTGTGTGAGTAGAAAATATTCCTCACATAGGAATGTTGTGGTTTTGTAAAATTTAGCAAGCCCAGCAGCAGCTCACTGTCCTTTCCCTTTGGACCCAGAAGCTCAGTGATCTTCTGAAGTTATAGCATTTGGCTCCTAGGTCATGAATACATATCGTAAGTTCACTTGTTAGTCATTCAGTATGTACTCATGGAGCACTTAGCAATTTTCGGGGCCATGTGGAAACTGAAGAATAAAAAATAAATTGATGAGGGTTGTTGGAAGATGTTTGAATAAACTTGCAAGCCACAAAGGAGAAAATGAGTAGGGAAAGGAAGCAATGCAGAGGGAGATTCTTGGAAAGGAAAGCGCCGTTGATTAATACACCTTAGAAAGACAGTCCCGGCGAGCTTACATGGCTAGGTGACCAATAAATAAGAAGAGCAATTTGTAGAAGTTTCTCCGTCAAGGACAAAGGTCTTGGGAGTTTTGCTGCGAGAAGAGCTTTGAAGTCACTTTTGAGTCTTGGAACTCAACTGAAGGTGCTCTTTCTTACAGAGGTATACAGGTGAGCTTCAGTAACATAAGCAGAACAATCTTTATGGAATTCCTAGAGTGCTGAAGCTGTAGCTTAGCAAGTAGAATGCTTGAGTTTAGTCCCCAATACATCACATACAGAACAAGATGGTCGACTCTGCAAGACCCAGGCTCAATGGAAACATTCTTCTCTATGTGTAGCTTGAACTTTTTATCATTCTTACAAAATATACACCTTCTTTTATCGATTGTGCCAGAAATTCCTAGTGTACATTTCATCAGAATAAACAGGGGGGTCTGTGCCCCAAGATTGGGAGTCTCAGAGCTTTGAATTTTATCTTGATTCTTTGTTTCCAGTACAGCTGTGGGAACTGGTACTAGGCCCCTAGGCCTATAACCAGCATCTCCCCCCCCCCTTTTTTTTTTACTTTAAGTGAAATTGGAAAAGAGAAATGTAGAAGGGAAATGGATTTTTTACATTTTGTCCACATTTTTGGGGCCATCTAATCCACCCCACGCCTGTGGCCATCTCGTAATTTAGAGAAAGATATGAACCAAAGGCTAGAACATGTGTAAATTTAACTGTGAGAGGTCCTTTTCTGGGGAACAGGAAACCTAGGCAACTGGTTGTCTCTGCTTTTGTTAAAAAAGCTGTTTTTTTTTTTTTATTCAAGTCTAAGTCAAGGAAAATAGAAATTAATGACCTTTTCTTTTTATTTTTGAAATGGGGTTTTCCTATGTAGTTGTGGCTGGCTGTGTAGATGAGACTAACCTCTAGAGAAAAGATTCACCCATTTTTGAAAGAGAAAAAACATCTTGGGCTTTTGTGGGATGTATATAATCCCCACCATTCCTGGACTGGCAGATCTTCTAAGTCCTTTACTTTGATGACAGCCCATTCAAGTGAACAGAAGTTAGTGGACTGATAACACAGGGAGAGCACAGAGTCTCTCTTTAATATCTCTGGGGGTGTTAGCCCTGGATCACGGTGACATGAGTCAGACTTTAATCAGTAGGGGTTGTACATGCAGATGATGACCTGCTGGTTTTTTGGGTGGTACCAGATGTAGCTGTACTAGTAGAGTGACCCATGCTGTCTAGACATGCTCAAAGGGAAGTTTGATGCCAGAGAAAAGACTGTTTTTCCAAAGGGCATGACCCTAGAATAAATAAGAGATACGGATACTGTGAGAGATTCCAAGGCATAAAAAAACAAACCAGCTTTTCAAACTGAAATGACATAGAAGACTGGTTTATACTGGCTTTTATTGAAGTGCTTAACATAAAGTTTGGACAAAAGATTTTTTGAGTGCATCAAAACCAAAGAAATTTTAAAAAGTAACATATATATCTACATTAATACAAGTATAGACTGTGTGTTGTAAACAACAACCAATCAGCCAAAGGTAATTTTTTTTGTTCTTATGTTTGAGTAGGTAAAATATACATTACATGTCTTGTGGTTTTCCTAGGTTTATTTCTTTATGTCTGTAGCCAGGATTTTCAGGGGGTCTTCCTCAATGAAATCTTTAACCTTGAACTAATCCACAGCCTTTCGTTTCTTGTGGAAACAAAAGCACAAGCTTTCCCCAACCAACACATCTTTTGACTTCCATTTTGAAGTAAAGACGTTTTAAAAATATATAGGTTTGTTTAATCTAGCATCCTTCATAATCCAATGTCTCCTAGTGGCTAGCATTTGTTCATCAGCAATTAAAATATTCAACGACAACACAGTAACATACAGGATCCAGACTCTCTGTGCATTTTCTCTTTTTATGTGGCTTTTTTATATATATTGCTTTACTCCTTTTTATAGGGACTTTCTTACTTTTAAGCTATTTTTTTATGATTTATCTATAGCCTTTCTCTTTTCTTCTCAAGACTATGCACATTTTCGAACACAGTGTACTCTGTTTAGAGGCTTCTTTTGTCTGGATCTGTCTTTATTGAACATCCACAGTGCGCTCTGATCACATGAAACAAATCTTTTTTTTTTCTTTTTTAAATTTATTTATTTCTTTATTAATTAATTAAAGATTTCTGTCTCTTCCCCACTGCCGCCTCCCCTTTCCCTCTCCCTCCCCCAATCAAGTCCCCCTCCCTCCTCAGCCCAAAGAGCAATCAGGGTTCCCTGCCCTGTGGGAAGTCCAAGGACCACCCACCTCCATCCAGGTCTAGTAAGGTGAGCATCCAAACTGCCTAGGCTCCCACAAAACCAATAGGTGCAGTAGGATCAAAAACCCATTGCCATTGTTCATGGGGTCTCAGTAGTCCTCATTGTCCGCTATGTTCAGCGAGACTGGTTTTAACCCAGGCTTTTTCAGACCCAGGCCAGCTGGCCTTGGTGAGTTCCCGATAGGACATCCCCATTGCACATGAGACAAATCTTAAGCTGCTCTGTCAGCCGCCTGCACAATACAGCTTAGTTCATGGCACTGACACACGACGGCCGGTGGCTGGCTCCATTCCTCAGGCAGCTGCCAGGAAAGGGGTCTCTGTTCTGTGCCCGGCATGAGACGGTGAGACTAGGAAGCCATGTTTGGCTCTGTCTTTGTGCATTTGGAACCTTTTCTTAAGCTTTCTCAGCTCTTATGTGAATATACATGGCCAGACGGTAGATGCCATTTGTAGGTAGACATTTTGTCCCCCCCACCCCAGCCATCTCAGAACTTGAGACTTGATATTAATTATAAGTGTTCGGCTGATAGCCCAATAGCTTAGGCTTGCTACTAACCAGCTCATACAAGTTAAATTAACCCATATCTCTTTTGCATGCTTTACCACAAGGCAGTACCTTTTTTTCAGCACAGCATATCCATCATCTGCTTCCTCTGTGTCTGGCTGGTGACTCTGCTCTCCTTCCTTCTAGCTTTCTCTTGGTTTGGCTCTCCCACCTAACCTCTTCCTGCCTAGCTATTGGCCAGTCAGCTTTTTTTATTTTGTTTTCAGGATGATTACCAGTCAGCTTTTTATTAACAATGTACAAAGGGATTAATCCATGGCAAGTGTACCAAAGCCAGAAAAGGCACTGGTGGTTCAGGATACCAGTAGAGGATAGCCAATAGAGGGAGCAATCGGATATGGGTCCCACTTAGGTGAGATGCAGGTGAGACATAGCCATAAAGAAAAGAAATGTAGAATAAGAGAATGTCTAATAGTTTAAAAGCGAAAAGGCCAAGACTAGAAATAACATTTCCTTGCATTTGTATATTTAACCAGGTGCTTATGGATACATAATGGAGGTCACACGTATTGCTTTTAGCAGTGGTTCTCAACCTGCTAAATATATCATATATATCATATCTATCTATAATATCATGCATTTATTGATAGCCTGCATATCAGTTATTTATATTACGATTCATAAAAGTAGAAAATTACTGTTATAAATTAGCAACAAAATAATTTTATGGTTAGGGGTCACCACAACATGAGGAACTGTATTAAAGGGTTGCAGCATTAGGAAGGTTGTGAACCACTGGTTTATAGTATGAAGTTTGCAATTTATTTACGTGTCAGAGATTCTGACAAAAGATTTTGACAAAGTCAAAGGACGCTTGGCCTTGGTTAGGGTTTCTATTGCTGTGATGAGATACCAGGACCATAACAACTCATATAAAGTAAAAACTTTTAACTGGAGTAGCTTACATTTTCAGAGGTTTATTTCACTATCATCACGGTGAGACATGGTAGCTGTGCGTGAGTCTAACAGAGCCAGCAGCCTTCCTTTGTGCTTTCTACTTCATGTTTTTGCTTGAGTCTTGTCCTGACTTCCCTCCATAATGGACTATAATATGAGCTGGAACAAACCATTTTCTTCCCCTAAGTTGCTTTTTCTTAGAATATTTTATGATAGCACCTGAGGGAAACCAAGGACACTGTGTGAGGCGGGAAAGGTGATGAAGTAATGGGGGGAGGGGAGAAATGGGAAAGCAGGGTTTGTGGTAAAATGAGAAGCTCAAAGGGGGAGCTGGCAGCTCCAGAGAGGAAGGGTCAGAAGTTGAAGAGCAGCCAGTGCAGACCAGGGCTCCCTGATGTCTCTCTGAGGAGCAGGAGGCCGGGACATCTGGTAAGAAGGAGGGGAATTTTGGGCTGGGTTCTTGAGAAGGAACATTCTTTTGAGATAGCCTCTATGGGAAATAAGATTTGGAGTAAACTAGAGTTGAATAAAAGATTTGCCAGAAATGCAAACCAACCGGGTTAGAGAGCTTGAACTCTAGTGTCCTTGCGAGTGTGTGGATCACAGCCAGGAGGTTACAGTGGGTTGGGAGATTGTGGAACAGTGAAGCTGGGCAGGCAGAGGTTGTTGAGGCTTGCTTGGGGTGGGGGGTAAGCAGGAGGAGTGTGAGTGGGGCTGCAGAATGAGAAGGGATGCTAGCTGGGAGGTCGGCTCTGATGGCAGCAAGCCTGGTGGGGGGTGTGTGTACTAGGTGTTAGTGGGTGGTTGTCATTAATAGATTCCCGATGGGTCCCCTTAGGCCGGAAGGCTGCCTACTCATTCTCTGAGTGCAACAGCTCCTGGATTAGTGTTTTTAAATATGACAGTTCTCTCCTCTGACCTGGCAGGATTGCAGACGGGCACTGTTGTCCCCTTGCAGTCACGGTTGGCAGGAAGAGTTTGGAATTGATCAAATTAAATATCTGCTTTCTCACCCATTTATTTTGGGGCTGTGGGACAAGCTGTCCAGCCCTCTAGCCTTCTCTTCGTTCTCCTTTATGAAATGAAGCTAATGCTTCAAATCACAGGTGGACATTAGATCGTTGGTGTAACACTAGACACAAGGCAATAAGTTCCACTAAGTTGAACTTGAATTTTGTTAGCATCTTACTTTGTGTTTGGAAAGAAAACAAAGTCTTGTGAACTTGATTTGTGAACTTGATACATGTAATGCTGGCAAGATCTCAACTAAATGGCTTGAGAATTCGGAGGAAACTCATGTAAAGTGATGACACCCAAAAAAATCTCTGCTGAAACTAAGTTTAATTCTGTGGCATTGAGTGGTTACTCCTCATATTTCTACATATTCATTTGTCAAAATTTGGTCATTTGTGTAATAAACATGTGACAAATATGTATGTAAGTCCAGAACGCACACATATGTAACCGAACTCTCAAACATACTTTTCTTCTTCTTTAGCATTTTCTATTTTCTAAGATTTATTTTATGGGTTTGAGTGTTTTGGCCTCATACATACGTATGTGCACCAAAGAGGTGAAGAGAGGTGCAGTGCCTGTGGACGTCTGAAGAGGTCATTATTGTCCTTGGAGCACGAGTTACAGGAGGTTGGGAGCTGCCCTGTGAGTTCTGGGAGCAAATCCAGGCCCTCTGCAGAAGTGGCAAATGCTCCAGTCTGTTTAGTACTTTCACAGCAGGAAAGACCTTCACTAAGGAAAAAAAGCATTAAGGATATAGCATAATGTTATTTCTGCACATCCATTGACACTTTCTTCTTTGAGGACAGAGAATTTCTTCAATTTTTATAGGTAATACTGATTACAGGGAGCAGTAACAGCCAGTTCTCCCTCCAGCTCCTCGTCGCTCTCTGTCTCTGTGTCTGTCTGTCTCTCTCAGAGATAAGTCTCATGTGTCTCCAGGTTGGTCTCAAACTCACTGTGTAGCTGAAGATTACTCAACCTCTGATTCTTCTGCCTTCACCTCCTGAGTGCTGGGTTCGTGAGCGTGCATCACCAGGCTGGGTTTATGCAGTTGTGGGTGGTGATGGGTTGGGAGCGCTGGAATCCAGGGTTCATGCAGGCTAGAAAGGCCTGTGCTAGCTGAGCTGCATCCCCAGTCCATAGTAGGCTCCCTTTAAAGGTCAGATCTCTGCTTACTTTCTTCTTTTGAGCCCAGATGTTAAGGCCAGTGAGTATGAGAGAAACTGAACCAAGTATCCAGTTAGACCAGAAAAGGGTGAAAGGTGGAACTTTGGTCATGAATTATGGATCTCAGCCCAGATCACCAGCGGCAGGCACATTGATAGGTCTGCTGATTGATGTTATAGGTGCTTGAGAACCTCGGAGACACCACAACCCAGGTGTGGAGGAAAGCATTAGAGATAGCAGTTGGGGATTTACCAAGATACTGGTCCCCAGGGTGCAACTCCTCCAAATGTCTCAGAAGTCTGGTGTGGGGCTGCAGGAAAACAGGATCCAGGGAAATGAACTTGGACTCCAAGAGAGGGCTCCCTGATGGATCCTGTTTGGAGTCTGAATTACCATCTGAGGGTAACTCAGACAAACGAGGCCTTTGTGATCGAAAGTAAAAGACAAGTCCTAAGATGTGAAAGACCAGGGCATTCCTGACTCTGTGTGGAGGACCAGGTCAGCTTGGTACAAGTTCACTTTTGCTGTCCTGCTATCCTGTTCACGTGTAGTCTGTGAATTTATGGTTATTTAATACTTAATTAGGAATCTATGCCATAATATTAAACACTTAAAATACTTTTTACAGCTGGACCATGGTGGCGCATGGCTTTAATTGTAGCACTTGGTAGGCAGAGGCAGGCAGATCTCTGTTTATTTGAGGTCAGCTTGGTCTACAGAGTGAGTTCTAGGACAGCCAGAGCTACAGAGAAACCCTGCCTTCAAAAAATAAAATACTTTTTACATTTATTTATTTGTGTGTGTGTATATATGTGTTTGTGCGCACATGTGTGCGTGTGTGCATATGTGCGTATGAGTGTGTGTTTGTGCGTGCATGCGTGAGTGTGTGTGTATGTGAAAGAGAGACCTTGGATTCTGTGGATTGTTGGAAGAGGAACGTCTATGAGTGCTAATGTGCATTATGGGGACTTGCCAGCATTTGTCAGAGGCTCCTACCCTGACCTCCACGGCCCCTCCCCCCTTGTTGCTATTAGTTTAGGAAGCAACTTAATGGCTTTGGGAGTAGGTCTCTGTGGAACTTAAAACCACAAATGGAATGGAAAAGTCTTATTTGATGTTGCAGCCTCCAGAAAATGGCAACTAGGACTGTCATCATAAATAAGGTCAGTATGGCAGGGTGGGTAGTCTGTCACTAGAGATGTTCAGTATGGCAGGGTGGGTAGTCTGTCACTAGAGATGTTCATTGCAGTCATTGACCAAAGATACCCAGTACCTGATGGGAAAGGCAGGCCGGTTTTAATACCCTTCCACCTGTTTTATTGACACAATATTTACTATTCAGGCATACCTCAAGCAGATTGTGTTTGTTATTTTGTACTGAGATTAAACTGATCAACATTCAAAGTATATTGCGATTTGACAACACTTCTGTCTTTGCTACTCATGAGTTTCATAATTATTCAAAGATAAAGAATTCTCTCGGTAGTTGTCCCTGACACGAACCCCTCAGAATTCTATATAAGTTTCTGCATGTATCTGCAGTGTAACATACAAACTCACATGTGGTCTACAGAGTCATCTGGCTTTGTACACTGATGCTATTTTTACTTTTCTTGGTGTGGACAGTTTTGGGGACATACAAGTTATCCACCCATTTGTGCTCATCATTGAGCTGTGTCCTCTTCCTTTGTATGAGAATCGGTCCAGAGGGCTGCCGAGTCAGAGCTCCACAGCTCTGTTGCTTGCTTCCTGATTCTTGCTGAAGTCATGCCTGGGCTTATAAAATGTAGTTGCATGAGCTCAGTTCAACCTATACACACTTCTACAGATTTTTCGCATTTTCCTTGGGACTCAGTGAAATGGCTCACTTAGTTCTTGGCTGTAGCTCATTTGAAAACTGCAAGGGATGAGCTTACTCTAGTAAAATTACACAGCAGGTTGTGGTTGTATGTGGTACTGAGCTGGTGATCTCTGCTTTTGTTTGGGGATGGGTGTCATTTCCAATAGTGGACAGACTTCTGAAAAATTTAGCACAACATTTTGCTGTTATGGTTTAAAAATATGTAAAACTCACACTGACGGAAACATAAATACAGAGTATGTGACTGTCCAGTTACATCAACAATGAGTAGCAAGTTCTGCTTTGGCCTTAAGTTTATTTATTTAATGTATATGTGGGAGGTGTACATGTCCTACGTGGAGCTCAGGAGACTATGCTCGGGATTTGTCTTGGCCTTCAGTCACGTGGGTCCTGGGTTTTGAACTCAGGTCATCAGGCTTGATAGCAGGTATTTTTAGCTTGAGCCATCGCTACAGCCTTATTTGATTTTGAGAAATCTCACTGTGTAGCAGGCTGTCCTAGAATTCAGCATGGAACCAAGACTGGCCTCAAATCCCAGTTGATAGTCCTTCCTCTGTCTCTGGAGTGATGGGATTGCAAGTATGAGCCACCGTACCTGGCTCTCTCCTCTCTCACCTTCACTGCAGACACTCAGCAGATGTCCTTATTAAAAAATAATAATAGCTGGGTGAATTTCAGCTTGCTTAAAAGCGTAAGTTACAAAAGAGATTTTGGACATTTAGAAATGTTGGAGAATGGACATTTTTGGCAATTATGTCTGGCCATCACTACACTGTATCACCATCTAGGATAAGATTTGACATTGCCTCGGTGATTATTTTTACACTCACATGGACTCTCACAATCACACTTCAAGAATAGATTTCACTAGTTTCCAAAGGGTTTTGCCAATTTTATGTTTTGGAGATAAAATAAAAGGGGTATGTATAACAATATTTGTGACCTCCAAAAATTGTGCAGTTAAAATTTATATGGGAAACTTTCTTGGTTGTTTGCCAGGAATCATGCTCTGCAGATGGACAGGAAGGGGAAGAATTATTAGTGATGAACACTGCCAGGAAAATTTTATTCAGGTGGCAGGAATGTAGAGAACTGCATAGCTTTCTGAGGTAGACACTGGCTTATCTGTTTTATGACATTTCATGCATTCAAAACTAGGAGCTGCTATTTTATTCTTGTACATTGGATATACTGTGCAGATATGTTGTTCTAACTTATGGATTCAAATCGTTTTCACTCGTGGGAAACCCACTGTCTAGTAAGTAACATTTTTGAAGAAGTTGCCCTAATCAAGTTCCCATCATGAAATAGGTGTGGTTCATATTTGTAATGACTATTACATTAGATACTAGCCTGCAACTAGAGAGTAAGTATCAATAAATAATATATGAAAGGCCATAAGCAGATTTTCTGTGTGGGTACTAGTAATTTCTATATAATTATCCACCTTTAGCTTTTGCCTAGATGACACCTTTGAAAAAATGGTGCAAGCCTCCTACTCTAGGTCTGGGGTATAGTAAGCGTCCTATAGTTTTCATGTTCTTTGTTTTAAGTAGTGTTTAATGAATTGTTTTAATGCCTATTTGTCATCTATATTCATAAGTCTTACTGCGATTTTCATGTAAGCCTGTAGCAATCATTTGCTCAAACCTTTCCTCCCAGGTTTATTCTCTTACCCGCTCCCACCCCCACCCTCCATCCCTGGTCCTCTTAGCCCTCTCAGGTAGTCCATCTTGGGTTTCTCTTTAAAAAAATATTCCTGTTTCCTCAAGTAAGAGGAAACATGGGGTGCTTGTCATTATGCGCCTGGCATGCTTTACATAGCATGATGTCTGGCTCTGTCTATTTTGCTGCAAAGGGCGTGGCTTTTAATGGCTGAGTACAGCTGTTCTGTGTGTATAAATGCATGTGACACCTCAGTGGTTTGATACTATTGTGACTAGTGCTGCAATAAATGTGGATCCGCAGGTGTCTCTTCTATGAGGACTCCGCCTTCTTCAGTGCAGACACACAGTAATATAACGAGGTCACATGAGAGTTCTGTTTTTGGTGTTTCTGAGGAAACTCTCTACTGATTCTCAAGGGATGCAATGGTTTATTCTCACCAGCAGTGTACAGGGGTTGCATTAACTACCACATCACTGGTATTTATTCTGATTGATGGGATAAATAGAATCTCAAGGCACTTTTGATTTGTATTTCTTTGGTGGATAAGTGTCCTGAACGTTGCTCATGTGTTGCCTGCTGTTTATAGGTCTACAAGTGAGAAGTGTCTACTAGTCCTTTGCTCGCATGCCTGGCCTTGCTTGTTTGCCTGTTAATTCTTTTATCTACCAAGATTCTGACAGTGACCTGTTCAACTTTGGGGTTGGTGACTGGGATTCCCAGGAACCTGTTCTCCTAAAATCTAGTTTGCATAATAACGATATTTCTATGCTGCCTTGTGGGACTCTTGTCTGTTTTTGTTGTTGTTGTTGTTGTTCTTCTAGCAATGTGTTAATGAAAAACCCCAAAGCTTTAGCCACATGCTTCTGAAATTGGTGGACCACCAACCAATTTGTGAGATGAATAGCCATTGTTCCCATGTGCTTACTTTCTCAAAGAACACAATATCCTCATTTGGGACCAAAATAAGTATTTTTAAATGGAACCGGCTTTATAATATTTGAAAAGAACAGTTTTAGTTCATTTCTTTTTTTAAAGGCTTTTCCCTGCAAACTCAACAAAAGAAAAAGAGGGAACAAAATTTATTTTCAGATTGGGTCCAAATCCCCAAAACTGCTGGAGGGTGGGCGGTTTTTGTTGTGGGGAATCAGACATTCAATTTCTTTTGCATGTTAAAATTTGTCTCCTCATTCATATTATAATCAGTTATTATCTTGCCGAGTTTATAAATAGTATTTATATGGAAAACAGAGCAGCTCAAATGTAGTAGAAAATGGCATCAGTCTCTTTTGAACAGAGAGAGGCACTGGGAGACCCAAAATAAGAATCTGAGTTGCCTCTTCCTGGAGACCAAACTCTCATTTAAAGCAGCCACACTTTTGTGGGTTTCCTAATGGAGCCTGTGGGCTTCAGCGGGTGACCCAAGAGCCTCTCTGTGGTCACTTTCTGAGTTGAACAAGTGAAGGGGTCTTTGCTGCTGCTGCCTGTTCCTCTGTAAAGCCCTGTTTGTCCCAGGGTGCTTCTTGTCTGCCTTGTGATAGATATTTAGACCCTGACGTGAAGTCCTGTTTGCTCCCAGGTCCTCACTGGCTGCCTTGTGATTGATATATAACTTTGGGAAACTGTATCCTATGTATCCTGTGCCCTTCCAGTTTTGCAGCTGTTAGAAAATAAAGAACTTGTTGGATCTTCCTATTTTGATATTTGTTTTAAAAATTATGTTTTATTACATTTAACAAAAACTACCAATTTCTGTTCCTACCAGTAGCCTCTGCTCGTATTTACCCCCAAGACCATTTCAGAAGCCACCATGTCTTATGTTTTCTAGGACCATGATTGTCCTGCTGTCCCTGGATTGTCATTTTTAGGCACTACCTCCTGACATCATGTGTCTTTGTCTCAAATTGCCACACCAGTCTGCTATTCTCCCAACACAGGGCAAATCAGTTAACAGTTTTAATATTCATATTATAATGAATGAGTGTATTACTTCTGACACAGCTAGTATATTATGAGAGTGCTATTTGTATATCTTTGTTTTCCCAGATTTCTCTATCTCTTCCTTTTCTCCTTCCCTCCCTTCCTTTCTTCACCTTCTTTCCATTAGTCACCTAATGTGATAATGTTAATTGGCAACTTAACAAGTCTCCCCTGGAGATGGACCTCTGAGCCTTCTTGTGGGGTATCTTTATTGCTTTAATTGAGGTGGGATGACCTGCCACCTTGGGTGACACCATTCCCTAAGTGAATTCTGCACTACAAAAGTAAAGAAGCTGAGATGCAGGAGCACTCACTGCTTCTGTGACTACTGCTTCAGTCTTGGCCTCCTTCTGCTTCCTCCTTGGTGGACTTCTTCCTGCTTGATGGACTGACAGTTATCTGCGTGACAGACTTTGACTGTTAACTGCTTGATGGACTGACTGTTCCTGCTTGACAGGCTGACTCTTTCCTGCTTGACAGGCTGACTGTTCCCTGCTTGATGGATTCACTGTTCCCTCCTTGATGGACTGACTGTTCCCTGCTTAATGGGCTCACTGTTCCCTGCTTGACAGACTGACTGTTCCCTGCATGACAGACTGACTGTTCCCCCTTGATGGACTGTTCCCTGCTTGACGGACTGTTTTCTGAACTGGAAACTCTGAAACAAACTCCTCCCTTAAGCTGGCTTTGTCATAATATTTTAGCAGCACAGCAGTGAATGAAAGTCAGACGCCCTTGGCTGATCAATTTGTCCAACCTGTTCCGACAACTCTCTTTACTCAGAGGAAGAAAGATGTAATATGCACTGTACTCGAGAGAAAACTTTCTCTTTTTTGAGAGATATTTTTCTTAGCATATAGTAATTATCCATAAGGTGGGTTTTTCTTCCTTCGTTTGCTCCTTCCTTTCTTTCTTCCTTCCTATCTTTCTTTCTTTTTTTCTTTCTAGATAGGGTTTCTCTGGGTATCTTTGGCTGTCCTAGAACTCACTCTGTAGACCAGGTTGATTCTCCTACCTCTGCCTTCTGAGTGCTGGGATTAAAGATGCACACCACCATTGCCCAGTTAAATAAAGCTGCATTGATTGATTGATTGATTTCTCTGGGTATCTTTGGCTGTCCTAGAACTCACTCTGTAGACCAGGTTGATTCTCCTACCTCTGCCTTCTGAGTGCTGGGATTAAAGATGCACACCACCATTGCCCAGTTAAATAAAGCTGCATTGATTGATTGATTGATTGATTGTGTTTGTTCCTTTCACTGTCATCAAGTGGGTTTTGATACAACATTTTCATACTTTTTTGTTTGTTTTTTGAGACAGGGTTTCTCTGTAGCTTTGGAGCCTATCCTGGAACTAGCTCTTGTAGACCAGGCTGGCCTCGAACTCACAAAGATCTTTCTGTTGCTGCTTCCTGATGTGGGAGTGTCATATATCAATCTGTTGATTTCATTGGTTAAGCAATAAAGAAACTCCTTGGCCCTGATAGGTTAAAACATAGGTGGGAGGAGTAAACAGAATAGGATGCTGGGAGGAAGAGGAAGTGAGCTCAGACTTGACAGCTCTGCTCTCTGGAGCAGAGACGCCAGGCTCCGCTCTCCCAGGCAGCTCCAACCCAGGATGGACGTAGGTTAGAATCTTCCCGGTAAGCGCACCTTGGGGTGCTTACACACATTATTAGAAATGGGCTAGTCCAGGTGCGAGAATTAGCCTAGAAGAGGCTAGATAGAAATGGGCCAAGCAGTGCTTAAATGAATACAGTTTGTGTGTTGTTATTTCGGGGCATAAGCTAGCAGGCGGCCGGGGTGCTGGGGACACAGCCCCGCCGCTCCTATTTCAACAGCTTCCCCAGAGCTGGAATTAAAGGCCTGCACTTTTCATACATTTGTAGAATGTATTTTGATTATATTGACGTCTTCTTACCCTCTTTTGTCTCCTTCCCACTCTTTTGGATCCTCTTTTACTGTCAAGTCTTTTAAATGGCCGAGTGAATTTTATTAGAGTCGCTCAGAAGATGATGAGAGAGCCCTTGTTTACAGGGCTCTGCTGTTAGCTCTATACAAATTCTTAGGGAGGGGTGGGACCTTGTGATTTCCTGCCCTTTCCATGATGAATGATGAATGTTGATGGTTTAATCACTGCCACACAACTGCCACAGGTTAGGGTATGGTGGAAGCCAGCACCTCACAGTGCACCCCACACAGCTGCTGTAGGTTAGGGTACAGTGAAGCCAACACCCCACAGTGCTCCACAGTGCTGCCCTCCTGTGAACCCCACAGTGCTTTCCCGTGCACCCCACAGTGTTCTCCCCCTGTGCACCCCACTGTGCTCTCCCCCTTTGCACCCCACAGTGCTCCACAGTGCTGCCCTCCCGTGCACCCCACAGTGCTTTCCCGTGCACCCCACAATGCTCTCCTCCTGTGCACCCCACAGTGCCCTCCTCCTGTGCACCCCACAGTGCTCTCCTCCTGTGCACCCCACAGTGTTCTATGTACCCCGCAGTGCTCTCTTCCTGTGCACCCCACAGTACTCTCCCCCTGGGCACCCCCATATTTTCCTCTAGATCTTACACTCTCTCCATTCTTTCTTCTGTAATGTTCCTGAGCTAATAGACTTCAGTTGGGGGCTTTGCATTACCGAGTGCTATTAAGTATAGCTATACAGTATTACACACAAGTACATGTGAATCTTCGTGAGTGTGTCCATGCACACATGCCTGTGTGCACACGTGAGGTTGGGAGAATGTAGGCATCTTCCTCTGTTATTTTCCACCATTTTTCTTTGAGGTAGGAGCATTCCCTGGACCCAGGTCTCAGCATTTTCTAGCTCAGTTGGTAGCTAGGGAGTCCCCGGGGATCCTCATGTTTCTGTCATTTTCCCGTCCCAACACAGTGGTCACAGGCATGTGTGGCTTTGCCCAGTCTTCTATGTGGGTGCCGAAGATGCAGACTTAGGTCTGCAGGCTCACACAGAGCCGTCTCTTCAGCCTCATTTATTGCTTCTTACAGATTCGAAACTGTTTGACCTGGAGAAATGGCTCAACAATTAAGAAAACTGGCTTATTTTTCCCAGCTCCTGAGTCCAGTTTCCGGTACCCACACAATGGCTCACAATCCTCTATGCTGGGATCTGATGCCCTCCTTCTGGCTTAAAGTTGTGTATGCAGATTGAGTACTACATAAAATAAATAAATAAATCTTTAGAAAAAAATACAGCAACAAAAAAATGTTTCATATCCACAGACCATTGTTGAGAGAGGACTACTTTTAGGTAAGTTTCATATGTTAAGTATATAACCTATATTTGTTTTAGGATCTGTAGACAAACTTCTAGGCTTCAGTTAGTAGCTCACAGAGAGACAGCGCCTCTTCTCCACAGCTGTTAGTCTTTGGTCTCTTACTATATGCTTGTTTCTATGACTGTACAAACAAAATCACACAATATAAGATACAAACTAGTAACTAGTTTCATTGTAATGTTTGCTCTTATGTAATTAAATATTAGCCCTGAAAGAGAATTAAAACCTTTCTTTCTGTCTTGTTTTTAAATAGCTCAATCGCTGAAAGAATTTGCAAGGCTTCTTATTGCCGTAGAAGAAGAAAGGCGGAGGCTGGTAAGTTTGTTCTTATTTCTTATGAATCCTGCTGTGTTTGAGCAGGCTGGAAGACAGAATAAATCTGAATTAGATAGCCATATCTACACACAACTACAAACACAAAGAATTAGATAGCCATATCTCACAACTACAAACACAAAGTAAATGCTACATGCAATTTGGAAAAGATCTTTGACTGTAATTAAGTTTAAAGATATTGTATGGGGGAAACTGATTAACAAAGTGGATAAAACAGTCTACTAAAGGCTGTTAGCGTGAGACTTTGAAATGGGGACATTTGAGTGGGGTCACGAAAGGCGGAGGGGATGTTGCTAGTTGGAAAAATGGGTTTAAAATATTTCTAGACAAGTAGGTTAGCTTATGTAAAATATTAGGTCACAATTATTGGCAGTGCTTCTTTACCCAAAATATAATTTAGTCTGGGCATGGTGTTACATGACTTTGATCTCAGTACCCAGGAGTGAAACTCTGTGAAGTTGAAGGCCCACCTGTTCTATGCAATGAGTTTTAAGCCAGCCAGAGATACACAGTGAGACCCCATCTTAAAAATTAACAAGCAAACAAAAATCAAAAAAGAAAGTTACTGTAAATTTTGGGTGTTGGAAATTCAGTCGGTTCAGTGGTTAAGAACGCTTGTAGAGTAGGCGGGTTTGGTTCTCAGCACCTACATGGTGTCTTCCAGCCAGCCATCTGCGACGCTTGCTCCTGGGACCCTGACACCTCCTTCGAACCTCCTCAGGCCCTGCATATACATTGTGCCCAGACATACATTCATGAATACTGACATTTCTGTTATGTCTGTAGTTAGCTTTTTTGAGCAATGGTTTTGAAGTTTATTTTATTGTTATTTTTACTGTCTGTATGTCCATGATGTGTGTATGTCTGTATGCATGTGCTAGCTATGTGTAACACAGTGTTTGTGTGGAGGTCAGAGGACAACTTTGTAGAGCTGGTCCACTCCTTCTTTATGTGAGTTTTTGGAATCAAACACAGGTTACCAGGTGCATGTTGCAAGTGCCTTTAACCAGGGAGATACTTGCTGGCTTTCAAGTTAACCATTAGAAATAAGCTTAAGTGTAAAAAATAATAACCTCATGAAATGAGTGGAATTGGAAAAAAAAATTATTCCAAGTGAGGCAACCCAGACCCAGAGAGACTGACATGGCATGTGCTCACTTCTAAGTAGATATTAGGAGAAAAGTACAAGATACCCAGTCTACAGTTCGCAGCCCCGAGAGACTAGGGAACAAAGAGGGCCCAAAGATGGACACATGGATTTCCCTGGGAAGGGGAAAGAGACGAGATATCCTGGGTGAACGGGGAGCTGGGAAGAAGGGAGTAATGGGGGTGGGTCAAGTTGGGCAGGTGAGTGTGAGAGGTGGGTTGGGGGCAGGATGGGGGGAGAGGAATGAAAGAGATTCTTGATGTGGGGGGCATTTCAGGGTTTGGGGGAAACTTTGAACCAGGGAACCTCCCAGAAATCCAAAAGGATAGCCCCGGCTAAGATTTCTAGCAATAGTGGAGAGGGTGCCTGATCTGGCCTTCTCCTGTAATCAGATCCGTGAGTACCCTAATTGTCACCAGAGAACCTTTATCCAGTAACTGATGGAATCGGATGCAGAGATCCACAGCCAAGCACTGGGCTGAGCTCTGGGAATCTTGCTGAAAAAAAGGAGCCGGTGTCAAGGTCATGACAGGGGAACCAACAGACAGTTGACCTGAGCTCCTGGGAGGTCATGGACTCTGGACTCACGGAGCCTGCATGGGACTGACCTAGGCCCTGTGCATGTGTGTGACAGTTGTATCTTGGTCTGACTGTGAGGCTCCTAGCAGTGAGATCATGGCCTCTTCCTGATTCCTTTAGCTGGCTTTTGGGAACCTGTTCTGCATGCAGGATTTCCTAGCCCAGTCTTGGTACGATGGAGGAGCTTGGTCCTGTCCCAACTTGATGTGACAGGCAAACTTTGTTGGCACTCATGGATGGCCTGCCTCTTTCTGTGTGGAGGAGGGGTGAGTGAGGAGGGGGGATAGATGGGGGGTGAGGGAGAGTGGAAGGAACTGGAGGAGAGGAGGAAGTGTGATTCATATGTAAAATAAATGGAACAAAGTTAATTAATTTAAAAAAACTAAAAAAAAACCACTTTAAATATGCAAGCCTCTATACCAACACTGTAATGAAATAGATTTTCCTGAAATTAAAGAATAAATGTAAAAAATATCTCAGTGTCCTACATAGATTAAATTCCGTTTTTTGTCTCCATTACATTGTGGGTGCTTTTTATCTCCTGGGTTTAGGGATTTAAAGACAGACAGGACTGAGAAATTTCTGTCACATTGCCACTTCATTTTCAAGTCAGTGTTTGCTTCCTAGCTGTATGTGTCTACCATCTGATTGTGTAAATTTACCATAATTATTTCCCTGATGATCTTATGCCCAGATCCACGAAGTTCCCCCAAAACCAACAAGGAGACCAAGTCCCATTTGTAAAATCATAGAGCCTTTATTTCATACAAGTTTGCAAACTTTGTCTCTCAGTGTGTGGAATAATCAGAGAGTCCCAAGCTCAGTTAGGGATGGTTTTTTTTTTTTTTATTGAGAATAAGAAAAAAAAAAGTTTCCGCCTCCTCCCAGCCTCCCATTTCCCTCCCCC
>NW_026068013.1:1442840-1446652 GCF_014885135.2 Alexandromys fortis | reverse complement strand
TCTCAAGATCCGTGAAGAATTTTGATGGGACCTTGATGGGAATTGCATTGAATCTATAAATTGCCTTTGGTAGAATTGCCATTTTTACTATGTTGATCCTCCCAATCCAAGAGCAAGGGAGGTCCTTCCATTTTCTGGTATCCTCATCAATTTCTTTCTTCAATGCTTTAAAGTTCTTGTCAAATAGTTCTTTCACTTCCTAAAGTGGGGGTGAGGGATTTCTAAGGTTCAGGACCCCTGATTGGCTGACATTTGTCTAGGGGTGTCCTGGTGAGTGTGTGCTGGCAGGTGATCCTATCTACAACAGTTGGAATGTTAGGAATTTCCTTTGGATGGTCTGTTCTTGGGTGATACGCTGGTAATCTTAGTTTGTGGTTCTTTCTACATACAGGTATTGCTTCACGGTAAACTACTGAGACTCAGGCCTCCATTAAACTTATTGATGGCTGAGTCCTACAGTGGCAGGTGATAATGACTGGAAGTAAAGAGCTTCCTTTGGGTGGTCTGTTTCTATTTAGCTTATCATGGCTGGCTTCTACAATGACAGTAATGGATGTAGTTTAGAGTGTCTTTTAGAATCAACCCTTTTAATACTAGGGCTGTGCCGGGCTGGTCTCCACCACTTACCAGAGAGCTGACCCTCCTCATTGCCAGTCCTGGGATAATAGATTCCCCCATCCCCAACTATGCCTGCCTGCAAGGGTGATCTGGCCCTTCTCCTCACCTGAGGGTGTGGTCCCAGCAGTTCAGACTGACCAACTCAGCTATGATCCAGGCAGACATCCAGGGCTTAGAGTGGGCACTCCCCAACATTTACCCTACCTATGACCTGCTGGAGTATGTGTAGGGACTGGTTTTGCAGAGCCATAGCTACAGAATCTCCCTGACTCAGGGCAGCAACAGGACATTTGAGAGTAGTTTCCACGGGAGTCCAGGTTGTTGCTATATCAGAAGCCAGAGGCCTTGAACCTGACAAACAACACATTACACAATGAGCATTTGCAAGTAAAGCTGTTTGGACAAAAGAGTTTATTGCATGACACACCACAGCTCCCAATACCACTAAGATGAATGAAGACTGAAGATGATGTGGGAGTGCGGGAGACAGGAGACCTGTTTTTTTTCTTGCCTTTTTTGTTTTAAAATTAGTATTCTTATTTACATTTTTTTGTTTTGTTTTTTTTGTTGTTGTTGTTTCTCGAGACAGGGTTTCTCTGTAGCTTTGGAGCCTGTCCTAGAACTAGCTCATGCAGATCATGTTGGCCTTCCACCTGCCTCTGCTTCCCGAGTGCTGGGATTAAAGGTGTACTCCACAAGTGCTTAGCCAAACCTTACTTTTCTTAACCAAGAATGAATCCACAGCCTCTCATTTCCTGTGGAAATGAAAGCAAAATTTTTCCACGGTAACATATCTTTTAACTTAAATTTTGAAGTCAAGGCATTTTCAAAATATATAGGTTGAATTAATCCGGCAGCATGTATAATCAAATGTATTTTAGCAGCTGTTGCTTCTTCTTCAGCAGTCAAACAATTCAAAGACAACACAATAACATACAGTATCCAGAATCTCTGTGTACTTTCTATCTTTATGTGGCTTTTTTTCTTTCTCTATTTCTTTTATTCTTATTTTTTAATTTTTTGGTTTTTTGAGACAGGGTTTCTCTGTATAGCTCCGGCTGTCCCGGAACTCAGTCTGTAGACCAGACTGTCCTCAAACTCACAGAGATCCACCTGCCTCTGCCTCCCAAGTGTTGGGATTAAAGAGTGTTCTATCACATCTGACTGCTCTATTTCTTTATTTTTTTTAAAGACTTTCTCTATCATTTTTCTTTTCTGTCCCAAGCCTATGTTTATTTTTAAGCATAAACACACTGTAAACTATTTAGAGTTTTGTTTTTTTAAGCTAATTTTGTCTTTTTGTGTATCTGTAATCACTTTCTGACCAGGAGAGTTTTGAATCTGCTAAGGAATATGGCTACGATTAAAGCTGCACATTTGGTAGCTGGCTCCACCAGATTCCTTAGCTTTTTGAGAGTCTAGCTTCCTGGTGGAGGTGGTAGTGGGAACCACATTTGTTACAGCTCTGGAGTTTCTAGGTTCATGCCAGCACCAAGAAGCCTGATACCAGCTGCTCGTAAATACCATTTAAGTGTTTTGTGGCAGAGCCTCTTTAAAAAGCTGCCAGGTTTTTGCCACTGACACTGAGTCAGGAAGCCTCTCTTAGAGGAGCTGTGCCTCTGCTAGGCTCTAACAAACAAAGCCCACCTAAGAAAGACGGTTACCAATACGCTCGCTGCACTTGACTCTGTTCTTATCTGTCTAGAATCTTTTTTTAAAGCTTTCTCAGGCTTTATTGTGGAAATTCTTGGCAAACGTTTGGGCACCATTTGTAGATGGACGTTTCTTACCCTCCCAGTTCCATCTCCATTCAGTCCCAAATAAACACACAAGGGTTTATATTAATTATAAACTGTTTGGTCTATTTCTCAAGTTTGTTACTAACTACCTCTTACAACTTAAATTAACCCATAATTCTTACCTGTTTTTAGCCATGTGGCCTGGTATATTTTCTCAGTAAGCATTCTCATCTTGCTTTATCTGTGTCTAGGTGGCAACTGCATCTCTGTCTTTCCTCTCCCCAGAATTCTCCTCATCTGGTTTCCCCTCCTATACTTCCTGCCTGGCTACTGGCCATTCAGCATTTTATATGAGTTACCATCTTTACAGTGTACAGGAGCATTCTCCCACACCTTTATGTAAGTACTGTTTGTTTGTTGTGCTATGGGTTAAACGCTGACCACCACTCTGCATTGAATAACCAATAAAGGAGTACATTCCCCGGAGAGGCTAATTCTCCTTCTCCCAGCAGTCCTTGGTGTGGAGTAGGATGGAATGAGAATTTCCCCCACCTATGCTCTTATGTCCACTGAGATTGCTATTGTCTTGTTTATGCAGATATTTCTATTTGTTTCACAGCAGCTCTCTTCTATTCTGGGCTCGTACAACTGTTCCTCCCCCTTTTCTGTGACTTTTTTTTTAAATAGAATCTAAGCTGAATGTGTTGCTCTGATCTTACCTCCTGTACACAAGTTGCTGCATTCTATAGTGGATGCATTACTTCTAAGAGGTGCAGGAAACCAGGGTAAATGATTCCAAGAAAAAATATATAAACAACGTTATTAATTGCTGTAGATATTTTATGTGTAATTTTTTTCTTTTTTTTACTTTTTTCATTTTTTGTATTTAATTTTTTTGTAATATAAGTTTTTTTATTGAAAAAAAATTTTCCTCCCCGCCTCCCATTTCCCTTCCCATCTCCCTTTTCCCTCCCTCTCCTCCCACTCTTCTCCCACTCCCCCCACTCCTCTCCCTCTCCCTCTCCAGTCTGAAGAGCAGTCAGGGTTCCCTGCCCTGTGGAAAGTCCAAAGTCCTTCCCCCTCCATCCTGGTCTAGGAACGTGAACATCCAAACTGGCTAGGCTCCCACAAAGCCAGAACATGAAGTAGGATCAAAACCCAGTGCCATGGTCCTTGTCTTCTCAGTCAGCCCTCATTGTCCGACACATTCAGAGAGTCCGGTTTTATCGCATGCTTTTTCAGTCACAGTCCAGCTGGCCTTGGTGAGCTCACAATAGATCAGCCCCACTGTCTCCGTGGGTGGGTGCACCCCTTGTGGTCCTGACTTCTTTGCTCATATTCTCCCTCCTTCTGCTCCTCATTGGGGCATTGGGAGCTCAGTCCGGTGCTCCAGTGTGGGTCTCTGTCTCTATCTCCATCCATCTCCAGATGAAGGTTCTATGGTGATATGCAAGA
>NW_026068013.1:1348466-1438511 GCF_014885135.2 Alexandromys fortis | reverse complement strand
ATTTATAGTGAATGAAAGCTTGGCTGGGTATAGTAGTCTGGGCTTGCATCCGTGATCTCTTAGTTTCTGAAGAACATCTATCCAGGACCTTCTGGCTTTCATGGTTTCCATAGAGAAGTCAGGTGTAAGTCTGATTGGTTTACCTTTGTAAGTAACTTGACCTTTTTCCTTTTCAGCTCTTAATATTCTTTCTTTATTCTGTATGTTTTGTGTTTTGATTATTATATCACGAGGAGATCTTTTGTTTTGGTCCAGTCTATTCGGTGTTCTGTATGCTTCTTGAACCTTCAAAGGAATATCTTTCTTTAGGTTGGAAAAGTTTTCTTCTATAATTTTATTAAATATATTTTCTGGACCATCGAGCTGTACTTCTTCTCCTTCTTCTCCCCAAGTATTCTTAGGTTTGGTCTTTTTATTGTGTCCCATATTTCCTGAATGTTTTGTGATGAGAATTTGTTGGTTTTTCTGTTTTCTTTGATCAGTGTGTTTATCTTCTCTATGGTATCTTCAGTGTCTGATATTCTTTCTTCTATCTCTTGTAATCTGTTGGTAGTACTTGTCTCTGTAGTTCCTGTTCGTTTACCCAGATTTTCCATCTCCCAACCTTCCCTCGGTTTGTGTTTTCTTCATTACTTCCATTTCATTCTTCTGGTCTTGAACCGCTTCCCTTACCTGTTTGATTGTTTTTTCTTGTTTCTCTTGGTTTTCTTGGGTATCTTTGAGCGATTTATTCATTTCCTCTACCTTTTTGTTTGTAATCTCTAATTGTTTATGGCAGTTTTTCACCTCCTGTTTAAGGTCTTCTATTATTTTCATATAATTCACTTTTGAGTCGATTTCTTCTAATTCTTCTGGAGTAGGGTGTGCAATTCTTCTTATTTCAGGATCCCTGGATTCTGGTGAAGTCATGTTGCCTTTCAGGTTGTTGGAGGAAGTCTTGCATTGGCACCTTCCCATCTCCTCCTTCAAATGGAGCCAGGAGAGGCCTGGTGTCTTGGTCAAGTCTTTGCTGTGACTGAGTCTCTGGGTGTATCTCTTCAGTGTAGAAGCAGGGACCGTCCCGTCGAGCTGGAACTTCTCATCACCCAAACATGGACAACTGGTAGTCCAATGACCCGCGGACAAAAAGGAGGAACTTGGGGGGCAGGGCAGGGACGAGTAGAACACAGGACACCCTGCCTCACAAGTTGAAGGTGCGCGTGCTCCCTTTCAGTGGTCTTTGAGGCCTGACATGTAGGCAGGCACTCACCGCTCTGGGTTGGAAGCCTTACTGTAGGAGCAGAAAACTGTTCCTGAGCAAAGGACCTTGCAGAAAATGCAGGCTTGGGGGGGGGGTTGTGTGTAAGAAAGACAGCCCTGCAGAAGGAGCTGGGGAGGGGAGTTTGTGCTCTCTTCCTGGACAATCGTCCCTGGATAGCACACACTCACCAGTCCAGATGGAACTCCTCGGCACCTAAACATGGCCGCCTGGTAGCCCAGTGATCCGGGGACAGAAGGAAGGACAGGGCAGGCAGTGCGGGATCCAGGAGAGCACAGGAGCCCCTGGAGCACAGGCTGAGGGTGCCCGGGCTCTCTTACTGGGGACCTTGAGGCTCACTGCTCTGGGTAGGTAGCCTTAGTGTAGGAGCTTAAAACTGTTGTTGAGCACTGGTCCTAGCATACAGCAGAGCAGGGTTGGGGGTGGGGTGCTGGGGTGCTGGGTCGTGCTTAAGAAAGACAGCCCTGCAGAAGGAGCTGGGGGAGGGGGCTTTGTGCTCTCTTCCGGGACAATCGCCCCTGGATAGCACACACTCACCTGTCCAGATGGAACTCCTCAGCACCTAAACAGGGCTTATGTGTAAATTTTTATTTGTTTTTATGTGTGTATGTATGTGTATTATGCATGTGCATATATGCATGTATGTGCATATCTATGTATGTATATGTGCGTGCATGTATATGGATTTCTGTGTATATGTGTGTATGCATATATGTACATATGCGTATGTGTATATGTATCTGTGTTTTGTGCATCAATGCATGTGTACTTGTGAGTATGTAAATGCATGTATATATGCATGCATTTGTGTGTGCATGTATGTATTTATATGTGTATGTATGTGTGCTTATATGTATGTATGTATATGTGCCTGCATGTTTGTATGTGTATGTATATTTATGTATGTGCATGTTTGTATGTGTATGTATATTTATGTATGTGTGAGTGTGTTTGTACATATATATGTGTATATATGTTTGTGCATGCATGCATTCATGTATATGTATATTGTGTGCATGCATGTATATATGTGTGTGTGTATATGTATATGTCTATGTGTACTTGTGTGTGTGTGTTTGTTTATAGGTATGTGAGAGTTAAGGAGACCAGAAGAGAGCACTGAATCCCCTGCACCCCTTGTTGCTTATTGCTGGGAACCAAACTCCAGTTTTCTGCAAGAGCAGCAGTTGCTCTTAACTGTTGAACTGTCTCTCCAGCCTCTATTTGTCTGAACATATTTGAACATATCACTGATGATCTTAGCCATCTAAGTGAGTAGTTCAGTGGTGTTCTGTGCATGTTCCTGTGCTTCAGGCTCCCGTACAGCACGACTGTGCTCTCAACTCTTGTCGTTGAACAATCCTTCCCACCGAACACCTGCTTTCTCTTCCCCCTTCCTCACAGAGACAAACCAAGTCAGCATCTGTTCTTCACGTGCATGCAGGAGTGTAACACCTTCAGATTTCTCCATGTTGTGTATGGGCCAGAATCCCTGCTCTCTCGAGGTTGGATAGTCTCTCTGTGTATGAGTACACACTTTACATGGTCAGCCTTCACCAAAGACACTGGGTTGTGCCTGTTTTTAAAAGTTTTGGGAACAGTTCTGATGTGAACATGGGTGAACAGACATGTGTTTGAGCCCCTGTTTTGTGTATATAAGTGTGTGTGTGCTTGTGTGTGTTTCAGAAATGTATTTAAAAATCATTTGCATGACCATTTTCTATTCTTTGACAATTTCACATACATATATAAATAAAATGTATTTTGATCATTCATCACCCTTTTTCTCTCTCTTATTTTGCTTCCACTCATTCTAAAACCTTCTTTTTTTAAACCACATCTTTTTCCTAATTCCATGTCTATATCTCGCTGGGTTTAATGAGAATGCAATGATGGGCAGCTTACCAATGGTTATCCCTTTGAATAAAAGTGACTGTTCCGCCCCAAGCAAATACTGCTGCCAATTGCTCTATGCTGGGTGGTGTGTGTATGTGTGGTCTATCCATGCTGGAATATTGATGAGTCTGGCCTTGTCCCCTCTGAGGGGGAGGGAGACAGCGCCTTATTTAAACAGGTTACTCTTGGATTCTCTTTGTAGCTGAGGACCTGGGTTCCTGATCCACCTCCAAATTTTGGGAATTACCCTTACTCATCACCAAGCTCAGTTTCCAGGCTTCTGGGGTGAACCTAGTGCTCAGCTGCATGCCCTACGTTGAACTCCTCGAGCGACCACCTTATTGCTTGCTGTGCGTCATTTCCCCCTATCCCCCCCCCCCCCCGTCCTGCTCATATTTCTTGCTTCTGATTGTCCAGCACCACCCTCAGAGGTGTGACTATTGCAGCATAATTTCATGACTGGGGTACGGTGGTGACGCCTTTTCCACAAACCTACAGGTTATCAGTGCACATTGAGTACAGTAGGAAATGTGGAGTGTTTAGCAGACACTGCTGTAAGAACATGCTTTGTGGTCAGAGAGAGAGTGTCAAAACATCAAGACCACCTTTCTCTGCGCACTCTGAAGCGCTACGTGAAGGACGGTGATTGGTGTAGGAACAAGACTCTACCCAAAGTGTGTTTATACGCTGGGTAATGCAGTCATTTGAAGCTTCGTTATTTTGATTGGCAACAGTTAAATAGCTCTAATTTCCTTTGCCTTTTGTTCTTTCCAGACAAGCATTTTTTAATAGCTTTCATTGCCAGCCTCAGCAAAGCACGCTGTAAAAATGAGGAGAGCTTGGTATTTCCACAGCTCTTCTTCTCATTGTAATTGGAGCTTTGATGGTGAAACTGGAAAGTGAGGCCACGTAGGATGTGATCCTGGCCCCAATGGGCATGTGGCAACAAGTGGCAGGGAGGAGGCGAATGCTGTGAGAGCCTCCTGGGCAGCAGAGAGGAGAGGAGTTTTACCAGGACTGTTGACGTTTCGAGCAGAGGGCTTCCTACAGAGGCCCTACGTTCCTGCAGAGGACCTTCTCCCGCACTGTGGGTCACTTCGTGACATCTCCCACAGTAGACTGCTCTGCATCCCTAAATGGCACCATTCCTTCCCAGATAGATTAAGCTGTGAGTCACCGGCCTTTTGTATTTATTGGGAGCCATTCCCAGCGGTTCTGAGGGTATCCCTTGACATCATCTGACTTAACTGGGGTAGTTATTAATCATGTCGATAAGGCTTTAGCTCTTATAAGATAAGGCAACTTCTAAGTTATCCATGTCTCTTTACACACGGTAAGCAGGGATTTCAGGAAGGTTTGGCTGTGTTGCATTCTAATGAAGTATTTGTGTAAGTACAACCCTTTGCAACCCTTTCATAAGTTTGCTAAAGTCAAATATGACAACACATACTGCTTCAAGTACTGTCATAGATGCTCTACAGTGACTCGCGGAATCCACAGAGCTACTGAGTAAGGAAAGTTGCGTAGCCTTGGGTTTGTAGGGGGACACCTTGAGGCCTGTCTACAGGGACCACCCAATCAAAGCTCCAGCAGGCAAGCAGAAGGGCAATGGACCCCACGAGGACTCCTTCTGGTTGTGTCTGTGGCTAACAGTGTACAGAGCAATGTCGCACTTTAGGAGATGGTACTGGCAGGTTGCAGACTAACCCCATCAACAGTCTGCCTCTGGGAACCTCACCACAGAGCCAGCTCAGCAGGCCAGGAGTTTTCATGTCGTGCCGCTTACAGCTTTCATGAAGCAATGATTCCATATGTTCCAAAAGATTCCCACTGGTAGGTCTAGTTTCACGACAGACCTGCTGGTGGGCCACAGGAGAAGAGGATTATATTTCTGGAACAGGTCAGGCCTGCTGACCTAGCCCAGAGTGTTTCTGCCTCACTTTTGCGTCCTCTTTCCTCTGAGGTCATCTTGTCCATTTTAACTTCATTTGCTTCTTTGGCCATACCACCATGTGCAAATGCAGTCACTCACTGACCCGTCATTTCTTCTTGACCTGTGTCATTGGGTGGCCTCTGTTCTGTAATGGGATGAGAGGAAATAAGCCAGGCAGTGTCTGCTCTTTATGTGGTGAGTTAGTGGTGGGAACCTACACAAATAATAGCAGTAATGCAAGGTGCACTGAGTGCTGGTAGCAACGTACACAGGACGTTCAGAGCAAGGGGGCATTATGTCTGTCTGGAGGGATTCAGGAAGGGTTTGTGCACCGGGCCGTAAATGATAAGTAAGTGTCCCCAGCAGCAGACAGAGGAGAAAGTGAATGGGCAGGGGAAGGGATGTGGGAAGAGGTGACAGTCCCTGGAGCGTCCGAGATTGCGCTCATCCACAAGAGCAAATGCAGATGTGCGTGTGTAGGTCAGAGCTTGCTGTCAGCAGAAAATGCAGGGTGTACTGGTGCCTGATGCAATTCAAAGTGCTGAGGTTTGGGCAGTGGGAAATTGTGTGGAGAGATGCTGGCAGCAGCTAAGAAACGTGAGGGGCTGGAAAGATAGCTCAATGAACAGAGCAGGAAGAAGAGGAAGAAGAGGAGAGAAAGCACACAGGTGTGGCAGTGTGTAGTTACCACCCCAGTGCTGCGGCTTTAGGGACAGGGGGTTACTACCTAACTCCTTACCATGCTCGGTGAGGTTTAGGCTAGGGAGAGACAGTGTTTCTTAACAACAAAAGCATGGATACTCTGCCCAAGGGACCACACCCAAAGTTGTCTTTTGGCCTCCACAAATGTTGCATACTTCTCACATAAACATGTGTTTACTAGTGTGTGTGTGTGTGTGTGTGTGCGCGCAGGCACACGCACGGAGATCATAGTTTGGTGATAGGCTGCTTACCTAGAATGTGTCCACCCCTATATCCACTTGCAAGCACTGAAAAAGTGGGGTGGGAAGGTGAAAACAGTGTGTCAGACGGTGGAGCTTAAAAGAGTTATTTTCAGGTCACATGACAAGAATCCAGGGAGCCGTTATCATTCCTTTAACCACAAGGTTGGATTCACAATTCAATTTTGCATTTATAAAATTAGTAAAATAATTTGAACAAATCCATTGAATGAATGTATGTGTGTGTGTATGAACAGCTTCTGCCTGGTGTGTGTGTGTATGTGAACAGCTTCTGCCTGGGCAGGTCATCCTTGTTAAGCTGCTGTGTTGACGCTGAGGGGAAATAGCAGCTGGAGACTGAGAGCAAAGAATATGAACTTAGGCAGAGTGGGGGTAATGGAGACAGTGCAGCGGACTGCACTCAGGTAAAGGGCTGGCACCTGAGAGACGGAGGAAATTCCTAGATTCCTAGGTGTGACACGTGGAGACAATGTGTCAAGATCAGCTTATCCGGTCCTAGGAGAGAGGACATGGTCTGGTGACTTCCCAGACCTTGGGGTGAGCCAACTCTGGGTCTGCCTCTCATACGCCCTGTGACCTTGGACACAGTATTTAACATTTCAAACAGTGCCAGTCTAGGGTCAGTGTGGGATTTGCTAGCATTTAGGAAGCTCTTGTAAGTTCACCTGGCACGGAAGATTTAAATGAGACCAAAATGATAAGGACTATTTCAAACCTGCGTAAAAACACAGAATGATTAGAATCTAGACTGGAACAGGAGTGGCTTCATTTTAAAGCCATTTCCACCTGATATTCTGGAATTTTTTTAAGCTTTTTTAATTTTTTATTTTTTGAAGTTGGTAACAATAACGATTTTTCATCTTTGTTTTGCTCTGTTTTCTTTTGGATGTTGTATTTTTGGGCATTCATGCATGTTTGTTCAGATTTTTACTTGATTAATGGAAGATCTCAGCTGCTGGGAATACCATAATTCCTGATTGGGAAATATATAAAAGACAAAAGTCTCGGGTTTCACATTATGTCTGTAACTCCCAGCCAAATTTCATGAGTTGCTAAAGGACTGTGACTGTGCTTCCCTCCTTCCCTCCCTCACCCTTCCTCCCTTCCTTTCTCCCTCCTCACTTCCTCCCTCTTCCCTCCCACCCTCCCTCTCTATCAAATCCCCGTTCTTCTCTCTCTGCTTCCCCCCCCTTTCCCTCTCTATCTTGTCTCCTTCTCTCTGACAGCATTTCCATTCTGTCTTCAGACTCCCCTTGAGGCCATTGGGTCATTCTTGAGGGGCAGAGTTAGGAGACTGAACCAGAAGAGCAGTGGGCAGCAGAGTCAGCAACCCTGTGGAGATCTTAGGACTCAGGACCAGCAAAGGAAGGCAGCCACATTGTCTTTGCAGGTTTGTTAAGACCCTGTGTTGGAGACTTTCTTCTTTCCACTAGAGCAGCTCTTGGATGTGCTTTGCTCTTGTTTGAAAAGTTACTAATTTTGTCAAAAAGAGGCTTTAGATAGATTACAGAGCTAGCAGGCCAAGTGATCCATTACAGAGAGACGCTTGCTGCGGTAGCCGGTGGTTCAATGTGCTGAGTCAGGTCTATGATATTGCAGATAGCGCTATTTTAATCCATCCTTGCTCTGTGGTCATATAACAGGTACAAACATATACGCGTGTTCAAGTGAAAATGTGTGGTCGTGAACTACATAGGAACATCTGGATTTTAGAACACAGTTTGGCTTATTTTCGAGTAACTGGGGAGGTTGGCAGCAGTTGCTCTATTCCTTTTGTAATGTCTTGTTGTCTTAGTCATTTAATGTTTTTGCTGTGTTTTGAGGCAGGGTCTCATATTTTAGCCCAAGTTGGCCTTGCATTCAGATTCTGTAACCTGCCGCAGTCTCGGGAGTGCTTGGGATTGCTGGTGTGTGCCACCACAGCATCTCAGCCTTTCAATGGAAGTGCAGTAATTTTTAACCTTAGAATTGGTCCAGTGCACAAGTAAAGTTCAGTTTGTCACCTACAGAGACACACGAAGTATAGGCCAGCTATATTTATTCTAAGAGCAAACCATTACTTTGGTGATTATGCACAGAAAAAGAAAAAGGTATGTCCTTATTTAAACACATCAACAGAATCAGCAGCTGTCCAGAGTTCTTGAAGAATTTCACTTTTGTGACAGCTGTTCTGGGGGAAACCATTTTATTTTATTTTTTAAATTTATTTACCTTTAGGGCTTCTTTCTTTGCTTCCATTATGAATTGCTTTTCTTCCCTTCTCTCTTGGAATATGTGAGAAAGGGTTTGGAGTCAGGCATACAAGACATTTCTTCAGAAAAGCCTTACCAGGGGTTGGGAGTCTCACTCAGTAGTAGAGCACTGGGTCCTGCCTTCAGCTCCAGTGGTGCGATGGGTGGGGACTAAATGAAAGCTAGGTTATTAATGCAAAGTAAGGGGGAGAAAGAAGTGTGCAACTGAATAGCCAGAGTGTGTGGAGTTCGAGAATGGGTAGGATCTGGGTATGAAAAAGGTAGGTAGATTTTAAGTACTTCAGGTGGGAGGGTCAGGTATTACGTGGAGGCCTGAGGTGGCCAAGAGCTTATTGAATCTTCCCAATAATACAGGCCATGTTTTAAATTCCCCACCAGAACCACATGGTAAGACCTGAACACCACAGGTTTTGGTTATAACTGAAGCTGAGCTAGAAGCCATCTTTGCTGGCTAGTATCATGGCACTAGGAAATCCTTCTCAACAGTCTTCCTCAGACATGGACCCTGCATGCTGCACTATGACCTTCCAGGCACAATGTGCCCACTATTGTCACAGTGGCATGACTGTTACCGGATGACCAACTGCTTTTTGTTGACTGTGAAGCCCGCTTCACAGCAAAGAACTCACAGCACTTACCGTACATTTGTCCAAAAGCCTGTCTGTGCATTCACATTTATTTTAATTAAAACTCCATTTTTGATGCCTCTAGATTTAGGTCATTTTCGGATTAGTTATTATATTTTCTCCTCCAGGTAGAAAGCTGCTCCTGCTCATGAGTAGCCAGTGGCTCAATCTGTGCAGTCCACAGACATGGGACGAGCCAATCATCTCTTTCCAGGACCTGGGGGTGGTCAATCAAGAGTTCTGAAGATGGCAATCGCTGTTCTTTGAGTTAAAGCTAGATGTTTCATTAGCTGTCCAGAGCACAAACTTCTTTAATAATTTGGCCTCAGAATACAATTTGTAATTTTCTCAAGCTATTCCTTTGATTTTGAATCATTTACAAATTTGATATTTTCTACCAGAAATTATAGTTCTTACAGATATGCCTATGATATTTATTTTGCTTGAAACTTTTTGTTTTGTTTTATTTTCATTTTTATGCTAGGCAAAGTGACTACAGGACTCCATTTACATATGTCGGTTTCACAGTATGTCTCCAAAATAGCGTCATACCTGATGGTAGTGTATTTTTCAATTATGAAAGAACCAAACACTTGATCATCAGTGTTCACGAGAGTTCTAGAGTAGATGGTAGATTCAAGGGTGAGGCTGGTAGTTACATAGAGTGGAACAATAAAGCAAATTATTGCTTCAGTGACTGTACCCACAACTATGTTGTCTTTATTGTGGGAAGCATGAGCAAATTGGATTTTACGACTCAATTCCCCTGTGAGACTTTCCGCCCTGCTATTTTCTCTCTCTTCCAGGGACAAGTGGATTGTTTCTACCGTTTATAACTGAAGTGACATAATCAGAGAAACTTCCAGAGGAGTTGAAGGGAGGGCCCTGCTGTCACCAGAGACAGCCCCCTCCATGTCCGTAGGAACCTCATTGGTACCCGGGAACACATTTGCTCTCCTAACCATCCCTATTTTCCTAACAAAGTAGATATTTACCGTTTGCAAAAGTAACTATTGTGACCTCAAAGTGGGGCATCTAGAAATGAAGGAAAACACTCATTCACACATGACAGCCTGTAGTACAAACCCCACAAGTTGGCTTGATTAGCCTGAGCGAGAGGGTCTCAGGTGGCTTCTGAAGAGCGCTTGCTGGTGCGCTCACCTGGCCAGGTGACCAGCATGCAGCCTGGGCGTTAGAGCTGAGGGTAGAACCATCAATGCTGCCCCTCAGACCTTGTCTGGTTAATCTACCCACTTGATTTATTATCCCCAAACTCGGCCTTCCCCGAAGATATTGCCATGCCAAATACAACTTGGAAGTGAAACTTGGGACGGTCAGACAGGTGGAGGCCAAACACTGAAAACCTTTTGTTAGAGAAAGAACAATGAAGTACATGTTTATATCATAAGGCTTAGGAGCATACTTCTTGTCACTTAATGTGGACTTGTTTGTTGGCTGTACGCTTACCCTAGAGGGCAGTTTACAGACCAGTCTCTTGGTGTGTCTCATTTTCCTTGAATTTTTCTCAGTTAATGGTAAGCCGCATCTTGTATAACCTTCTTGGAAAAGGACACTGGCCAGCTGTCTTAATGAGGAGAGTTAGTGTGGCACTGAGCCCGACAGGAGATTTTCCTCTGTAGTAGGCTTCCCTCCACCCACTGCGTATGATTGGGAAACTGACGCCACATATGGTACCGTTTTATGTTACAGAGGCCAAGTCTAGGAATTCCCTGGGGTCTTAATTGGCCAAAAATCCAAATCACACATTTGATCCAAGTGTTATTAGAGGGAATATTTTCTTTGGAGTGTTCTGCAAGCCCTTGAACTAGCTGCAGGCAGTGAAGCTTGTGATCATTTTCATTAACCCTTCACTCCTGAGTCGTGTAGACTGTCAGTAGAAGATACCGAGATTCTCCTATTGCCGTACATCATACATCACGTTGCTGCTTGTTCTTGCTTAAGTGCTGTCTTTTGAGAAACTGAATTTCGTTCTATCGTGAAGTCATTGGTCAAAAGGAAAAATCTCCTCTGCAGCCACACCCACACTTAAAAGTTTTGTCATGGTAACTGAAGACAGTGGAGAAGAATGCACTACTTTGACAAGTTCCAAAAGCAGAATCGTAGAACAAAGATTTTTTTGCTGAAGTAAATCATGACTGCAGAAAATGAGGACGTCATTTGGCAATGGACTTACCCACTGGTTTCTTAGAGGCAACGGGTTATAATTAAGACCATATTTGTGCTTCTACAAAGTGTATCTGGTCCACATGTGTGTTCACCACCCACAGGCGGCTGAAGGAAGTTGTAGGAATGTTTGTCTGTGAGAAATTTCCCAGGGCAGCAAAGAATTGGTATTCAGCATCGAGTGGCCACATCTCCTCTGCCTGCGTGTATAGGCCTGTCCTTGTCCTCTTGTTCAAGGGAATGCTCATTTAATGAGCCTTGCTCTAAGGTCACTGTCCTTCTTGTTCACTCAGACTACTAATGACTTAAGTCCCCTCCTCAAGGGAGGTATGACAAGAAAAGAGATGGATTTAGAAACGAGAAAGGAAAGACACAAAGTCATTTCAGGGCTCAGTATTGGAGGAGATTGTTCTGGCTGCTCCTTTTAGTCCCAAATGAGGATCCAGGAGAGTGCATGGATCCAGTTACAAGCTGTGTTTAATGGTGACTTTGTGTCAGTAAGGTCATGATTCTACTTAGAGAAGTGAGCACAGTGTAGGGCTTACACCTCTCCAGTTTAGACTCAGTCACTACTCCACTCTGTGACATCAAGTTTAATCATGCTTTGAGTATCAGGGCTTTCCCTCCGTACTCAGTGAGTGATCTTGTAAAATCATGTCCATGAAAGAGTTTGGTATGTGAGACGCTTGAGTGCCCAGTGTCTCCTCCTCATCCTCATCCTCTTCCTTTCCTTCCGCTCCTGGTGATGGAAGCCAAGACCCTGTGGTCATGAGCAAGGACTCCAGTGAGCTACATCTCTAGCCGTAGGGATCTGTTCCTCCATTACTCAACATTCTGCTGAGTTTTTGTTTGTCTGGGAACAGTTGTTCCTTCCATGTTCCGTTTTCATGCTAGGTCCTAGGCTCCTTGAGTCTGCCTTACCTGTCTTGGAATTCCTGGTGCATGGCAGCAGTGAGAATGAGTGACTATTGTTGTGAACAAACTGAGAGAGAAACAAAGGAAAGTGGACCATACAGCAGAGCAGTGGAGGGGATGCAGCGGGAGGCTCTTTCTTCTGAGATGCTGGCTGGTGAGCAGTCCATTCTCCAGGGATGCACCAGGATGGCTGTCTCTGCTGCGCTGTCTGCTGCTTCCATCGCCGCCAGCTGCCACTCCCTGGTTTCTTTTGATTTCTGCTGTGTTTCTGCCATCTTTATAATCCCTGCTTGTGTGGCATGTCCCCACATCCAGCGCCCATGTGTTTCTCATCTCCAGTTCCGGCAGTTATGTTCAAAGAACATAGTCTTATGTGTTTATGTATTTATTTCGAAATGCTCAGCATTGCTGGGTTGCTCTGCGTATATCACATGAGGAAGCAATGCGGCTGTAAGCATTGCACTTCACAAAAGTTTGCAGTCTATACCTCAGAACCCTGCACAGCATTTGGGAGCTAAAGTGATAAATGAGTTCTTTTCATTCTTGCTAATGGAATTCTGGGTTCCCACCTTCCTCTTCTTCCTCTTCTCAAGACTGTGGCATTGAATGAAGCCACCTCACATTTGTGCCAGGGTCTTTACAATTTCTGTGCAAAGCATTTTGAGAAAATTCTCTCACAGCTTGATATGGAAACACACCCTATACTATCCTGTTAGGGAGGCACACAACCAAGACAGTTACTAAATTTATGTCACAGCTTGTGGCTTTTTTACAGGTGAACATGTATGACCTCTACTGACTATGCCTACAATTCAGGATGCCTCTACACCTCTGTCTATTGACCCATCTACTTCCAATGAGAACTATTCTCTCTAGATATTCCAATTAGCTCTGAAATTATCCTAGGAAAAAAATTAAAAATAATGGGTGCCATGTGATGATAAATTCCTGTAGTCCTAGAACTTGGGAAGGAGAGACAGAAGGTTCGAGGTCACCCTCAGCTACACAGTGATATCAGGGCAATCTGGACTACCTGGAACACTGTCTCAAAGACAAACAAACTGGAAACTGTACAGAATCTCCTAATACACTTCAGTACAAAACAGGCTCAAGTTTGTATAAGTTACATTCTTCCTTGATTGGCACAATTGGAAACTTACTGTCATGGCACTCAGTTAACCAAACATGTGACCATTGAGTACCAATGGAAGATCTTAAGCATTAAAGTTCATCCTTCACTCTTCCAATCTTCAGATTCTAAGGGTTTTGAGGGCCCCCACAGTGCTTGTTCTTTTGGGGACACTTCAAGTACTGACTATCTCTAGGAAGTCCTTCAAGTTGATGTCACCTATGCTTCTATGGTGTGTGCAGTTTTTTCTACTGCTCAGCAGGGAAAATACTTTCCCCTTGTCCTGG
This sequence comes from Alexandromys fortis, assembly GCF_014885135.2. Lineage (NCBI taxonomy): Eukaryota > Metazoa > Chordata > Mammalia > Rodentia > Cricetidae > Alexandromys > Alexandromys fortis. The sequence goes on along the minus strand of NW_026068013.1, from coordinate 1,425,069 downwards.
AAAGTAGTGAGTTATCCCCCAAGTAATAGATCATCAAAGGATGTTGTCAGGGTTTCTGTCCTACCTGGTTCCCGCAGTTGTTAAGTCCCAAAGAAATCACACAGAGGTCTATATTAGCTATATACTGATTGGCCCATTAGCTCTGTTTTCTTATTAACTCTTATAACTTATATTAGCCCGTGATTCTTGTCTATGTTAGCCACGTGGCTTGGTGCCTTTATTGGTAAGGAAGTCACATTTTGCTTGTTCTGTGGCTGGATCAGGACTGCAGACAAAGCTTTCCTCTTCTCAGAATTCTCCTGTTCTCATTTCCTGTCTGGTTGTCCCACCTATACTATCTGCCTGGTACTGACAAATCAGTGTTTTATTAAAATGCAATTGACAGGCTACAAACCATTGTCCCACAGCAAAATGATCACGTGGTTTTTGTTTTCAACAGGAATGGAAGGTGACTATGAGGAGAAAATGTGGCAGATGGGTCTGTCAGTCTCACCTCTTTACATAAAGAGGTGGAACAGCCTTCCATGGAGCCAACAGGAACACACATTACACTTTTCTTGTAGTTATGGGGACACAGTGATGATCCGGTACTCTAGGAAACTGGGGTGTCCTGTGAGAGGCAGGGCAGAGGAGTGCTCCTGGAAAGGGATGGCAATCCTACCTGATGGTGTGTTCTAAGTACATGGATCCTTAGCATCCAAGGAATGTGAGGTGGAAATATCTATCTCTGCTCCTTTCGTCCTTGGAGATGAGGGTGAGATAGGTCTCTAGGAGGGAGACACTGTGTAGAGAGAGCTCTGCTTACTGTTCCCAGGCTACCGCATCTGCAGAGAGAATTCACTGCTTGGGAAACAGTAGCAAGGGCTATAAAGGCCACTGAGAAAATGCCTTGCGAGTCACTTGTCATTGCTGTGACAAAATGCCTGAGAAAACCTGAAAGGAGGAAAGTTTCTGTGCACTCACAGTTTCTGTGGCCACAGTGCATGGTCACCTTGCTCTGCTGGTCTTGGGCAGTGGGACCGTGTGGTGGATCGAAGCCGCTCATCCCATGACGGAAAGAGGAGGCCAGGCACAGGATGCACCCTCCTGTAGGGACTTACCTTCCTACTTCCTCCAAAAAGTCCCCAGCTCCTAAGATTCTGCTCAGTAGTGAGTTAACCCATTGGTGACATTAGTGCACTCATCATCCAGCCACCTCTCAAGTGTACCACTAGCTGGGGGCAAAGCCACCAACCTGGAACCCATTTTGTACCTACTTTGTATCTGAACCATAACACATGCTGTTCACAGCTACACAGGATTAAAAGTTCAGTTTTGAATTCTTCCCCTCTGCCCCTCATGTTGCAGTCTGGAAAATGTGTGCTTGTGGGTTCCCATCTTATTCATATTGGGTTCTATGGTGGCCTCAGTGGCTGTCACTGAATGTGGGCTTTGGAACACGAGCTTCATCTGAGTGCTCAGAAGTATTGAACCATGAGTGCACTTCAGACTTACTAATGGGAGCCCACATGTCACAGAATTCCAGGTCTTCTGCCACACAGAAATCTGGGAAGCTTAACTCTAGACAGAAAATCATTCTCCCAGTCACTTGATGCTCGTGTTTGCAGACGGCTGCTTGGGTAGAAGCTCAGTTTTTGATGAATAGTAAAGAAGCTTCTACAAGATACAGCACAAACAACAATGATAATGTCCCACTCTGAACTGCCCCAGTGCTGTCAGAAAATGGTACCCTAGTGGCTACTTGTTAGCATTAGCTAGTTAGGTGTCCTAGGTAGAGAAATTGGTAGGTATTAAGCTTTCTATTTCAGAACCAAACGAGGAACAACAGTAGGAAACATTTTTCTTGGAACATACTGTTTCCTCCCATTTCAAAATACTAGGAATGATGGTTGGGCAAGGGAAATGGGAGACCAGTCATACTTGGAAAAAAATGTGTCCTAGCTTTATAAAGTGTGTGCAAATTATATTGGTTTGAATTTTCAGTGTTTGGCTTTGGGACTGTAGCAGCTATAATGGATTTCTTTTTCCATGGTGTTCTTTCTAATCATGGGAATTTGGCACATGATCAAAGTATGTGAAACCTGGGTTTCCATGTGTGTGTATGGAGGCCAGTATCACTTTCCACAGCAGTTATGAGGATGAACCAAGTTGTGGACTTGGTTGCCCAGTCTCCCATCCTCAGGTCTTAAGAGCATCCTCATCACAAACAAATAGCAAACAGGAATGCTATTACACTGTGTGTTTCAGAGGTCCTGAAAGAATCAAGAGTGTTCAAGAAGAACACAGAAAACTAGACTGGGAATGGTGATTAATGGCCCCAAGGGAAGGGGGAGTCATTTTTCTTCAGAGGTGTAGCCACTGGTAAGTGACCCTACTCTTAAAATCGACCCTATTTCAAGAATAGAAACCTAATAGAAAAAAAGAGACATGAAAGTAAATGGAGGACTTGTTGGAATGACAAAAGGGTCACCCGGGAGTTGGAAGGAGGGAAGCGGGTAGTGGGTGTGTGTGACTAAGATGCGAATTTCTCATATACATGTATGGAGTTGTCAAATAGTGAATACAAGTGTTAGCGTGGAAGCTAGGCTGAGGATCTAGTTCAGATAGTGAGCCTGTTGCTTTGCAAGCCCAAGCTTCTGCATGTGACCCGAGTCCCTAATAGCACATACAAGAATGAACAAAATAATGGAAGCTGAGGATCTAAGCCACAGAATTGAATTATAAGAATTCTTTTCTTATTAATTAAATTTTTATTTATTTTCATCCCATCAGCAGTTTTTCCTCTCCTTCTGTCCTTACCCTCTCTTCTGTCCACCTTCCATACACTCCTACTCCATTTGGGAATCATGTTGAAGAGAGGGAGGAAGAATTCTTAACACTTCAGGGTATTAGACTAAAGAAAACATAGTTAGCATTGTTTTCTTGCTGCTTGCTATTGGTAAAGAAAATGTCAGCGAATGCAATCTGCATATGTGACTCCTGGCGGTTCCACCCCGACCTGTGTGCAAGGAAGCCCACAGCCACACCAGCGCTGCTGTAATGGAAGGTCCTGTTTCTGCTGCCTTTGCTCCTCTTGCTTGGGGTGAATAGTGGGGAATTCCTGCCCCTACTCTCCTGGTGCCAGGACATGATTGACTTGGATGTACTCTCCTGCTTTTTCTGGTACCCTGGGAGAGGAGGCACTGATGCATTCCCAGCTTACACTCTCCCAATATTAATGGCTAACGTACACTGAGAGCTAATTTGAGCAGACGGCAAATATATGACTTCAGTAGGAAAATACATTCTGTTCTTCAAGCACCCTCACCGACTTAGCTAGAAGTGGACATGGAACAGACCCCAGGGACAACGTTCACTTTTCCTGTGGGATGAAGCAGGCCATTTGACTCAAGCCTTAGTGGACTTGGTGGGAAATTGGTCTCTTGCGCTCCTTGGGTTCATTTCTCCTGTGTAGCATGCAGGATTTAGCAGCTGGTTCACTATCAGGGTGGCTGGGCTGTCTAGAAATAGAGGACCTAATAGTTTTCAGCCTTAGGGAACTGAGATGCTTTATCTACTAGAGAGTGATACTTATTGGTCCAGCTTATCATGTGCTCTCCAGTATTTGAACAGGCCCTGGCCTGTCATCTCAGCAACAGACACGGAGGCTGAGAATGGAGTTCAAGCCCCCCTGGCCCACACTGTAACTGCAAGGTCAGCTTGGACAACTTAGAAAGACCATTTTAAAAAGGACAAAGGGCTGGGGGATAGAATTCAGTTGTTATAGAGATTGTCTAGCATGCACACAACCCTTGGCTTCATCCCTAGTACTGCATAAGCCAGGTGTGATGGGAATGTCTACAGTCTCAGCACTAAGGAAGGCAATCAAGGTTGGAGGATCAGAAGTTCAAAGTCATCCTCAACTCCATAGTGAATTCAAAGTTGGTGGGGGATTCCTCAGACACTGTTTCCAACAGCACAAAATATAAAAAGTAAAAATAAAAACAGAGCTAGAGATGTACAGTTCACCAAGCATGCCACAGACTGTGAATTCAGTCCCCAGAAGTGTGTGTGTACATGCACGTGCGGACACACACACACGCACACACACACACACACACACACACCCAAAGGTGGGTATGGAAGTATTCTAGTTTTCTAATGCTGTAGCAAACTGACCCAAATAGTTCAACTATTTGCTCTGCTTATTACTGTCATTTGTGTTGGTCTGAGCCGGCACAGTCCATGGTTGTCATGGTTGTCAGGGGAGGTGGCTCGTCAGACTCATGCACTTACCTTTGCTTGATACTAGAGAGGCTCAAACAATAGTTGTCCTTGGCTGCTTTGGATGGTTTCCTGCATGACTGACCTAGGTATGGGAGCAGTGTTAGTGGGTTTACAGACTTTTAAGACAGGTTCATTGACTGTCATTTGGGAATTGTGACAGTTTCTAGTGCATGTAGCATGCTTAGGGCTCATAATAAACCTTGTTTAGAAAACTGCACATCATATTCACATTTAAGGGTTGGCAGGTCAGTGTCTTCTGTGTGATAGACCCTGATAGTATTTTACATGCATAATCTCTTATTTATAGCCTTGTGAAATAATCTGTCATTATTAATATTAATAATGAATTGATAGTAATTAATATTCTTGTCTTTGCCGCAGTATTTTCTTTCATGTGGATCCAAACTTAGTCTGTGTTCCTTTGATTTGTATAGTAATGCCAAGCTCTGGGTCTCAGGACATGAGTCTAGGCTGACTGAGACAACTTCAGAAGTTCCCCATACCCAAGAGAGCATATGCTGTCCTTCAAAGTCACATGAGGGATGGAGAGCAGAGTAAAATGGCACAGTGGGGTTGCCTTCTAATGGTGAAGATTCCAAACTCACAACATAAAAAGGCAACCTAAAGAGGCAACATCAGTAGCATTAGGAAGTGGCAAAAGCTCAGGAAAATTGTAGCCAAAGAAACCACAATAGAAAACAGTAAATGCTATGACCAAGATAGGAACAAAGTGATGGGTGGAGATAATTAGACTAAGGAGGCAGAACCCAGAGCCAATGGGCCACCCTCTGCTTTGAACATGGAGCTTCTGAGTCCTTTCGTGTGGGCGTGAGATAGGGTCTCACGTAGCCCTGATTGGCCTCAGACTCGCTTTATAGCAGAGGATGACCTTGAATTTCTGGTTCTTCTACCTCTGTAACTTGAATGATGGGATTGCAGTTATGTATCATCACAACTGGTGTTCGGGGTGCTGGAGATCAGCTCCTGACTCTGGGTTACACACCAGCCTTGGTCGCCAGTGCTTAGCATTCTAAAGTTCAACAAACCACATTGGCTTTATCTTACACAATCACACTCCATACCAAGTTGCACATTTTTATGTTAAATCAGATTTCTCAGCTAGTAGGGTCATCTTTACCTCTTTATCTTTTAAACATTTGGGGGATGTAAATGTGAAGAAACAGCCTCTGAATGAGCTCCCTCCTCTTCCATGGTGTAGCTTGATATACCTAAGGCACTACTGGCATTGCAATTTGTCACTGAGTTGCACAGCAATTTAGAAACATTTTCACCATTTTATAGTCTGTATATAGACGCCCACAGATATAGGCAGACCCTGCGTTTCTGTAATTTCATCCAAATTACAGAATTTCTTTGTGAATTTGTAGTTTAAGATGTTCATTTCTGAATTTTGCTGTGGTTGATGGTATTTGTTTCTCTTAAATATGGTTTGCATTTTAAATTTTATTTAGTGTATGGGGGGCATATGGATGCGTTGGAAGGCGTGCCATCGCCTCAGTATGTAGATGAACGCGCATGCGTGCTGTAGCTTCAGTATGTGGATGAGCGGGCATGCTTGCCTTAGCCTCAGGAGGGGGTCAGAGAACAACCTGTAAGAGTGGATTCTCTTTCCCACCTTGTGAGTCCTGGGACTGGAATTCAGTTTCTCAGGCTTTGGGGTATCTTTACTGGCTGATCCATCTCATTAGTTTCCATTTTAACCGTTTTCAAGATCACATCTGCTTTTGTGGCTAAGCTGATTTTATAGATTTGAACTGATTTGAGTAAAATAATCAGGCAAATTGAAAGTGTCTGGAAGCAAACAGTTGCTGTGTCAATCACAAGCGTGGTCTATGCCTAATTATATAGAATTGAAAGGCACTTGCAGAAAGGGTACAGTTTAAACCTTTCCGACTTTATTGTCTTTTATCATCTCAGTTAAACATTTAGTATTCAGGCAGCTCTAAATAATATGCTATATATTTCTGTATACCCTCTGCATTCCCAATTAATGTAATCACTCTTGTCCAGTATTTCCCAGGACTAAATCTGATGTAAGACTTTGCAGTTGTGTTTGAACTGTTCTCAGCACATGCAACGCTGTAGTGTTCCAAGTTCTCTCTGGTCCTGTGACTATACAGTTAGCATGATTGTGAAGGCAACCCATCAAGATCTTGTCTTGTTAAATATTCCTGTGCTGTGTGTGTGTTTGGGTGTGTGTAGTACAGCAGACACTTTTGACCTGAAAGTTCTTTGAAACCCCCTCAGTCATATTTAGATGAAGAAAACTTTAGACGAAACAACTGAGCCTCAGGTAGTTTTAGAAGTTTGTTCAAGACTCCATGATCACCTGTTAGTAGAATTTTATCTAACTTCACAACCCAGGTCTTTGCCCTAAAACATTCCATATCCTGGCTAGTTCCCTGTGGCGATGATTTTTGTTATTTCAGGTGATGCCAGGTGGAAGACTGGACTGTATTTTTTGGTCTGTTTAGGAAGGTGGGATTTTACCACAGTCCCAGTGTGGACTGGAAAAGGACGGACAAGACCTCCCACCTTGGACAATGGGCCGTTTGGCCACATTAAGAGACAGTTTGCAGGTCTAAAGTTAACTGTATCGTGTGGGTATTGTCAGAAACATGATTGAAAGGGAGCTTGGAATTCAGAGAAAAAGTAACAAATGAATGTTGCCAGAAATCAGCATGCTGGTGTCCTGTCTGTCTTCACAATTTAAATTATAGACTCGGTGTGTTGGCATGCATTTGTAACAGCAGGCCCAACAGACTGAGGTAGGATGACTCCAAGTTCAAGGGCAGCCTGGGCCCCAGAGTAGAACATTTGTTGAGGACCTGCCACTGACAAAGGAAAAGATATACAACTGTGCACTACACCTGTGCACTTCAACTGTGCACTACAACTGTGCACTGCACAATGATGTATCCTTCCCATCAGAGAGGCCTCAAGAGCTGCCACAGTTGACAGACCTACCATGTCATAGCCGTCATGTGATTTAGCAGTGTTCATGTGCTTATAAAAATGCTATTTCAAACCTATACTATACTGACATTTGTATGTGTGTGTGTCTGTGTGTAAATACAATCACAACAGGTGTTCTTACCTACTGAGCTGTCTTCTCAACTGAATTACTGTTTTAAAAGATGGTCTCATGTAGCCCAGGCTGACTTCAGACTCATCATGGCCTCAGGTAGCCCAGGTTGACTTCAGACTCATCATGTACCTAAGGATGCCTTTGTGACTTTTCCCTTTTCTTTTAAATATTTGTTTATTTTTATTTTATGTTTATGAATGTTTGTATGTATGTCTATGCTCCATGTGTATACCTGGTGCCTGCAGAGGCCAGAAGATGGCATCAGATTTCCTGGAACTGGAATTATAGATTTTTGTGGCCCCCATGTAAGGTTCTGGGAACTGAACCGGGGTCATCTGCAAGAGCAGCCAGTACACTTGGCCATTGAGTCATCTTTCCAGTTCAGCTTGGTGACCCTTATGGTTATCAAAGGGTGAGAATGGTTTTCCAAATTTTTAACAGAGGAGATGAATATAATGTCAGACTCTCCTTGGGAACTTTCAGGTGTGTAGTGTGACACATGGCCTTCGGTTCTATAGAGCAAGACTCAAAAGTGAAAACCGTGACTGGCAAACTTCCTAGTACTTACAAAGGAAGTATCTTAGTGCTCCGAAGAAGGCAAGGACTTCTGGAAGAAACCCATTTAAATGATTCATTGAATGTGCCCAGGGAGGAATCTAAGAGAGCTAAATGATGTGTTGCCCCCTCCCTTGGTTCTTCGCCTTGCTGACCTCAGCTTCCTAGCTCTAATCTTGTCAGAACTCAGCTATTGTGGGAGGAGGTTTCAAAGAGATTTTCAGATTGTGCAGTTCGAAAATATTACTCTATTTCTAAGGCATTTCCTCTCATGAATCTCTCAAGAGACCAATTCTTACTTTTGGGTATTAATAACAGTAGGGCCTTCATAGCCTGGGAGCAGAGCATAAAACCTCTCATGATCATTGTAAACCTGAGGATTAACACAAGTATCTTTTGACCTGTAGGTCAATACATAACAAGCAAGGAAGGAAAACTGTGCCAAGACCCACCTACATCTTTCCCAAACATATACTGTACTTGGAATGGGATGGGGAAGAAAAAGAAAGAATTAAGTTACTTTAAACAGAGTAGCCAAAGCATTCGTTTTTGAGATTGTGATATTTTTGTGATAGAACTCTGTGAAATTCGTCTCTGAATTCGTCAGCTGCTTCTCAGTCACACAGAAAGAGATTAACATTGTCCTGAAATCACTTTAGTTGCTAATGGGAAACACGGAGTCCAGCACTCACGTCAACTCCCCTAGGAAGAAGGTGTTGCTTCCACGAAGAGTCCGTTGTTCATGCTGCGCAGTCTCGTGGTCTTGGCGTCTGTTACTCTCATTCCAGATGGGACACTACGAGCTATCATGAGGTCATTATTCCTCTTAGCTCTAGATCTGTTTCAGTTTAGTCTAACCTTGCCATGAAAGAAGCAGATTCAAAGTATAGACAGGTCATAAAGTGTTGTCTCTTGGTAGGCAGGGACCTTCATGTCTGGATAAGTGGACACTCAAGTTACTCATGACACAAAAATCCCTCTCATTCACCCAGAGAGAGTAATTGTTTTCATTTTGTCAGTCCTTCCCTGTGTGGAGTCATAGATAACGGTTACAAATAGCTGGTCCTGCTTTGTGGGAAGTTCCTGGCAACTTGCACCAAAGAGTTTTTCCATGGTTGTTTCAGTGGTTATTGCTTTTTGTTTGTGCAGGCATTGGGTTCAATTCCAGGTCAGAGGTTCCACAGTGGCCTTTTCTTCTCTCTGTAGTGATGGCCTTTGTTAGGCTCAAAGGGAGCCTAGCTTTACGAATAACGGCAGTGTGAACAGCAAGGGGTGTCCACTATAATCCAGTTCACATCTTATGTTCTTTAACCAGCTCGCCGAATAAAATTCGACCCTGGACTGTGTTTTTTGGGGCCTTGCGTGCTGTGACTGTCATGGGTACCTCTGTCGTGTGCTGCTTTCTGTGCATGTCCTCCAGGTTGGCCACCTGTCCACGCACTCGGCGTGACAAGCATGCGTGCCCTGCTCAGGGCATTTGTCCCCGATCTTCTTTCCACCTGGGAAGCCTCCAGAGCTTTGAGTACAGCTTGAGGTGTGTGTGTGTGTGTGTGTGTAGTGTTATAGCTCAGGCCACAATTCTATGGTGCTTCCTCACTGAGACCTTTGCTTTCCAGCCGGCTTGTTTTGTTTATTTCTTTATGTGAATCTTGAAGCGGTGTTTCAGGAAGAGAGCCAGCAACAATCTGAGAAGACTGTGGATCCTGCATCTTAAAGTCTTCTCTACCATCCTGTCAGTAGCAGCCTGATATACAGGAATGGAGACAGCTATGGTCAACCATTCTAAACTCTCAGAGAGTCTCATGTTGGCCCCCTGGTTAGTTGATCTGTCTTGTCTCTGAGGTACCCAGCCATGATGTTTTTCTCTTTAGTGTCTCCTCTCTGCACCACCTTCCTTCATGTTCTGCATCTAGATACTGCCGTTTTGACTTCACCATCTCCTCCTCCAGCCCAGGTCAGAAGCACAAGGTTGAGCCCCACGTTTCATTCCTCTGATCTTTACTTCCCAGGCTAAAGTAGCAGCATCTTGTCATCTTTCCATTTTGTTTTCTTCCTGGTGCCTGTCCTTATTTCCTATCACTTTAAGTTTTTTCACATTTGACTATCTTCCTGAGCTTTAATATACACACTGCATGAGAGGAAGGACATTGTCCTTGAGAGTTTTTGCTTACAATAGCTGATTTACATTTATTAACTCAGGAATTGGTGGTTGAGACATTGTAAGCTAAAACCATAAATACATTGACTTTGGTTTACCACACTTAATTTACAATTAACTGAATCTCGCCTGGAAGGTTATGATGTGTAGTTTACGTTTTCTTCTGATTGCACAGTAACCTTCACATTTTATATCATTTGCCATCTTACTAACTGACGGAGGAAAGTGCAGCCCACTGTGACCAGTACATTTTTAGGGAGGAAACTAAAGAAGGTAGCTAAGGTGAGCTGGCGGCAAGCCAGAGAATGAGCCAGCAAGGAGGCAGTGTTCACTGTGGTTCCTCCTGTGGTCTCTTGGCTGTGAGAGACCTACCTGATTTTAGGTAACCCTGCATGGAATAGTAAGTGGCCTCGCCTTGAGTCCCAGCCCTCCCTCAGCGACAGACTGAAATCTGGAAGTGTAAGGTGAAATAAGCACATGGTTTCTCTAAGTCGCTTTTTGTCACAGTTGTTCACAGCAACAGAATGAAACCAGGGCATTCTTGGTATGAAGCCATCTTCCCTGTTACAGGGGCGATTGTCTTTCCGAACACTAACTCAAAGTGGACTGGCAGCAAATCATATACCAGGCAAACTGCATGTTCCAGTGCAAGGATCAGGACCTTCACAAAGATGCCATTGTCGTGGAGAGGGTTTAAAGGAAAACTTGATGCCCCCCTCATTGCAGGTGGATAGGCTGTAGGTTCCCAGAGGATGTCCTTGGTGAGGGGCTTCAGTGAAGAGGCAGGATGTTAAGTTCCTGTCTAGTATCAATAAGCGCACTAGAATAAAGGCAAAACGAGGCATGAGAGCCCAAACTATTGGAGTTGCTGAGGAAGTAAACAAACTCTGTCAACTTTCTGATTCAGCCTCTGTTTATATGGTCCCGTAAGAATGAGGGTAGACTCTTCCCTCGGCCTCTGTTTATATGGTCCCGTAGGAACGTGGGTAGACTCTTCCCTGACTGGAAAGCATAAGGGTGACAAGAAGCTGTGTTTTTCATGACTCATTCTTCCAAGATTGTTTACATGCCTAATTGAGTTACTGGCACAGGGTAGCAAGTCATCGTCCAACGATAAGCATGCCATTGCTTATTCAGCCCCAATAAATGTCTAGGGTCAGGTTATTCTGCCAGAGAGCATTTAGTTTGCCTGATCTCCCTGCCCCATTCCGGCTGCTTACTCAAGATCCAGTTCTGAATGGTAATCAGAACTGAAAAAGAAGCAGTACATTCTAGAAGGTAATGCTAAAAAGATCATGACTTTGACCACCCCAGTAGAAAGTGATCAACATTCATTATTGGCCAGGGAAATTTCCTCCCAAAGTCTCAAAGGGAATCCATATAATTAGGCTTTATTCTTTTTAATGGTTCATAAAAAAAAAATCCTGTACTCAATCAGTATGTACATACATGAGATACACTTTGAGGCTGGAGCTGGTATTTTGAGTATGAAAATGCTATTAGCATGCACAAAGGTGGACCCAAAACTAGGCATATTCTCATTTAATTTAATAGGGGGTAGCTCAGCCAGTAGAGTACATCTTGGTACACAAAACACCCTTTTTATCAGTTCCAAACTCTGTATAAGCCAGGTGTGGTGACAAAAGCCAGCAATTTTAACCCAGAAAAGGAAGGGAAATCCAAAGTTCAAGGTTAGTCTTGGTTACTGAGCTAGGTGAAGGGCATTCTGGGCTCCTCACTCCATGAGATCATGTCTCAAAATAACTACATTCCCTGTCTACTGCTTAAGAAAGAAAGTGGGAAGCACACATGTGTGACTGGAGAATTGACAGATCCACAGCCGTCTTCCAGAGCAGAGAACTGGTTCGTATCATCTGGCAATCTCAAGAAATCCCTGAAGACTTAAACCAGAAACATTAAGGATAGATCAGGAGATGACACAGGCTGGAGCTTCTGGGGTGAGAAACTTTTTAGATTGATGGGAATGGGGCACGTGGACCTGGGAAGGAAAGGTCACTGTGAAATAGGCCCTATGGGTCATGTGTCCATTCTACTTTGGGTGAGAGACGACTTGCCATGTGTCAGAAGATGGAGAAGTTACGAGGCCTAGGACCAGCTCCTTCACTGAGGACCTTTGGATGTTGACCTAAGAGTTGATCAAAGCTGGGAACCAATGAATCTCCTTGTTTAGATACCACTGTGATCTCTGTGGGAAATCAAGTACAGGCAGAGGGTATGTGTGTGAAAGTTCATAGTGGAGATGCAGAAGGATGCTGCCGCAATCCCACGGACATGTAACGGGATGCATGTAATCCCACAGACATGTAATGGGATGCATGTAATCCCACAGACATGTATGTAATGGGATGCATGTAATCCCACAGACATATAACGGGATGCATGTAATCCCACAGACATGTAATGAGATGCATGTGTGCCAAAGGAGATGTGTTGGAAGGAGAGGCCATAGGCTTGGGTGTCTGGACAGGTTGTTGGTTCTCTAGCCTTCACTAGGTGGTGTCTGAAGTTGTTGTTTTCAAGATAGGTGTTGTCTATGTGGTCTTGGCTGTCTCAGAACTCACTCTCTAGACCAGCCTGGACCCAAACTCACAGAGATCCACCTGCCTCTGCCTCCTGAGTGCTGCAGTTAAAGGCATGTGCCACCTGGCTCCTGGAGGGGAACCTTGAGCATCAGTTTAACTAGCGCTGATCTGAAAGTGATTCAGACTGGAGGTGAAGACCAAAAGAGGTGAGAAGTTAATGGTGTGGTAGTAACTTCTGTGTTTTCTTTTGGGGTCTGCAGATAAGGAAAGGGAGTGTTGTTTCTCTGTTGCCTGCCATTCTTGAGAAGAGGCTCTGTGTTGTTTTGGTGAATCACTTAGACTTCTCATGCACAAGGGGCTGAAGGAATTTTCTCATTGAATTGGTCAAAAAAAAAGGATTTGGACAGCTGTCGAGTGTGGAAAACTGGCAGGTAGTTTATGGGTAGATCTGGATTTTAAGAAGACCAGGGACAAGTGTTACAACACATGGAACTTATTTATGAGGTAATCCTCAGCTATGACTGAGAGCCTGGGCTCGAATGCCTGGGAGAGTTGAAAGAAAAAAAATCCTACAAGATAAATCCTATCATTTGCAGATTTGCCGGGCTTGGGTAACTCCTGTTGCTGAGGGGTTTCTGCCCTCTCTACGAGAGAGACAGACTCGTTTGATCACTTTCCCCTGTTTTTATTTTTTAACAACACAGAAATTCAATCGGTTTGCTGATTTAATTAAGGAATTATTTATTTAGAAAGATTATTTTCTCTTCCCCATGGCTTCGAGAGATGTTTAAAATGCCTCAAAGCAGACTCTGCAGGGGTAGTTTATAGCACAGCCATGTTCTGCGCATGCATGCACGTGTGCTTGGGCACTTGCTCTCGGGGTCTGCTGTGACGTCTGGTGCTGTAGTCTTTAACTATAAAGTTCTAATTATGAAGTTTCCTGTGTTTACATCAAGAGAGCGTGTGACATGGAAGTGTTCTTTCAGGGAGACTGAACCAAGAATGGGCTGTATTCTTATGGTTGTTTTTAATGGGTACCCCCTTATTCCCTAATTTCCCAAACTTTAATTGGTACAGTTGCCTATGGGAAATACTTCTCCTTGAGATGAATCACTGTCTAGAGGTTTCCTTAACCTCCCTGGAGCCATGCAGATTCTTACCCCACTGATATTTTATTGCAACTGCTCCATAAGCCAAGAAAATCATTATTATTCCACTCAGCTTGACTTTTTTTCATATATCTAAACATGGCTTCAGCTCTGCATGAACCTGTATTTTGGAATGTATTCAGCAGGACATAACTTTCAAAATGATTTATGACTGGGGATAAAACATGTATTTTAAAGTTGAAAAATTCTGACAGCAATATGTAAGCTCACCAATCAAGTTCCATGGCTCTTTTGTTTTTTAATTGTTACTATTATTAAATATTATGGTTTGGGGTATACTGAGCCTTCATGTAATGGCATTGGGGAGCAGAATTTGTTTTTGGCCCTGTAGCAAATTCTTTATTCCAAGAAGTGTTCTAGCATACATTGCTAGAATGGTTAGCTGTTTAGAGTCCAACCCAGACTGACTTCAAACTCTGGCTTCGCTGCTTAAGAGGTATTAGTGACCTTAGGTAAATTATTTTATTTCCTTGGTTTTCAGCACTCTTACATGTGAGATGGGGATAATAATTGTACATCTCTCATCCCATAAAAAGCTCAGGATGCTGCTGCCTGGACACTCTAGAATACTGCTGCAGTTCTCCTGGAGAGACCAGCTTGTTCAGTGGTTCCCTTTATGCTTTCCGGCCAGATGCTCTGGAATTGTCCTATCAACGTATTGTTTCCCATCCTAAGATTGGTTATTTTCTCAAGAAGTGATTATTTGGTTTCAGGCAGAGGTGTGCTAGATAAAGTTAAGCCTTGCCACAGAGGCACACGTGTATAATACCTACATGCATGTGAAAACGTGATGTGCAGCCCTTGCTGGTTGCCACACTGCAGCCCTTACTCGTTGCCACGGTGCAGCCCTTGCTGGTTGCCACAGGGTAGCCTTTGTTGATTGCCACAGTGTAGCGCATGCGCAAAGGTTGAGCACGGGAGTTTGTCCTGGTACATCCCAGCCTGACAGAGCTCCCAGAAGTTTCTGCTCTCTCCCTTGGCAGGTAGTTTCTGTTTCCTTTTCATGATGCTCTGTCCCGCTGATTCCTATGTTCTTGGTGCACATCTCTACACTGACATCCTGCATCCCTCAGACTGCAATAAATAGCCAAGGAATCTCCCAAACAGTAGGATTGTGTTCATCTTTCTTGAGGTTTAAGCCATTTGAATGACCCAAATGCTATACAGCTGTGATTAAAATATGCTAACTCCTAACTACTAGGATGTAATTGCTGCCACAACACTTTGACTCTAAGGTTTAATTGGTCTATTTTCTTTCTTCCTACTTGCTTATGGAGACTGTCAGAAACTTATTTAAAATAATAACGTAGCAGCTTCAATCAAATGAGCAATTGTATGCCAAGGGCATTCTTTGTGATGGCTAGAAGGAAGGGCACAGCAAATTACCAGAAGAAATAGCATTCGGGTGCACTGCTGCTAGCTAAAGGTTTTTGAGCATACTGAATTATAAAAATTCACTTATTTGTTGAAACTTTCTCCTCCTGTCCTCATATATAAAGCCATTTTCTTTGAACTAAGTTAGTGTACAAAACACACACACACACACACACACACACACACACACACAGAAATATGCTGGAGGCTACAGTGAGCTCATCTCAGGGTACATCGTACTTCTGGGGTATGTGGTCCAGAGATGGGTGGAGATCCGTCCTTTAGGACTGTTAGGGATTATCATTGACCACCTCATGTAGTGTTAATAAGCAAGCAACAACACTGGAATCTAATAGTGGCGCCACCAGAGGCACGCAGGCCCAATAGGTCCCAGAATGTCAAGTGCTGAACGGAGTCACCTTACCAATAGCTACAAAGAGCCCTTTTCCTGGGCAGGGCAGGAGTGGCCATTCAGTCTGCTGAAAAAAAATCACAGAGATCACAACATCTCTTATCTCTCTGCCTTGAGAATTTGGGTTCTGAATGGTGTGCACGAAGCCCCTTTGGGATGGCCTTTGAGTTCACACCATCTTTTTAAAGTCTGAAAATCCTAAGTGCATACTTTGTTCAAAATTGGAAGAAAGTATCAAAGTAGACACAGTTACAGATGGTCGGACTAATTATTGTCAGTAGGCTTTACAGTGCCAAGTCGAATTTGAACTCTCATGTGTCTTGTTATTTCTAGCTGGAAAGCAACCCAGCTTTTTTTTTTTCTCGGATTCCTTTAAAGTTCCATTGTTTTCAATTTATACACTAAGAGACAGTCACCAGGCCAATGACAGAACAGACCCAGGGTAGGAGAGGACACCCCCCTCCCCCCCGCCATGCTGCAGCTGCAGGTGCTAGAGTTACAGGTTCATGGAACAAGAGTTTCCTCAGTGCTTCCAGGCTTTAAGAGCCCATTTGCTCTGGCACTGGCTCTTGTGCTGCCCACGCTGGCCTCACCGTCATGCTCTTGTCTGAACCTCCTAAGTGCTGGAACTATGGACACACAATGCTGTATCTGTCTCAAGAATATTCTGTGCTTAACCTCCCCCTAGGGATTGAACCCCCTGGAAAACAGCAGCATCAGAAGTTCAAAGAAGTACTTTTGGGTTGAAATATCTCAGCACTCATAACATGTCATCTGGTATAGCCTAGAGTTAAGATAATCAAATCAGAATAATCGAACATCTGTGATCTACATTCTTCTGTTGATTCTTTCATGGTTGAATGATTCTTTTCTTTCTTCACCATATGAGGACAGATGATTTTACTGAGGAGGAGCAAGCTACAATTAGACTCATGTTCTTTAGGAGAAGCCGTACACCCTAGAAGCAGAGACTTGCGGCCATTTGCCCATGACGACTGTTCTTGTGCAGTTATGAAGGCTGCCGTTAAAGATGTGCTAGTGAGAGGCCCCTCTTCCATTTGAATGACAGTGGTAGAATCTTCTATTTTTTTAAGAAGTGGCATGGGTGTAAATACACCCCATTTGATCAGCATGGCAAAGTGCATTTACTAGGAAGCAGTTAATGCTTCATAAATCTTAACAAACTTATGATAGACACTTATGTAAAGATTGAATTTCTGTAAATAAGCTACGAAATGAAGTCCTGTCATCATCTTCATTAGCCTGCTTTG
The DNA here is from genome assembly GCF_014885135.2 of Alexandromys fortis. Classification (NCBI taxonomy): domain Eukaryota; kingdom Metazoa; phylum Chordata; class Mammalia; order Rodentia; family Cricetidae; genus Alexandromys; species Alexandromys fortis. Next base: position 1,408,212 of record NW_026068013.1, on the reverse strand, counting down.
AGTAACGTGTTCGATGTTGCACAGCTTCAAGGTGTAGGCTGAGAACGAAGTTCACATAGGACCTGGAGCTGGAGTCTGAGTGTGACCTTGCTTATCTTTTGAGAAAGGGTGGATTTATGGGCATGGTTCTCCAAGCGTTCATTTCTTTTCCCAATATATTCTTACAGGAAATGAGTATTGTTAGTAGTAAAAATAGATTTAAATGAAAAACATCATTAATTTAAGTCACAGTTGATGCTAAACAGGATGTCAGGAGTCACAGTGAACACTGGCCTGAACTGGAGAGTCAATATTCAAGTACTGAAGTAACAAGTTCCACTGAAGTAGGAATTAAGTGGCTGGCTGTGCTACCCAGACAGCTTGCATAGCTTTTCTTTTGAAAGATATAGATAGTTTTTTTTTCATTGTCATTTGCTGACATTAGAAAACATAAAATAGCCAGGGTGGTGGTGCACGTCTTTAATCCAGCACTTGGGAGACAGAGGCAATTGGATCTCTGTGAGTTTGAGGCCAACCTGAAATGCATTTCATTTTTGAGATCTGATCACTTACTATAGGTAAGTCCTGTCCATATGCTTTTCTTCCATACTGTGAATGAATTTTGATCTTTTAGTTATGGTTTAGAAGTACAATGGATTTAGTTGATGCCCTGGGAAAGGGTTGCAGTTTTTAACTGTAGAAAGTTGAGTTTAGCTGGGTGGTAGCGGTGCATGCCTTTAATCCTAGGCAGGTGGATCTCTGTGAGTTAATGGCCAGCCTAGTATACAAAGAGAGTTCCAGGACAGCTAGAGCTGTTACACAGAGAAACCCTGTTTTAAAAAAACAACAAACAAACAAACAGTGACAATGAAAGGCAAAGAAAAACTGAAAAGAAGAAAATAAAATTAGTGGATGCTCTAGGGGTAAGCCCTAGTGTAGACACTCACACCTTACCAGCACTTTTTTGTGTAAGATGCTGAAGAGGAATAACTGGGAAGGATTTTGAACAAGGCAAAGGAAGGATGCTGGTTTGTCATCCCAAATGGGAGCTCTGGTGTGTTCCGTCCCAGTTGTAAATACCACTGGGAAAAGAGTCCACTATTGTTGGGGAGACTCTTAGCAGATGTCTTCAGCATTCATTGTCCTGCGTCCTCTCAGCAGTGTGTCTGCATGAGCCACCTTCTGTGCATGGTGTCTATATTCATGTCACAGGATAGTACTTCTACAGTGAGGTGTATACACTCATGTTTCTTGTTCTAAGTGGCGTCGTCTGTTAGAGCCTCTCAAGCAGCTACGCTGACTGTCCCATAGAGCATCTTTATAGAATTGCTTCAGATTTGTGAGTGGTTTGGGTCTGTGAAAGTCTGAGGTGGTAACTTCTTGTTATTATTTAGAAAGTTACAGGATAATGACAGGCAATCAGTACAGTTAATGCTAAACTGTAGCTAGAACCAATAGCACTGCTTTTCCACCAGCTCCTGGGGGAGAGGGGAGTAAACATGTAAGGAATCTTTAAGATTCCATCCATTCAGTGACTCTTGTTTGGCTGACAGCTGCCTAGTAGTGAAAACCAGAAGCAGTCACTCATGTAGATGACACTTGACCATTCAAGGGCTATAGAAAATTGGATTATGTATATGTGGAGGGAAGGAATAACAATATTTCTAGAGGCTCTTCCCTCCTAACCACATACAAACAGCAGCAGCCTTGGCTGCAGAGTGGTGTCTGGTAATCACTGCTGCTGGTTATCAGAATCACCGCAAACAGCAAGAGGCACAAAAGAAGTAAATTTTCACAGACCTAAACCACTCACTCACTGTTTGATTTAATGTCATTTACCTCACAGTTACAGGACTCTGTAGAAATCACAATGGCAGAGTGGATTTAATAGGAAGAAGTAATGCTTTATAAACCTTAATAAACATTATAGGCATAAATATAAAGATTTAATTTCTTTGAACAAGGTAAAACAGGAAATCCTGTTATCATCTTCATTAGGCTGAGTTTGAGTAACTTGTTCAATATTGCATAGTGTCAGGGTGTAGGCTGAGAACTGACTGAGTTCACACAGGGCATGGTGTTGTGGTGTTGGAGTCTTTTATATGATTTGCTTCTCTTTTACTGGAAATAAGTGAAGTCACCCTTAAAATATTTTGAAGTTAATTATGAGCCAATATCTATAAAGATAAAGCTAAGGTTTATGTAATAAGTAAGATTATTAATGTCAAAATTACCAAGTTAGCTTTTTAAGACTTTAAATCTTCACAAATATTTCTCAAGAATATTAAGACTGCTTTTTCCTAACATACTCTTGCAAGGTCATATCAAATCAGATGATTCACAGATATGGGATCTCGATCCACCCGAACACTCTATACTCTGTGACCTGATTACATTTGCAATTCCAGGGTGAATTTTAGTAGACCCACCCTTCCTTCCTTCCTTCGTTCCTTCGTTCGTTCCTTCCTTCCTTCCTTCCTTCCTTCCTTCCTTCCTTCCTTCCTTCCCTCCCTCCCTCCCTCCCTCCCTCCCTCCCTCCCTCCTTCACTTCCTTCCTCCTCCTCCTCCTCCTCCTCCTCTTCCTCCTCCTCCTTCTTCACAGTGGGAGATCAGATCATTCATTTTGTTACTAGAGTCTTCTTTCTTGCTTTCTGAAAGTTGTGGTGTGTTTGTGTCTCTGTGTGTGTGTGTGTGTGCACGCATGTATGCATGCCATGTGCATATGTGTTATCCATGCACATATGCTTCAGCATAGTATCATGCTCAGGAGTCTCTGTCTCTGTTGGTTCAGTTCCTGGCACTCACATCTTGCATGCCCTTGCAGTAGTTTTGCTCATCCACATTGGCAGAAGCTATCTGTTTTCAAGTTCAAATGACTCCCCTCTTGGAACATGGAGATTAAGCACTCTTTGTGGAAATGAAATCAAGTACTGTTTTAGTTAGGGTGAAAATGCCAGGAGAGCCTTCAGGCGAATTCCAAGCCCAAGGAAACTCATTAAGTAGAGAAATCAAGCCTGATTTTATTTTGTACCTGTGGGACTCTCATGGCCTAGTGGCAAACGGAAGAGCTCTGCCAGTTTTAGTACGGTGCTCAAACTGGTGACATTACACCAATGTAATGAAAGGTATCTGTAAATTTAATTTAAAACTTAAGATGCTGTTTTCATAGGTAAAACTTAAAAGAAACATAAACATTCCATCTACAGTTTCGGTAAAATAAGTACTTATTTTGATATTACCTACATTGTTGTTAATATCAAGTGAAATCATACAGAAAAAACACTCCATTATTAGGATAAAAAATACAAAAGGAAATGTAAGATGTTTTAATAGAAACAGATCAGAGGATAAAAACTGCATTCAATAACTTGAAGGAACGAGACTGTTTTCAATATTATTGTCATGAAATTGTGCATAATTTAATATATGTGCATTTTTATTTTCAGATTCAAAATGCTAATGATGTATTAATTGCACCCCTTGAGAAATTTCGAAAAGAACAGATCGGCGCAGCTAAAGTAAGTGTGGCTTTTCCCTATGCTTCAGACATTCTCCCGATGATTAAAGGCGGCATAATATCAGATGGTAACGTTTTGAAGTTAGAATGACCTTTTAGAATATTTTATGTGTTTAAAATGACATCATTTTAACTGATGTTTTTTAGAGAGCTATTACGGAGCTGGAATTCTTAAAAAAATTATATTCATTTCTTCTCCTGAAGGCATATAGAGTATGCCTGTGTGCTATGGGGGTTCCTCCTGTCCTGAGGTGTAGGGAATATACCTTTGGAAGACAGGATGAGAATGAGAGTCTGTAAAATTTAAAGAAGCATGTCCTTACTGGAAATAAAATAAAAATTAGATTTACTAGGTACTGAAAAATCCATCAATGACTTAAAAAGAACTTTTATTTTCCTTTGTAATGTTTTTCATGATGAAGGTTTTGTGGGGAAAGCTTTAAATATATTTGACAGAAAGCCTTTGCATTGGTAATCATTGATTATGGGCCAGCCAAATTTGCTCCGAGTCTAATTTTGAAATTGACTTGAATCTACTCTCTTTAACTTTTTAATATTTGCATATTTATGCATTATTATTTATTTGTGTCTGCTCACACACATACTGTAGCATGCGGAGATCTGAGGACATCTTGCTAGAGTTGCTTCTTCTACTGTGAGTCCCGGGGATTGAACTCGGGCAGTCAGCCTTGCCAGCAGGTGTTTTTAGACGATGAGCCATCTCACTGGAGTCTGCTGTCTTAGACTTACATCTTCATTACTTGTTCAGTATCATGTAAATACCTAAAATGTGAGATTTTTTTTTACCACAGAAACCACTATCTTTCACCCCACTCTTTTTTGTAAATTTTATTCTTAGACAACTTTAGACGTGTGTGTGTGTGTGATATTATTATTCTCTCTCCCCCTCCCACTGAACTCTCAGCTTGCCCCCTCCTGTGTTTACCCCTGGTCTTCTCTATGTTGGACTTTGATGTAGTCAACCAATGACAACTGTCTCCCTCCATTCCAGCAGCGGTGTTTATTCTTCAGTGGGTTTTTTGGTCCCCTCTCCTCCATCCCTTTTGGCTGGAATAATGCACTATCTTACTCATTGGTCTGCACATCCCTATTTTAATCTTGTCCTGCTGGATCTTGTCATTCTTTCTCTTGGGAGACCTTCAGTAGTTGTGGCTTTAACAGAATATGTAATCCTAATACTATCTTACACAAGTTGGCCCCCTGCTATATTTTACTGCAGAAACAGGTATTAATTAGCTCGCCTTCCTCTGAATGCACCTGAGTGTCCGTATTCTTGCTCAGTTCTTTCCCTCTCCCTGGATTATTGCTTACCCTTTCCACCTTGAAGTCCTGGTGATGACTCCCACCATATGGCAGCGCCAGGAAGCAGCCTTCCTCATTCAGGCCTTTTTGATGCTCTTTTCTCATCTTCAGGTGACATTTTCCCTTTTCCTAGGTCTGAGTAGTTCTAAGCCCAGTGTGCCATAATAAATCATTAGTGTTTGTCTTAAATTAGAGTATTGTGCCCACATCTCTGCCCATTTAAAGCAGATTTCACATAAAGTGCAAATCAGAAGCCCTTCTGTTAATTAACTCAGAAAATATTTACTGTTCTCATGGTTGCCTAGGTGAGAAGTCTAATATTTGATAAGATTAAGGAATGCAGCTGGAAAAAGAGAGTCGTGATTCTTACCCTGTGTCCCTTACATATTGGTGGACAACAGACACCAAAGCCACAAAAAGTGCCCTGAAGCTTGAGACCCCCAAGGGGAGGATGATGTATAGGTTGCTCTGAGTGGACATCAGTGGTGTGGACCTGAAGCAAACCCGTCGCCCTGCAAGGGCTCCACTTCCGTGCTGACATTTCTGTAACTGGAGATGGAGCCTCACGAGCATCCCCTCCTAGGTCTAACATATTTCATGTTTACCCAGACCATCTTGGAAGAAGTGCTTTCAGTTGTGGGTTGCTGCTTTCTCCCAGGAAGGCTAACATTAGCTGAGGCTGAAGAAGCAGGGGCAGTGACACACACAGTTTTGTTTTCTGAACTTGTCAATCACTGCACAGAACAACTGAGCATACACAAGAGGATATATGATATTATGCCATCGTCCACTGGCTGGGATGTCAAATGTGAAGCCAGTGACGTTGTGAGTGCGAATACTTGCTTGTCTGTTTCATGTGCCTGGTGCTTTTCTTCTAAGTTGCTAAGAGACCTTCAGAAAGGGAAAAGCGAATTAAAATCCGTTGCTGGTGTGCATGGTATGTTAGTTTTCTTCTTGGGATGTGAAGCAAGCATAAGTGGGGGTATTTATCTCACTTGTTGCTTCTCTGCCTGTTTATTTGAGGACTTCTCATTTGGCATGTAAACCTAATTGTCCAGAGGACCCTGAAACGTTTCAATCCTTCCAGTGGAATTTCTCACAAGCATTTGGAGTCAATCAACCAGCAGGAATAGGAAGACCATGATATGGATGAACCTAGCCTCTTCTTACACAGCAGTCAGCTAACTCTCCTCCACCCTCCCCTCAAGAGGAGTGGAAAAAGCTGAATCAGGCATCTTTGGCCTCACAGTCAGATGACACTGTCCAGCTGAAGTGGATCAGAGCCCCGACCACAGACTTTTATTCCGTCACGTGCTCTGTGGAGCTTTGAGACACCTGATCCTCCGCTGTGGAAAATGGGGCTCTTAGTTGTGGGAAGGAGACAGCCCAGGCCGGAGAGAGGCATTTTGAGGAGATTAACGCTGGGTGATTGAACTACGGGACGGGAAGCCGGGTCCTGCTTTTCTGAGTAGCTGGAGATTAGAAGCCTTATCTATAAACAGTTGTCATGGATGTATTTATTGGAAGGTTCCTGGTCTGATAGTATACAAAGAATTGAGTTCTACTGTAGGCCAGGCCTCTTACACATGCCAGTGGACCGGACTGAATGTTTGGTTTAATTTATCTCATCACATTGTTAGTTTAAATTCTGCAAACATGAACTAAAACAATTATTATGAGTGACAGTTGCCAGCGTGTGGATGTATCCAGAGTAGTGTTCTTACGGATCAAGCTGAGTCACAGCCTTTGGTAGCATTTTAGGAATGAAATGACTCATGTTGTTCGTCCTTGACAGTGCTGAAAATTGCCTCTTTGCTCCCAAAGGAAGTGGAGGCAATGAATGCCATAGAGTTCCCGAATCCTCTTTCTGAGCAGATCCTGACTCTGAGGGCAGACAAATCTGGCACTTCCTCTTTTTTCTTTTTCAACAGCCTCTTGCTATTACCTGTTTCTGGTTCCAGGCTGACCATGAACTCCGAAAGCCCCCTGCCTCAGCCTCTGAGGGCTGGCGTGAGAGGCATCTGCCATAGTGTCTGGATGCATCTGAGTTCTTAATCTGCAATACAGTTCAGAAAAACAGAATGGATAGCTATAGTTGTCACACATTTTAGAAATGGAAGTGACTTTAAGGAGGCCCAGGGCTCATTTCATGGAGCACCTCCATTTTGGTGCAGTGAGGATAAGAATTTTATTCCCCACACCAGCAGTGTTTTGACTCTTCCGGGCTCCCACACTGCACTTCAGAAAATTCCTTTGAGAGATATTCAATTTTCATTGCTATTAGCAAAAGATGACTGTGACAAGTACATCCTAATTACAAAAAACATCTTAGGTGTGGCCAAACCAACTCATGTCCAGTCTGTCCAGATAATATTATGCCCTTGTCAGTCTCTGGAATTACCAGCACAAAGTAGGTACTGAATACTGTTGGGCCAGTTTCAGGGATTCCCCACACACAGTAGGTGCTGAATACTGTTGGGCCAGTCTCTGGGATTTCCAGCACACAGTAGGTGCTGAGTACTGTTGGGCCAGTCTCTGGGATTGCCAGCACACAGTAGGTGCTGAATACTGTTGGGCTAATCTCTGGGATTCCCAGCACACAGTAGGTGCTAAATACTGTTGGGCCAGTCTCCAGGATTTCCAGCACACACTGAATACTATTGGAATGAGGTTTGCTTGTTTGTTTCCCAGCCACCCAGCAGCTATGAAATAACCACACAGAAACTGTACTAATTAAACCATTGATTGGCCCATTAGCTCTAACTTCTTATTGGCTAACTCTTACATTGTAGTTTAACCCATCTCCATTATCTGTGCATCTCTACGAGGTTGTGACCTACCAGCAAATTTTCCACACATCTGTCTCCAGCAGAGGCTCCATGGCTTCTCCCTGACTCCACCTCCTTTATCCCAGCATTCAGCTTAGTTTTCCCTACCTAGCTTTGTTATTCCCTGCTCTGCTATAGGCTCAAAGCAGTTCTTTATTAATCAATGGTAACCACGGCATACAGAGGGGACTCCCACATCAGATAAAAGCAACTTGAGAAATACTGGCCATGAAAGTTGGGAGCTGTTTTCATTTTGATAAATTTTAATGGAAGTCCCGTGAACACTCTTTGAATTTAATACAGACACAAACTGCAGCAGAAGACACTGAAAAGCTTAAATCCACTCTTTCACATTGGTTTCATGTTGAAGGTTCTGAGAAGACACAGACATCCCTTTGTTCTGCCTGTAGCAGGGTGTACTTCTGCTTCTCAACATCTGCTTGTTACTTTGAATGTGCCTTGCACATGTTATTTCACTTTGTAGTACTGAGAAGAGAAACCCAGGAGAAACTCAGTTACAGCCACAGAGCCCCTCTCTGAGAGCATGGCTGTGGACTGCCCTATTGTGTTATGTATGTAAGTGAGCTCAGATCATCGTGGAGAACTGTAGATGTTCTGAATGATGAAGCTTTCACTCGTCATTTGAGTTGTTTGTGTGGTGTAGTGGACAGTCTGGGACACAGGAGGAGAGTAGTCTGGAGGGAGATGGCTTATGAGTCAGAGTGTAATCACCTCTTACATTTTTCTTATAGTCCATGGGCCCCGTAGATCCTGGTCTGGGATGGTTTCTCATGTGCTGTTTTTGGTTGCACAGTGGAGCAACAACATTATGGTTGAATTCTTTAGTCAGACAATAAGCCATTTAATAGCTTTTTGAATGTATCTATAATTCTCTTTATAATTTTTTAAAAATTTTATTTTGTTTCTAATTATTTGCATGAGTGTGCGTCTAAATGTGGGTATGTGCATGTAGGTGCAGGTATGCACAGAGGACAGAAGAGGCGCTCTTCTCCCCGGGAGAAGGAGTTAGAGATGGTTGTGAGTCACGTGGCATGATCTCTGCAAGGACAGTAAACCCTGACCATTGCATCATCTCCGCAGCTCCTCCTGTTGTATCTTTGTCAGTCCAATACAGTCCGATGTCACTCCGAGTGTCTGCTTATAGTTTTAACAATAACCGTTGTCACCTTTGCCATAATCAGTTCAACACTCCCCAGCCACTTTGCGTGTAAGCTCACCACTCCTCACAGTTGCCATCATAGTCAGAAAACCGTTAGACTTTTCAGGGCAAGACAACTGAAGAGTGGTGATGTTAGGCAAATGGGCTGAGGTGGTGTCAGATTTCAAGCAAAGATGAGGAAAAGCACACGACTGTTCAATAATACCACCATATTTGGCACATAAAAATATTTATTTTTAACATAATTCTTTATTGATACTATGCAATTTCACGTCATGCACCCCAATCCTGCTCACCTCCCAGTCTCTCCATATCCTCTCCTCACCCCTGCAGCATGGCCCTCCTAAAGCCCTCCCCCAAACAAATCAATTCAAAACAAAACAAACCCCACCTCGCTCTTCTGTTTGTCCAACACCTCTTCATTTTAGTGGCATTGTGGGCTGTCACATAATATACCCTTTTGTACAATCAGCCCCACCCACAAAGTGTTCATTGCAATGAGTCACTGGTCTGGGTCAAGGCCTCTGGCACCCATCATCACTGGTCCTCACCAAAACTCCTCTCACACATCCTGCTGTTGCCCCAGTCATGGAGATCTTGTTGCTGTCATTCCGCAGGACCAGTTCCTTCACACACTCCAGCAGGTCACAGATGTAATAGATGTTAGAGTGGGCCAATTGGAGGGCCAGAATGTGGGTCCGGGTGGCAGCTGAGCTGGTCTGTACAGCCCTTGGGTACCAACGTGGCCACAGGTTGTGGCCTAGACCCTGGGCATCCATGTGCCTTTGTTGACACCATGGACCATGGACATCAACATAGATCCTGGCTTTGAAAGGTCTACAGACCCATGCATGGTCCTCATCAGCACCTGGGTTCTGATGTCATCAAGGCCCCGGATGGCAGCACAGGCTTCTCAAATCGGTATCACTCCAGTTGCAGGATGCCTCTTGGACCCCAACTAAACTCCCCAATCCCACCAGGGTCCCCAACCCTGGGCATCTCCATAACCCCCGATGGTAGCAGGTACTGTAGATATCAACACAGACTCTGGCTACCGTAGGACCCACACATGGTTCCAGACTGCAGATCAAGCTGGAGTGACTCCATGGCCCTGGTAACAAGCCAGGAGAACCAGACCGGGAGAATCCCTGTGGTGGTATGGCCCTTGGTCACCTAGTTAGCCACTTGGGACAGCCCCAATCCCAGGACTCCTCAGAACCCTTGGTAGTAACAGAGACCCAAGACATCTACATGATCCCGGGAACAGTAGGTCCAGAGATCCAGACATGGCCCTTGACAGCAGCCTAGGACCTGATGACACCATGTCCCCCAGTGGAAAAATATGGAACGCAATGAATTTGCATGTCATGCTTGCCCAGGGGCCGTGACAATCTTCTCTGTATCTCTCCAGTTTTGGTATGTGTGCTGTCAAAGTGAGCACTCTTCTTTCTTGTTAAATATGGAATATTGAGTGAGCTTATGTGTAGAGTGAGGTTACAGAAAGCAGTGCTTTGTTGCCATACTGACCTCAAACCCTAGCTAACTATAACCTGACATCAATTGTCTTCTGAACTTTAATCTCCTCCTAAATAAAAAGTACCAAGGTGTCCACTGCCTTTATTTAGAGTTGATGGCAAGTGCTGACGTCATGTAGGTTTTCATTATAGCAAAGTCCATTTGTCCAATTAACAGGTCAGCATGTAGAGTACTTTATCTTACTTTGTATCATAGAAGAGCCAATCCTGTGTTGATTATAGAATGTTGATAGAATGTCATTTTTAGGGGTACCCTGGATGGATGTTACTTGTGATTAATGTATTGTACAGTTTGCAAAGCATGACCATATACAGCAGTATTAGAGTAGAAGCTGCCATCATTTTTAGATGACTCACCTGAAACCTTGAAAAAGTAAGAGGCATTACCAGTAACCTGGAGGTGAGCATGTGATCAGTCCATTTGGGACATAGTTCTGCAATCTTGGTGCTATACTGTACCTACCTTTTTCATGACAGTATGAACTTACTTGGAAGTTCATACTGTGTTCACACATCTACAACTCCTTGTGAGGGATCAGCTCTGGTGGACCCCATCCCTACCACTAAAACCAGCCAGATGACATCACCTGAAGACAAAGTCATCTCCATGTTAGACAAGCAGCACCATTCAAAAACTCCGCGTAGAGGCTGAGGAGATGGTGCAGCATTTAGATCACTTTCGTTGTTGCCGAGGACCTGGATTCCCAGCACCCACATCGGGTGGCTCGCAGCTTCCTGAACGCCTGTCCCAAGGATTCAACATTCTCTTCCAGCCTATGAGGGCACTGGGACATGTCGTACCATACATGCCTGAAAGTTAATGCACAAATGCATAAAATAAAATGAAAAACAACACTATGTCGTAATGTATTAGCCAATGACAAAGAAGGAACATCTATAAAGCTCATGTTCTGAGTGGGATATCACCCAAAGTCCCTGCTGAACAATTTCCAACTTAAATGAGAAAAGAATTTAGGTGCTCACATTATAATTTAGTTGAACCTAGGTTATAGATGAAATTACCACTGTTTCCCCAGGAGTGATGCTTTATGTCAGTGGCTGAAGTCCAATCCCAAGGAATGTTCAGACGTTCCCACCAGTTTTATTTTTGTTTTATCCTTATGGTCCATTTTTAGGTCCAATACATAATTTTTTAAAATGCTAGAACCATTTCCATGAGCCATATATAAGTTGTAGTTGGCTAATAGAGATCATGAAGAGCTTTGCTGACGTCATGGTGATGTTTGTGCTGTGAGATCTTGAGAAATACTACCATATACTAAGTTTATACATTCTAAAGTGGTCCAAGTTTGGATGGGAATCAAAACTTATTTTCTTATAATGAAGTCTTTTTTTTTTGGCAACAAATATGGTTTTGACAGTTTGAGAAGTTTTTGGTAAATGGTGACAAAATTTTAAATCTTTGTTTTGTTTTGGGACAGTATCTCACCATGTACTACCCAGTGGCTAGCCTAGAATTTACCCTGTAGATCAGGCTTGCCTCAAACTAACAGAGATAGACCTGTGATTGTATCCTAAGTGCTGGGATCAAAACTGTGTACAACCATGCCTGACTCAGCTTACGTCTTTGTTTCAATGGGCTCTAAACCCCACAGATTTCCTTCTGGCCTCTGTATCCACAGCTGCATTAATACAGTCACACACATTAAACCTGTGAACAGACGTAAATGAAAATAAAATAGACAAGTGTTCATATCCTGCCATTTGTCACATTTTTAATGATATAAAACTAGAATATGAGAAACCTTTACATTAGGACTCCTTCATCCCTTGTTTAGCAGAGATTTTGCTAAGATTCTTATGAAATTTTAGTTTCTTTATTCCTAAGTTCTGAGACTTTTTGGCAGATAGATTTGATCATGTCCAGGCTGTCATCCTTTCCCAGTTCTGAGTGTCTGGAAATTTGATTAGCATGCTGTCATCTGTCCTGACCATGAAGCGAGTGTTAGCACTCAGCTGTTTGGTGCCAGACACGTTGCTGGCCCCAAGGGTTCTCAGACATCCTGTGTTACTGTCCTCGGTGAGCTCTCTCTTCACAGAAAATCTCAGCAACAAAGAGGTGTGGTGGAGCAGCACTGATGCTGTACTTGGAGCAGACTATTTGCTAAACACAGAGGGAAGAACGAATCCATTCTGCAAGATGAGTGGGGGCTGGCATCAAGCAGGTGCAGGTGTAAGCCTGGCAGAGTCCTGGGTGAGGTAAATCATGCTGGCATTCAGGAGGGAGATATGGGAAAAACATAATTTTCAAGGCAAGCCTCAGCTTTAGTGAGTTTGAAGCCATTTTGGGCTATATGAAACTCTGTCTAAAAAACTACAGCAAAATCAAACAAATTTCCAGCCCATGCAAAGGGGAGCTAACATCCAAGGTAGCAGACGACCGAGTAATGAGGAACTGCCATAGCATGGAGTTGTTGTAATATGTCTGGGCAGCTTCCTGTACCACCAGCTTGATTAGAGCTTTTGTTCTTGTTTGTAAGTTTTTAAAATACGAACCACATTAAGAAATATGGTTTACATATTAATTTAGAATGTGTGTATGCTAACTGCATACGGCTGTTGCTTCTTGGGATGGCTTTTCTGCTGTACTGTTAGAAACTGGACATTAGTGTCATGCAATCCATGGAATGACTAAGCCGTCTGCTAGAACTCATGTGCGTGTGTGTGTGTGTGTGTGTGTGTGTGTGTGTGTGACACATGCAAACGAGTAAATGGATGTGCATGTGCAGGGAGAAGGCCTCTCGGGCTTGTTTCAGGTCATGGCTGTCCTTGCACTATCACTGTCCAGCTTCTAGTGAACCTCAGACCTCTGGACTCTGTCTTCCTTGCTGTTGACGTTGGGTCTCAGGCTTCCCTAGGTGTCACCTTTCCCCATCTCTGCGTTGGCCATGCAGCCCTCTGGTCACTGGATTGCTTTGTGTGTCTCTACCATGCCATAGTTCCTGTTCCTGTAGTGAGTGTTTGAGCGCAGCCTCTCCCTTGGGATTTAGCTTGGCTTGTGCTTTCTGAGTTCAGTTTGTAGTCACTTTGCTCCGCTGCCTTTGATCCTGCAACAGGGCTGCACATGTGACAAAGGGTGGGTGACAGAGGAAGGTATCCAGGAAGCTGAGTCGGGGCAGGGTAGATAGGAAGAAAAGGGTGAAGGGTGTGGAGTCCCCTTCGCAGACACACCTCCAGTGACCTAAGTTCTTGCCACAGAATCCCACTTCCTAAAGGCTCTGGGTTCTCCCAGTAGTGCACTGTCAAATGTTGAGAGGGTCTTTGGGAGACGTTCAGGACTGAAACTATAACTGCGTTTTAAAAATCATATTGCACTATCTCTTGCTCTTTGAATTGTTTAGCAACTTCCCAAAGGGAGCGTGACATAAAGAGCATGCATCCATGTCCTCTGGGGTATGATTTTCGTTCTTCCTTTCCAGTCATAGCAAATATCTCTGTGATAGACCTTGGGTGGCTGCTCTCTTTTCTGCTCAAGGTTGTTTTTCTCCCTTGTAGAACTAATGGTCCAGTTGTTTCCTGTGATTATTCCAGAGATGAATTTCATGTATTAAGGAAGAGGTTAAATCCTACAGGCCAAATAAATTGCTTGTGCGTGTGTGGCCCATGAGCAGTGAACAGTTAGTACATTTTTCATTTTTTGTTATAATTTAAAGAATAATATTTTGTATCAGATGCAAATTACATGAAAGTCAGATTTAGTATCCAGCAATGAAACCCTTGTTGGAATCTAGTATCATTTATTTGTCCAATTTTTCCCCCAACTTTTCCCATTCCATCAGTCAAGTTGAGTAGCTGTGTAAGATAGCATGTGACCCACAAAGAATGAAGTATTTACTCTCTGGCCCATTATTGGGGAAAAAAGACCACATCTTAAAATAAATTTCAATTTTCATTTTAGTAATAATATCCAGACTTATTCTTGGTGATTTGGCATTTGTATTTTTCTATTCTGTCTTGCGGTAACAATATAGTCAAACCTGCTTACAAGCTAAAGGAACTTATTGGGTTCATGACTGTAGCTGGAAAGTCCCAAAGAGACTGTGCTGGTTGCCTCATTATGCCTGCCTGGTTGTATCACAGCATGTCAGACTGACAGATGGGGAACCAGACAAGCACAGGAGGGGACCTGTAGGAAGGGAGCCAGAGAAACGCAGGAGGGGTGCCCGTGTCACATTTGATGAGTTGTAACCCCCAATGCTCAAAGTCCTGCTCTCTTAACAGAAGAACAGACAACCCTCTCGGCTTCCTGCCCCTGTGTGAGACAGAGACCACGCTGGCCTCAAACTCACTATGTAGCCAAAGATGACCTTGAATTTCTGATGTTCTGGCTGTACCTCTGAGTGCTAACGCCTGCCACCATCCCAGTTTATGCCTTTCTAGGGATTGAATCCAGGATGTCTTGTGTGTTGGTCAAGAGCTCTGCCCACTTAGCTACATCATCAGTCCCTTTAGAGACCCAATCACCTCCTACCCTCTGAATGTTCTTCCCTCTGCCAGCTGGAACTGGAACCAAGCTTCCCACACCTTTGAGCAGCGTGCATGCTCCTGGAACCACACTCGTTTTATACTTGGGAACCATAGTATTTCTAGAAAGATAAACTTGGGTGTGACTTTGCATCTTGGTGGCTACA
The DNA here is from genome assembly GCF_014885135.2 of Alexandromys fortis. NCBI lineage: Eukaryota > Metazoa > Chordata > Mammalia > Rodentia > Cricetidae > Alexandromys > Alexandromys fortis. The sequence goes on along the minus strand of NW_026068013.1, from coordinate 1,393,198 downwards.
GCTCATATTTGTAACACAAACACCAGATTTTCCCATTTCTGTTCTGTTTGTTTTCATGAAACACTTGCCCTGACACAGCCTTCAGAGTTGCTGCTCTTCATGGGTATGGTTTGCCACAGAAAAGTCAGAGGAGAATGATGAAGAACTGTTGGTGTGAAATCGTCAAGTGAAAACCACTTACTTGTGCAGATTCAGATCTCTCCTGGAATTGCTAAATATAGTAGACAACCCTCTCCCCAACACCACAAATTTTCACTAGGAAAATGATAGTTCTTACATTTAATAGATACAACATAGATTTAAATTGTGTGCACCACGTTTCCATACAGAAGCAGTTAAAAATGGAGAAACGTTTCTTTGGCATTGAGGAAATGAATGGATGTATTTGTTAGTCAGAAAACTTGAAGTTTCAGGACATGTGTGCCTAGTCTCACTCGTGGAAAATGAGTGACATTTTGCAACTGGTAAATACACTGAGAGACGTCAGGTGAAGACTGCCATTGGTACCCAGGGGAACAAACAGCTTTCACTGGCTTTGTTAACGGATTTAGTTTAATACCGCGCTTTACTGATGAGCAGTTGGAGTGTATTTTGCCTTTTGCATCTAATACATAGCTAGGAATGAGCTAAGGACAAGCAGCATGCTCTCCTGAGACATGCTTCCCATGTCTGCATGGAGCTTGCTGGTTTTCAGACTCTGTAGGAGCTGTGAGCATGACCTCTGAGGACTGTAGAAACCCGGTGAGAAGTAGAGTGAGCTCACTGTAGAAAGATCCCAGGCATTGAAAAAACTTGCCTTATTTGGTAAATGTGACTAACTGGTTACCCTGGTGATACTGGTGAACTCACTGTGGAAATGCGTTGGTGGTTACCCTGGTGATACTGGTGAACTCACTGTGGAAATGCGTTGGTGGTTACCCTGGTGATACTGGTGAACTCACTGTGGAAATGCGTTGGTGGTTACCCTGGTGATACTGGTGAACTCACTGTGGAAATGCGTTGGTGGTTACCCTGGTGATACTGGTGAACTCACTGTGGAAATGCGTTGGTGGTTACCCTGGTGATACTGGTGAACTCACTGTGGAAATGCGTTGGTGGTTACCCTGGTGATACTGGTGAACTCACTGTGGAAATGCGTTGGTGGTTACCCTGGTGATACTGGTGAACTCACTGTGGAAATGCGTTGGTGGTTACCCTGGTGATACTGGTGAACTCACTGTGGAAATGCGTTGGTCTCTAAACCACTCCTTTGTACTTTTCTTCTAGTGCATTAGAAGTAGAATGTTGAGCAGTATTTGTTTAGTTTTCCTTGGTGTATGGAGGACGGGATGGAATCAGAGACTGATAACTAAAATGCAATTCATTGACACTTCAGTATTTCCCTGTCTTTTCTGGTGTCTGAGGTCACCTGACCTCTGGGGAGCTTGGGATGTAGCTGATGTCTTTCAGAACAGTACTGGACAGGTTTGGGAAAGCAACTGGCTGTGTCCCTTAGCTTAGATCTCTATGCACTGGGAGTGTGGGAGGGACCTGTTGTTCCACGTCCTTTAATTACCCACCCAGGAGGTTCCATGGGAGAGGAAAATGATTTCACTTTAAAAGTTTTCATCTCTGTTTGGCTGTGTCCTGGGTCTAAATTTTTAGAAAGTTGATTGTTTCAGAGAAGAAAAACAGTTTGAAAACAAATAATCAGTGATTTGAATGTGGGCTCTGCCAGGTGTGAGATGGCAATCTCTGGGTTGCTGAGATGTTAAGGTGATAGCAACCCTTCTTGAGGTTATGGGATCAACCTCTATGAACATTCCTGGTGCCATGAGGACATATCTGTAGTTCCTCCTTTCCTGCCTCTCCCCCGCTCTCCCTGGGCCTCAGTTTCTGCTCTCTCCTATCCATTTATATCTATTAGGACTCGCTCATGTCTGCAGCCCCATGATCAATTCTCCCTCCAAATGTGGGGCTGAGGCCTGCATGTCATCTCTGCCATTACCAGAGAAATTTTTTGGTCCCACCTCAAACTAGTCAAGGCCTTCTCTAGAATTTAAGGCACTCCCTGGTTGGTTCAAATGCATGCTGGAGCCCAAGCCCTGCTTTGTGTGGTTTGCTCTGCTCTGGTGAGGAGTGAGGCCCTTCCTGCATAGGGCTTCATCTTTGGATTGGAAGTGCCTGGATGGCCAGAGAGGCAACAGAACTGTTAAGAATGCCTTTCCCTGATTCTGCCTATCTGCTCACCAGTTCTGTACAGAGGAGAACGTCTGGACTGTCCCACTCCTCTTGTCTGGTAAGATTTCCTGACACCTCAGAGAATGGTATTCCTTCCTACCCTAGGTTATTTATTTAATCAACTAATTTTGTCTCTGATGGTTTGGTTGGTGCTCACCCATGTGACTGTGGGTGACTTCTACAAAAGATGGTGGCATTTCTGTGTGACTAGTTGCCATGCCCCATACCCATATCCTTGATTTAGTCTCCCAAACCCTCACTGCCTGTGTCGACTTCGATCCAGTGGACTAACCTCTGGCTCGTTCTCTCTCCTCCTGTCCTGTCTGAACTCTAAGGGGATTCTTCTCTGCTGTGAGCTGAGCCTACCTTCCCTGAGTGTGGTGTTCACACACAGATACACACACACACAGAGACATCGAGATAGATACACACACCACATATGTCCAGAGACAGGCAGATATACAGACAGACACAGAAACTCAGACACACAGACAGACACAAACAGACTCACACGCATGGATACACACACAGAGACAGGCTTACATACATACAGACACAGACAAACACATAAGCACACATAGACAGACAGCAAAACAGACAGACAGATACACACAGAGTTTAAGTTCCAGCATGGTTTGAGGTCCTTCACACCATGTTCCTCTGGGATCTCCTGTCTCCCTCATCTTTTATCATTTCTCTGCCCTCTCATTATGGTTTTCAGCTGAGAAAGTTATTAGGTAAGAGGAATAAAGTTTAAAACAAAACTTGAATTCAAATAGTCAGCTTGTGTTTTATCCTGGGATCTGGGGTGTCTTTGTTGTGACTGGACATCTGTCTCCATCCATACACTGCCTCGAATGTGGGCTACATTCGTCTTTTATCTGTCTGACTTAGCTGCTCCACTCAGCTCACAGTATGGTGTGTGTGTTGGTGTTGGTATAACTCATGTCTGCTTGCTCATTAATACTGAAATTCTGAAGATCAATAGCCTTGGATGCTTAATTTGGGGGCTGCATGAATATTAAATCTCCTTTTCTTTCCTTTGTACAATGTCAGGGATTAAAAAGGCCTTGAGCATGTCGGATAAATATTCTACCACTTAGCTGCGTGCCCAGCTGGGAACTCAGAGAAGTAAATAATATGTAGGAATGTTAGAAAAAGTGACAGTTTTAGTATCTGGGGTTACAGGAAGAAGCAGTGTTCTTTGTGGCCCTTTGTGGGGGAGCTTGAGCAACCACAGAGGTGGGTGGGGTTGTCAGAAAGTGGTATAATTTTAGAGAACAGTATCTAGGGTGGTTTATTGTGTCCAGACCACACTGAACCATTTAATGCTTGTTATTTAACAGTTTGTACCTGGAGTTCATCCTTAAAATTCAATTTATAATTAACATTATAAATTCTCTGACTAAATCCCTGACAAGGAGCCACGTGAGGGAGAAAGGGTTTGCCTTGGCTCGTGGTTTGAGGTGCAGTCTGTAGCAGGGTTGACGTGATGGTCAAGTGGCTGGGTGTTGGCCAAGACAGTGGGATCATGAGGCTGCTTGCCCATCCACTTCCCACCACTTCCCTAGGAAGTAGGGAAATGTTGGTGCTCTGCTCACTTCCTCCTTTTCCCTCTTTTCATTCATTCTAGAATGTCAGCCCCTGGTATGTGGCTACCCACATTCAGGACCAGTCTTCCCTGCCTAAACCCTCTAGAAATGTCCTTTCAGGAACACACAAAAGGGATTTAAGAACGCCCTTGGCGTGTCTTAACCCAGCCAAGCTGTCAATCAAAACCAGTCATCACAGGCACCATTAGAATGAGATTTCTGCGAGTGTGCACCCCAGAGCCATCGACCTTGCTTTCCTTGAGAAAGTGGTCTGGGCTCACTGGTTAGTCCAGGCTGGGCACAGAGCCCCAGGGATGATTCTGTCTCTGCTGCCTCAGGTCGAGGGTCGAGGGTCACAAGCATGTAACATCACTCCTGGTTTTATGCTTCAAAGGCAAACATGTTAATCACTGAGTCATCTTCCAAGCCTGGTTGTTTTAGCCTTTGTTTTAGCTAGCTTAAACCAGATTGGCCCTTTCATCCCAAATACCTCAAAATTGAATCTACCTTCCCTACTTCCTTTTTCTTTTCATCTGTCACATGTTTTTTCCCTGAGAGCCTGCCTTTGGTAGCTAGGAATTCATCTTCATAAACAAGCCTATAAAACTAATAAATTTAAAAGATGTTGAAAAGATCCATTTATTGTTCCCTAGCAAGTTGGTACAAAAATACTTGGCAAGAGGCAGGGTGAACTCTCTTGACGATGAAGTCACAGAATGAAGATGTCACTCTTGAGGCAGGGGAGGGTCCTAGCACTGTGCCCAGAGTTCATTTCAGGTCCCTTCCCTATCAATTTGTACATTCCACTGTGGCTTTTCCATAGTGAAATTTATAGCTCCTATTTCAAAATATTTCCAAATTCTCTCTGGGTAATCTCCTCCAGAAAACGAAGAATGACTCAAAGCCACTTCTGGATTCAGGAGAAAAGTGAGGTAGTTTTATGTTTGTCTGACTTTTGGGGATGGGTTCTTACACTGCAGGAAGAACCTAAAAAAAAAATAAGAAAAACAATGAGTAATTAAAATACCAAGAGAAGGTGGCTATGGCACAGAAGCCTGTGATCTCAGAATTTGGGAGAAAGAGACAGGAGGATCAAGACTTTGGTGCTAGCCTGGTTGTAAATCAAGTTCCTATCTCAAGTTAACAAGTGGAAATAGCACAGAAGAGACACGGCCTGGTTGGTCATTTATCACTGAAAAAGGACAGGGCCTGGTTGGTCATGTATAACTGAAAAAGTTTTTTTTTTTTTTCTGTAGTATTTTTGTTAAAGCTTTTCAGAGGTTCATGCATGATTATGATCAAATTCACCTTGTGTTTCTAACTCCTCAAAGAGCCACCTCACTCCCAACTTTGTAATTGCTTTATTAAAAATTTAAAAAGTACTTTATAATCCAATGAGTCCAATTTGTGGTACTCATTTATTCCTGGGTATAAAGTCTGGCATTCAGAAGCTTTACCCTTTAGAAAACTGACTCCCCCTCCCCAAAGCCATCACATGCTGGTAGCTTTGTGAGCCTCCCAGCCCCTGGGAGATGGCCTGGCCTGATTCTGTGCAGTCTTGTGTGGGTGTCGCAGATGTTCAGTCAGCTCCAGAAGGTACTGTTTGGCCTCTGTCTCTTCCAGATCCTCTTTGGAGATGCTCCCTGAATCCTGGGGGACAGGAGGATAATACAGATGCCCAATTTGTGGTTTAGGACTCCCATAGACACAGATTCTCTGTGTTTTGGCCAGTTGGGAAATGCTTTAGTATATTGGGTTGATGGCTTTGGCAATTCAAAGTCAACCTGTCCTCTCTGCTTGCTGGTTATTGACCATAAAGCCTAAAACATGAGTGACTTTACTTAGAATGCTTGAAGTTGTTCATTGACAGTCAGTACACTGTCACCTGTTCTAAGGCTGCCTTGGCAGCATCCAAAGATGGGACACAAGTAGGTGAGGCAGTGTTTATTAAATTCGGGAGCTGGCTTGCAGATTTTCTGCAAAGCTTCCATGCCTTTGTTTAAAGACAGCTTAGGAGCCACTCTCCCTTGACATCTTAGAGCTAAGACAGGAAGTCCAACATGGAGGATTAGGTGGCTATTACAAAGTAGCTCAGACGTGTAGGGAGCAAACATGTTAGCCAGGGCTTCATTTTTTGTGGAATCTTTCATATTGACCACATTCTTAAGTTATTCATAAGGATTCGTCACACTGCTTTTCAAGATGTGCAGACAGGCTGGCAAGATGAACTGGTAAGATGGCTTGGTGGTGATGTCACTTGCCATCAACTTGCCATCACCGACAGGGTGAAATCAGTTCCTGGGAACCACTGATTCCTGAAAATTGTGGTATATTCAAATTCCAGTTATCATGGAGTCAGATTAAGTCGATTTCCCCATGTAGGCTTCGATATCCAATGCTGTTTTCTTTCCCTTCATTTCAGAGAGACTTTCAGTTTTCAGCAAGTTGATATGTTTGCTTGCAACTGTTGGTTTCTAAATTAAAAGAGAAATAACATTAACCTTCTTGAACATTTGTTTAACATTTTTTGATTAGCATATATAATTGCTTTAGTTAATTAAAAAATCAGAAAAGGATTGTTGAGAATTATAATTCCCAATATAAGTTCAGATTAGAATTCTGTAGTTTCATTGCAACTATAAAGGTTAATAATACAGTTCTTTAAATGGGTCTGGCATGACTAGACTCAAAGCCAAGATATACATGTATATGGGGTTCAAGATAGAAAATGCACAAAGAACTAAATACATGCTTTGAAGAGAAGTCAGTGTGGCACCTCATCCAATTGCTTTGTACCCCGTTCTCATTGTCCCCAGTTAGAGGCAATAGGACAAGTTGAATTTTTATGCCCTTTCCGGAAAGTACACCTGCTGAAAATATTTAGACACTTAAAATCCTAAGGGCAGCATCTTTTAAGACTTGTAATTGTGTATGTAATCTTGGGAAGGTCAAGAGACCTTGGGAAATGCAGAGACAGAAGAAAAAAATTTTTATTAAAGATTTTGTTTGTTAAACTATGAGTTTGTATGTTTCTGAGAATGTGCACATGAGTCCAGTACCCCCAGAGACCAGAAGAGGGCACGGGATCCCCCTGGGGTGAGCTGGGAAGTGAATTGTGATCCTCAGCATGAGCAGGAGCACCCGTAACCTCTGAGCTCTCTCTCCGTCCTGGAGAGGGGAAGATCCTCATGAAACCAAGTGACATTTGGGATGTGCCAGGTCCTGTGGAGCAGAAATGTTCACTATAAGTTATTCCTGTTTTCATCTAAGTTTCCTTCAAAGGAAGCATTTGTTAGATTTGTTTGAATCAAAAACCAGACATCATATAAGGAAGAGATTTCCTTGAAAATCTGTGAGAAAAAGAAGTTCCTGAGGCGGCTGATGGAGCCGGTGTGGGAAATCTGGTGTAATGCCTGTCTTTGCAGGGCCGGTCTAGGCAACTTCCTCACAGCTGTCTCAAACTGCGAGCTTCTGGGATTGCTTAATTTTGTAAATGTTTAGTTATTGTGAAACCTCCCCTTTTGTTGTCCCGCACTTTGGAAATTGTTATTTTCACATTCACGTGAAACGAAAGGAGGATGTACCGGTGTGTCTTTTACTGGTTTGCCTATGTGAGGATGGGTTAGCAAGACTACAAACATTTGTAAGAAGACATTCATTGAGTCTTTGGGAGGAAACCAAGTGCAGACTGATGCTGGACTAGGTTTAGACTTGTTTACTCTCCTTGATTTAAAAGCCTGCTTTGTGCATCATTGAAAAGAAAAATATTAGCTGTAAATTATAAAAATCCAAGCAGAGGCATCATTCATTAGCAAAACTCTCTTTTTGCCCAATTCCAGAAGCCCTTTAAATGGTCTTTCCTGAATTACCCCTGTCTGCTTCTGACTGCTAATGGTAAAATCATCCATTCTGGTTATTTGTGTTATCTGTTGACAGCGTAGTAGAAAACTTTTGTATTTTTTTGTTCAGTTGTTTTTGAGGTCTATAGTCTAGGCTGGCTTCTAATTTTCTGTGTAGCCAGGGATGACCTTGAACTTCTGATCTTCCTTTACTACCTGTAGACTTGTGCCTCCGTGACAAGTTGACGTGTTGTTGTAGGCTCGAACCCAAGAGTCCCTTTATGCTAACAGCTTTCTGTTGCTCTGGGCTCCGCCAGCCTCCCTGTAGAGCAGTGTTGCTGGGTGCTGGAGGTGCAACCATTCACCTTTGGTTCCCGTGGCTTCCTTTGTTCATGATGCTCACTAGCACTCTTTCCCATGACATCTGTGTCGGGATTTGTAGATCTTTCTTACAACTTTCATCTATAATTAATTGACTCTTATCTTTTTCATCTCCATTTCTGTTTTTTCAAAGGAAGAAATTCTAATTTTTCTTTGGTCTTTTTAGCCCAAACTCCTGAAGTATTTAAAGGATGCTCTTAATTTTACCACTTGTGATCTACTTGTGATGCCATGAAATGCAGAGACAGAGATGTGCACAGCACACTGCATAGGAAGAATGGCTTGGTGACTGAAAAGGGGGAGTCTCTGTGGAGGTGGGAGAGATGAACATCTGCTATGAACAGAATCTCTTTTCCTTTTGCTCTAACATTCTTTACTTTGTTGCTTATATTTTAATACACGTGGGAAGAAGTAAATTATTATTTGCTTTATGACACTTGAAATGGTATTGTTTTTCAAAAGAAACCAATTTCTCATCTTTATCACAAAAAAAATAGTTTAAATGGTTTATTCCAGATAACTTAGCTTAGCTTTCAGACTTATAAAATGAGTGGTTGTAATGTTCTTCATGGAGGACAATATTCTTTAAAGAAGAAGAGATATTTGCTATGGTTCTTCAGAACATGTTTCACCACTGATAAAAGGGCACCTTCTAGCTGGTGGGTGGACTATGTGCCACACTGAGGTGATTCTTGGGTCTAGAAAGTTAACTTAGCAATTGAGAGTGCGTACTGCTCTTGCTCAAAATCCAACCTCGATTCCCAGTCCTGCTTTGGTCACTCTGTGTGTGGGCATCTGATGTCCTCATCTGTCCTCCTCAGGGACTGCAATCAGGCGCCTTTACCCCAACCCCCACAATGCACAATTAAAGGCAATGAGAATAGATATGAGACGAACTTATGGTTGAAGTGGTATTGGTTCACCATTGCCTGTCAGAGAATAGGGACTCAGCTAGTGTGTGATGTCTATGTTCTCATTTGTTTCCTTCAGCATCCCTACTGCAGAAGCTGCTTGTTCTTTAAAGTTTTTTGATGTTTGTAGCATCTGGTTGGCATGTGATCTTTATGCACTATTTTCTCTACTTCAAGATCTTTGAGACAAGATTGGTGTCTTTATCTATGTGAGCATGTGCTCTGCAAATATTTAATGAGCACTAAAGTGACTTAATGTGTTGAACAGGACAGTTGTAGCCATTCCTGATATTACAAATGAGGTAAATGAGATTCACTGACACATTTGCCCTCGGACCACATAGTAATTCCACCGTTATATGTAGTGGCCAATCCTCCTGGTTTTCTGACTAGTGCTGTATTTGCTGTTGTTTGGTTGTTTGTTTTTCTGCACTGGAGATTAAACACATGCTGGGCACATGTTCTGCCAGAGAACTAATCTGAACCCCAGTTCTTTTCCTTTCAAAGTACAGGCGTAGAGATGCTATAGAATTCCTGAGGGGCTTTCCAGGTTGCCTTTGGTTTCCTTGTTCTAGTGGTAAGCCATAATCATCTGGGAACTCGGGTGATTTTCAATGACCCGATTCTTAATTCCATTTGTCCATCTTTCCAAGACCTAACTGTTCTTCAAGGTCAGAAACCATGGTCTCACACCGGGTGGTGCCTAGCAGTAACTCAGCACAAAGTAGTAGTCTCATCACTACACAGTCAACACCTACCATGTTCTGTGCTTTCTAACTGGGAGCCCTCACCAGCCTCTTGTGCCACCTCTTACCCTGGGATGAGCATCACTAATTCAAAGATTTCCTAAATCGCTCCTCTCCTGCTGATTTTATTGCCCTAATTCAGTTCAGTGATCCCTTGTTTACACCCCCTTTCTCAAATTGTTTCTTCATCTTACTGCCAGAGGAATCACACATGAAATAGCTGTGACCTAAGCATTCTTTAACCTTAGTGCCACCCAGTACAAGTTTCTAGTGCTGTAAATATGATGTAGGATATATGAAATTTCACGATGCATAGGGAGGTGTCATAATCTGCCAAGGCAGCTATCTTCGGTGTTGCCCTTTGCGATGCCCCTGATTTCCAGCTGGCCAGTGCTGCCTGGCTGATGTCTTTGTATGTTTATGTGTTGTGTGTTTTACTGTGGCTCACCTCTTCCCCCGGATAATGAGGTCTTTGGCACAGGACCATGTCTTGTTCTTGTTGTCTTGTTGGTATTCTCAGGGCTCCCAGTTCTCATACTCAAGAAATAAGTCCATCAAATCCCTGGTTTTGTTTTGCCTTTGGAGCGGATAGCCCCTTTTAAGTCATTTCTTGAGAAGACCCACAGATCGCAGTCATCAGTCTCTCTGAAAGCTAAGCCTTGACTCCATGCTCTCCACTGTATCATCATCAAGGGATGGGAAGGGGTCGGCGACTAAAGAGAAGATTACCCTGAAAACCAACACTCTTTGGTGTTCTTATTGAAATGGCCTCTGTGACATTCTGTGTCCCCATCAATCAGTGGTGCTGTGCTAACCCATTCTGAGAAGCGACATTGCCCTCTCATCTCCAAGGCACCCCATAAAATTCGCTGTTTTAGGCATTTGTTTACAGACTATTAGCAAAAAGAAGCCATCCTTGCAAATACACCTGGAACTGATTATGCACAATGTCTGCTTAGAATTAGATAAAAAGAATGTAGCTTTCCTGATGAAAATCCCATAGATGGTTCTAGGCAAGCCTTAAAGGGAAGTGTCAGGTCTCATCAGTAACAATAATTTCTAAATACGTTAGCCGGTAAGTGCTCTCTGCTCTTAAAAATAAGCTGGGCCTCCATGAACAGCATGGCTAACAGCTCCCAGGAAGAAGATCCTGGTTGCTTCTGCTAATTAGCTTCTGTCAGGCAGGCGGCTGTAATCTGGTATGCTAAAGTAGTTTAACAACCCTTTCTGATGACTAGCAGCAACATCTCACCTTTGGTCATTTCCCTTCTGCTCTCCTCTGTGGGAATGAGACCATGTGGTCACCATGTGACACTTCAGTTTTGTGTGCTGCTAAACGAGTCTGTAAATTGTTTCCTCTGCCCTGGCTTTTTCTCTAGAGCCCATCACATGTTCTTCAGAAAGCCAGGAGTGTGTGCGTAAGATTTCCTTCAGGAGCTGAAGGGGCAGTGTCTGAGGAACAGAAGTCCTTAACCAGTGCTACTCTGGAGAGCTCTCTTTAGCATGTGTGTGTGCCTATATGACTGAAAGTGCGTCCTCATGTATGTGGTGTGTATGCCTGTCTGTGTGTTTGGGGGGATTGAATTAGGACCTTTGAGTCATAGTGTTTAAACTTCACCCTCATTTTATGTAGATAGGTTTCAGTCAGATGTTCCTAGTCTGGGGATGAAGTTAGACTTCATGGTAGAAAGAAGCATTCAGAACAGAAAGACAAAGCCTGTTCTTACTCTTTACCTTAAAATAAATTTTTGGGTATGTAATAATTTTATTTGTGCATTAATTAAAATAAAATTATTTTATTAGGAAATAAAATGGACTTTCTAATTACCAAGGATTACTAATGTGCGAATCAATTCCACACTAGTTTGGATTCAAAGGGGGTATTTATTTAGGGGAAATTTACAGAACACCAACAGCCAGGAAAGGAGTCTTGTCACTGGAGCAAGAGCCGAAACCAAGAGAGCTAGCTGAGGCTTTCTGCTCTTTTTTAAAGAGAAATAGACCATGCCCCAGTGGGCTGGTATTTCAGCGGCTATTGGCTGAAGGAGCGGAAGGTGCTCTCGCAGCAGATTACTCATATTAAGAATGTATTAAATGGAGTGAAATTTCCCAGTAAGAAACTGTTGTTGTTTTTAAATTTTGGGGGTGGGTAATACAGGATTTCGTGCCTGTGGAGGCCAAACAACTTGTGAGAGTTTTCACGTTCTATCATGTGGGTTTTGGGATCCAACTCAGGTCATAAAATTTGGCTGTCAGCATCTTTACCTATTAAGCCATATTGCTAGACCATTTTTACTTTAGCAAGAACAAATGACCTAATGGCTCTGAGTAAGAATTAAGGTGAGAAAAAAATACCCTAAAAATGGAAAGAAGATGACAAAAGCAACATCCATTACCATATCAAATGTGCTGAATCGAGAGAGAGGTTTCAATATCATTTTAATATAAAATTGGATTTCTTTTAATGAGATTCACTTCTATGAAAATGAAAATCCTCTATTAATTTAAATCTGTGAAAACTGCCAAACCAAAGGTCAATTTGTATTGATCGGTGTGGGGGCAGCTGGAAGAAAAGAATAATAAAGCAATTAATTAATTTTGCCTTTTTATCCATAAAATTGAGCTTTCTAGAGTTAGGTCTGCTAATTATAACTGCTAAATTTCTAGCTCAACCATCCCCTGTTATGGCAGTCAAGTGGTGTGCACAACTGAAGGAAGTGTGTGCTCTGCCTCCCAACTGTGCTGTTGATGTTTACCACTTAGTCGTCTGAAGTCCCAGACCTGATCAGAGTTCACCATTCAAACCATTTGCTAAAGATTTGATGAGAAACAAGTGCCCTGTCAGTGTCTGTCTGTGCACGCGGCCACAATTCGCAAACCAGCAGCTACTTTCTATTTCTCCGGTGGTTTCTGCAGATACATGACGGGAGTGAGCATTCCTTGGGGGTGTGCTGGTCGGTTTGTTTTATATTCTACCTTCCTTTTTGAAAGTGAGGACTCTCTCTCTGGCCTGTAGTCTTTCTTTCACCATCAGCAGCCATGGTGCTTCCTTTCCAACTCCAAACCCGTGCTGTCTTCAGCAGCCATGTGAAATTTCAGGAATGGGCCTTTCTCCTTGAAACCTATAATCAGAAAGGAAGACAAGAGAGCAGTTTCAGTATTCAGAACTATGCTGCAGGAGCGAAGTCATTCTCACAGTTCATACTTCCTTCTTGTCAACTTCAGCGGGGAGGGCTGTTGAGGCAAGAGTGAAGACAAGGACAAGGAAGGAAGGGAGAGACTGCTGCTAGATTGGTTTAAGACAGGTCTCTTGTACGCTAGGCTGGCCTTGATCTCACTAGCTGAGGATGAGCTCCACCTTCTCATCGTCCAGCCTGCAGCTCTGGAGTGCTTGGCTTGCCGACTTCCACAGCCATGCCAGGCTTCTGTTGTGTTAGAGAGCGAACCCAAGGCTTCAGGCATGCTAGACCTGAGCTCTACCCACTGAGGCACACCAGCTCTGCCTGCCCCGGGGCTTATTTGCCAGCACACAAGGTTCAGCAATGACAAACTTCTTAAAGGTTTCCCATGTTTGCAAAGACGCCTAACATTTTAGTCTTTCATCCTTTTGATGAAAGTCCAGCCATCCGTGGTGTCAAAAGTCAGTGGGGAGATCTGGAGAGATGGCTCTGCGGTTAAGGATGCTCACAGCTCTAGCTGGGAATGGGAATTTGGAGCACACACCCACATTTGGAAAGTCATAAATGCCTATAACTCCAGCCACAAGGATCTGACACGCCAATTGCCCTCTGTGGCTAACTGTGAGTGTGTATGTATGCATGGGCACGCACATGCACACGTGCGTGCACACACACAAACACACACTTAAGTTTAACAACTCAAGTCAATAAAGGAAACTCAGAGCTGGGCATGGTCATTTTACCATCCACGTTGGGACCATGTCCTCTCCCTGTGGCACTGATGGTGGAGATGCAGGTCTTTTAGAAAGTTTCTAGAAGTTTCTCCCAGTGTTGCTCTCACAGTTACCAGTCTTCTAAGGATTGGGAACCATGGTCTGTATTCTTGGTACCTGTTTGTCCCACAACCATTCAGAGGCTCTGTTACTGTGAAACGGGGCTCATCAAAAGGGGGGTGTTGATTGCACAAGCTGATACTGAGGGGGCACAGTGCCCAGAGTATCATTGCTGCCTCCCCCTCTCTCTCCTTTCCTTTAAATATGGAAGCTAAGCAGCCCCTTTAATCTTGTTAGCACTGTGTTTTAGTGGAGACTCCACCACTCTGCTGAACTTAGCAGTTCATTAGCAGGGACCTCTAGAGTGGGAATCCTGATAATATAATTTCCTATCTATAAATATTTTCAAATGGCCCGTGATAAGAAAGCATACAGACAATTCAAGGGAAGGTTGTAAACAGGCTTGCAGGTCATTTGAAGGGCAGTTTTCAAGTTATTGTTAAGTCATCAAGATAATATCTAGCAAATACCTTATGCGTTTTGGTGCCAGGCCCAGTTTATCCCTTAGGTCTGGCTTCCTGAGGAGCCCTTGCATCTGGATCTCTCCACTTGTACCTTCCACGTGTGCCTTTTTATGAACCACAGGTTTTGAGTGAGGGACCTAACTTTCACTGGCCCCTCTTGCCCTCTAGACTGGACATCACACTGTCGCCCTGGTTTCTCTACAGCTCCAGGAGCCGGTGCTGTGAGCATCTGAACTGCAGTAGACTTCCTGACACTCAAGACAGAATCGGATTAATAGGAAGCAACTAGACACTTGAGTTCCCTCCCTTGCTATGCAACAAGGTGTGATGGCTTCTGAGGGTGCCAGTGGAGATGGGGTGTGTTGTTGAGCACGTGGTTACTGTTACGATTATGGCCACACAGGTGACCCTGGCAGATCCCACTGTGGGTGAAAGAGGCTGTGAAGGGTGGGAGACAGACAGATATGCCATGCAAAGAGAGCTTGGGTATAGAGTTTATTTAGTGGGTATTCTGAGTGTGTAAGGGTAAGGGGATATGGAGGAGAGAGAGGAAGAAAGAGGGAGATAGAGGGACAGAGAGAGGAAACAGTGGGAGGAGGAGAAGGCAGAGGCTGCCTCTTCAGAAGAAGAAAGGACAGAGAGAGAAAAAGGAAGAGAGGAGGCAGGAGATCAGCTTGCCTCAACTAGAAGAGGGAGATAGGGAGTGGGCGGAGTTTGTCTCGTAAAGAAACAGGGTACCCAGGTGACAGGGCAGGCCAGCATAATCATAACAACTCCTTCGTACTTCAGCGGCTACTGTAGTCATTGACCCTTGTGCTGCTTTTACCCTCCATTTTGCTGCCTAAGGATTGCATCACACACACATACACTACACAAACACAAGCACGCACATGCGCACGTGTACACACACACACACACACACACACACACACACACACACACACCACATGTTTTAGCAGGAACTTTCCTCCAAGCCTCTGTTTTTAGGAGATTTTACCTGAAACAGCTTTAGAAGTAGTACAGTAGAAAATTTGAACTTCCACCTGCTATTGCTTGTCGCTGGAGACTAAAGGAGAATGCCTCCTGAGTTCAGGCACACGCAGTTCCTGTCCCAACTATTCTAGTTAACCTTTATCAGATTATTTTGTTGCTCTAGGTTTACCCAATTCAGCCGTCTGCAAACCGAAGGGAAATTTTAATGCTTAGTGTGAAAAAGAGTTTGGGTGACTAATTAAGACATCTGAGAACCCAGTAGCCCAGAGTTATTTTCCAAATATCCTGCTGGGATGCAGAGTTACACAACCATAATTTTATTCATAACATTGCCCATTCCCATTGTCCTGACTGCAGACCCACACAGACCAAGCAGAGGTGGGAGACGGGTACCTGCCCTCTTTCCAGCATTCCTGTGCCTGGAGCTGCAGCAGCTTCTGGCCCCATGGCCATCCCTGCCACTCATCCCCTTTTGTCCTGCCCTTTCCTTTTGATCTCTTCTCTCTTGCCTCTTTGTGCTCTCTCATTCTTCTTCTGACCCAACACCACCCCACATTCTTCCAAAGAAGCTTCTGCAGTTTATTTGCTGCATTTTTCTGTGAAAACAGCCTGGGCTTTGGGACCACACAGGCTTGATGAAGATTTCCCACAGTGCTCCTGGTGACTCCTGACCTTGTTCTGATGATTCTCTGATAATATCTGCTCATAAGATAGGCAGATTGTTCTTTACCCACTCTAAGGAAAATTTGTTCCTTAGTTCTTCTGGTCTTGGTCATCTTAGCGTATAGGTAGCAGCTGTAAAATGACACAGTAAAGGAACCAAGATTAGGTGTGGAGATGGTGCACTGGCTACAGTGCTCACTGTGTAATGGTGAGTGTCTAAGGGCGGGTACTGGAGCTCAGATCTGCAAAACCCAGGCAAATGGTCAGGGGTGCAAGAACCACAGTATTTCCAGCCCTGGAAAGGCAGAGCAGGGATCCCCAGAGCAAGCTGACTAGCTGGACCTGTCAGTGAGCTCTGGGCTGAAGTGAAGGACTCAGCTGCAGTGAACGAGATGGGAAGCTGTCAAGGTAGACACTGAAAGTCGACCTATGGCCTCCATGCACATACACATGTGAGTATGCACATATGCATGGGTATGTGTGCATGTATATGCGTACCATACAAACATAAACATGAGGAAATGGCTCAAATTAGTGCGGTATGAAGGCTAAGCTCATGAGCAAGAAGTCAGCATGACCTTAAAAAATCACCCAGAGCTTATTTTTGAGCCATGTCTGTCTGGGATGGACAGGACAACCCTATCCTCTAAAATTGTTGTGCCTATACAGTTCTAGAAGGAGGAGACCAGAGCCCTGGATCTCCGTCTGTGTGTCTATATGTTAGCATTCACATTTCTTAACATTTTTCTTTGTGTATGTGTGTGTGGGGGGGTGCGTGCATGCTACAGAGTGTGTAGGTTGTCAGGGAGCAAGTGGACAGTGTTAGCTCTTCCCTTCTACCATGTGGGTCCTAGGGATCAAACCTGGGTCATCAGGCTTGGCAGCAAGCACCATTATCCACTGAGCAGTCTTGCCAGCCAATGTCATTCAATTCTCTAATGTTTGTCAGTTTCTAATAGTTCTAATATAAACAGCTTGAGGATTCATTTGTTTTTCTCTCTTAATAAGCTTGAGCATTTCTTCCAATCCTTATTACATTTTAGGTTTTCTATTCTGTATGTTGAGGCCATGTCTGCACTATCTACCTCTATTTGCCTATTCTTTTGTCCCATGTATAGAATACCATTATATGGCCAAATATGAGATTGCTTTGTTCCAGTGAATATCATTTACTCATCCTGATATAATTAGAAAGGGGCAACTACTCTGGAAGAAGCCTTTCGAGAGTATGTGTTGACAGACTGAGATGAGGGAGTTGGTGGGTAATGGCTTGATGACTGGCAACCACTGAGCCATCTACCCATTGGAAACATATTATTGTGTAAGGTACACTGATGCTCTCAACTGAGAGGGCCTCTGCCTGGCATGATGCCTTGGGCCAAGGAACCTTGTAAACTGTATGTCCTAATAATAAATAGGTAGTTTTTTTTTAATCTTGCCATAACACTAAGAAGACAGTGATCATTTGATTACATATAAAGTGTTGTGATCAATTCTCCCTTCCTCTGCAGCACTGGTTTCAGGGAAAATTCTTCATTTGATGTTCACTGCAACTAGACACTGCAGACCCAAGAAGTCATTTCTGGGGTCATCCTTGTCAGTCCTACATAACGGTGAATCATAGCTCGTAGGCGGACGTCGATTGCACAGAGGAGTGCTACTGTGTTTTGTTTTCTAGGACTCACTTCCTATATTAGAGCCTCCTTTATGTGGTCTGGTCTTTTATCCAGCTTTTGGGCCAGGGTTTGAATAAGAATTGAAGAAGTGGTTCTAGGATTGATCTTTGTGTTGCCAGATATGTTGATGTAATGACATCAAATTAACATTTCCAAAAATGTCACCAGTCACTGAGTGAAAACAAAGATTCTAGTGTCCGCCCCCCACCTCCCAGCAGCTGAGTTCCTTTCCTGAACCCATTTCCTTCCCCTTCAGTGCCCAGTGAGACTGTGAGCCCCTTTGTCCGATGGAAGGAGTCAGCCAATAGCCGTCCTCCATGCAGCTGCTCATCCACAGATATTAGGCATCCTCAGGGCTGAGTTAAGCAGTCACTGGTCATTTGCAGAATGTCCTCCTGCGTCTTGTGTAAAGTTGATTGAACAGTTAGAGGATCTGTTCTCTAACCAAGTGTGGTGCCCACCAATACAAAAAAATAATGTTATTTGCTCATTACATATCTACTGTTCCCTCATGCCAATATGAAAGCAGAACTCTTCCCCAATAGAGGATATGGATAGAATTTATTCTGGAGCCAGACATGACTGACCATGGCTAAGGAATCCTGATTGAGGTGTCTAAAAATTTTAATTTTCAATATAGTAATAGTCTAATGAATTTTTGTAGTAATAAAACAAAGAAAGCCATAAATTAAGCTAGAAACACCAAGTAGGTAGGATAAGATAAAGTGAGGAAATCTTTGTTATGGCCTAAGATGCCATCAGATGGGATTCCTAGGCATTTGTCTGGGGGATGCTATGTGTCTGCTCATACATACCTAAAGCTCACAAAGATATGAGTTCACAGAGAGAAGGATGTGATGAATGGTATTAGGTGGACTATGACCTAAGATACTTGGGTTCCAAGTCCTCTTTGATGACTGATCATGGTAGTCCATTAGTCAGCCTTGCAGAAGCGTCAGTGGAAGCTGCTGTGTGTCCAGGAGGGAATGTCCAGAGACTTTCTCTCCCACTCACTTGCTCTTTGGTTTCAAGGCCGATGGGCATGGACATGAACCGCTTCTCCACCAGAACACTGAACGTGGCTGCAGAAGTCGCCATTTATAAAGAGTTCATGTAGTTTAAGACTGAACTAGATGTACATAGGCCCAACTTGAAAATTCCTTGAATGATAGAGAAAGGGCTGAGCAAGAACAAGGAACTGAAATGGAGATGGGGGGAGAAGGGAGCATTATAAGGAGAATAGGATGGGCAGGGTGATTGCAGGCATGAAATGGCAGATTAAACAGTAATATCCACCAAGAATAGGACAGAAAGGGGACACATCCAGCCAGGTGACCACTTCAGGAGTGGAAGTGTGGGCTATTACCACAGAAACCTCGTCCATCCACACCCTTGGGCTGCGTGCTCTCAGGAGGAATGTATTTCCCATATCCTTTTCTTTGATGAAATACTATTATTTTCCCACTGTGTTTCTGATTGTAACACTGTAAGTTCTCCTGAGGCATAAATAGCCTTAGAGATGGTGTTATTTTATTTATTTTTTGGAGCCAGGTTCTTGCCTTATGCCTCATGCTGGCCTTGGTGCCTGGATCCCAAGTGCTAGAATTCCAGGCTTGTGCCTCCACACCTATCTGGTCTTGGCCTTTTCCTCCCATATTCACAGATGGAATATTGCACTGTGCAGATATTTAGTGTATATATCAGTGCTTAAAAGTGATCTAAAGCTCAGCTCAGGTGGCCAAGCAGAACTGTACTCACTCCTCCCAGTCCACTCTGCTACCTGCTCACTTGCAAATTCTGCGCTTGGGGATAGGTCCAGAGTCATCCCCAGCGAGCAGTCAACCTCACTTCTCCGTGACTTTACGCATGGGCTGAAGAAGGCCTTGTTCACACTCACTGCAGAACTTCTGTTTCAGAGAGTCTAGACTCTGTAGGTGAAGGAAGCCAGAGAATTGTGAAACACTTGCCTCTGCTTTACCTGGTCAAGGCTGCAGCTTGGGAAACATTGAAGTGGCCAAGGCAGTTTATGCATGTATCTGTTTCACATGAACTCAAAAAACAGAGCAGGCTTCCCTGTGCGCAGTGTCTGGTGATGCTGTGCCCCGATGTGTCCCCTCACTTCAGTGTTTCCTACATTGACACCTCCACGTAAGCTAGAATCTTACTTCATGACAGGTCAGCCTGTTTACAGTTCCACCATCACCAAGAAGAAAGGGAAAGAAAACATTTTAGTAAAAAGAAAATGATAAATATCAGAGTCACCTCCAGGAAATAGAATATAGATATTTGATATTTGATAAATATCAGAAGTTGGCTGCACGTGGCACTCTTGTTACTGCCCAGCCTCCACTCCCACCGCCCGTACTACACTGGGGGAATTTTTCTTTGTAGTTTGGTCTGAAGATAAATTCATTCACTGACCACCAATCTCTTTCTTCATGAGTGTCAGTCAGTCAGCTGCACTGTGGGCAGTGACAGAGGGTGGCTGCAAATTGCATCAGGTCATTCTGGTTTTCATAACAAGTTCCAGTCTGCAACAGGACCAAGGGTGAATGGGTGGGTGACAAGAAAGGGAAGAGGAAAGACAGAGAAGCAAGGGGAGGAAAGGAAAAGAGAACGGAGATGGGATGGGAGGACAAGGAAAGGGAAGTGAAGAGTCACACGCGTTCTCCTAGCTGGGGATACTCTAACTCTGTGAAGAACTATGTGGGTTATGTCTTAACTGATCTGAGTTGCCAAAACCGTCTTTAAGAATTCAGAAATCTTCATCTTGGCCACACTTCGGGCATGCAAGATGACAGAAACTTCTGGGAGCTCGTTACAGGCTTTTGTGACTTTTCTGCTCTGGCCTCACTTTGTTTCTCAATGTACAGTTCCTGGGACCCAAAGGAGCGTGGCTGAAGAACACGTTGTTTCCCAAGGGATGGGAAGCCACTTCTAGAGGAGAATGCATACCTAATGGTGTTTCACCTCCTTCTTCTTTGTCTGTTAAGGTTCTAACCTCACTAGGTGGGACTCTTGGTGAGGTTGGATACCATGATGGTCCCTTGATGCTCTGACCTGACTGATTTTGTTGGAATTCCTGTCCCTAGGATGGAAAGAAGAAGTTCGACAAGGAGAGCGAAAAGTACTACTCCATTCTGGACAAGCACTTAAATTTGTCCGCCAAGAAGAAGGAGTCTCATTTGCAAGAGGTAAGTGTGTGCACTCCGTCCTATGACATGGGAAGCCCAGCATGGAGGTAGCCCAAGTGCCCGCTGCTTCTTTTTAAATGATAGTAGCGATGCATAGCAGGGTTGGGTGACTACACTGTGTGGCAGTTAGCGCTGATGGGTTTTTATGTCTAAGATAATTGTTTCCTTCCACAACAAAAGCTTAAAACAAGATTCTTTCTTTTTCTTCTTGGCTGTCACTTGAAGAGACAAAATCAATCAAGTTCATAAGGCAGTCATGAAATTAAAGTTGAAATGTGGGTGACATGACTTTTTAAGGCTTTTTTTTCCAACAGGGGGAAAAACTGCATATTCTGAAATCTTCATAGCTTTACATCTGTTTGTTTTAGAGCTTTTTACTGCTGTATGGCTACTAGCAAACTCTGTCTTCCCTTCTTCTGAAATAATGATACATTTTGTTCTGTCGTTTGTAACGTGATGAGTGTTGATAGAATAGACTAGGGCAGCCCAGGCTGGAGCAGTCAAGGCAGCCCTGAAGAAGGACTGGAGCTTTGTAGCATCAGTTTCAGTAAGAAGGAGTTTGGTTAGGAAAAAAAGGTTCCAATTCTGTTGCCATTGGCATCTTAGGGCACTAAAACTGTGAGGTGCACCCCTGGAGCCCCATGTGTGAAGTGCAGTGCGCTGTCAGTTCAGGAGAGGTGTTGAGGCATCCACCAGCTCAGGACCCCAGAGTCTGTTGGTGAGGCTGTCTGCCATAGCCTCTTTCCCCTGTGTTTGCAGGCACCATAGTGCAAAACCTTTCCAAACGTCACCCAAGCCCTCTCCCAGGAAAGCTGCTTCCCTTCCTGAACTGCTTTTCAAGTTCAACCTGGTCCTCTTCTCTCCTCACTCCTCCTAATCCACTTTCTTCTCAGTCTAGGCAGAATGTCTGCTTGACAACGTAGAGGCTTACAAAGCTAGACAGTGTCAGCAAAGGACCAGGAATGTCCTTTTGCTCCACCAAGTTCACATTTTCTTTGAGGACATCCAGTTTCATTTAAAACTGATTAGGGCCCGGAGATCCGACTCAGCGGTTGTCGTGACCCTTGCCAAGGGCCTGGATTCAGTTCCCAGCACCCTTCAGGCAGCTCACAATCACATCTAACTCTAGTCTAGTTCAGGGATTCTGACACCTTCTGCCGGTCTCTGTGGGTACTGCGCACACATGATGTATATGTGCTCATATCGGCATACATACATTTACAGAAAATTAAAAATACAAATAATAATAATTTTAAAAATCTAATTAATATTAGGAAATTTGTTTTACTTGGTATTTTATAGGAGTTCATTTAAATCTTTGCCTTCTACTGTTAGCACAATGAAATGAAAGCAATTCACTATATAGTTGTGCACTGGTGGGGAGCTTGTGACCAAAGTGCAATGGGAGACCCCTGCCACTACACAAACTGGAATGGCTCTTAAATTTCTCGGCCACGTCTAATGCAATAAAGACTCGGCACTGCCTGCTATAATTAAGGATTATGTGTGTATTACAAATATTTTAACCCCCATTGTCCATTGCAGTAGAATAAACTTTGGAGAGAAATGTTTGTACTATGGACATAGATGTAGGCATACAGCCGAAGCCCTTCGTAATTGTCAACAGAGAACCATCACAAGGGCCTGCCATGGCAGCGAGCATGGTCTAAAAGTTCAGAATCTTCACATATAAGGACTGTACTTAGTGAGAACACCTACACCCTCTCCAGGAAGCTGTAAATGTTCCTTGATTCCACATTTTTTACAGTTTTTTTGTCATTCTCTCTGATCACTTGCTTAGCTTGGTATTAACATTGTCCTCGCTAGTGGCCCTAGGTGCGTTGGACTTGAGAAAAGCAGGGTGTTTGCTGGACTTGTGTGTCTAACTGGTGATTGGAGGAGATCCCATGTTGGCCGTGTCATCCCATATCCCTTCCAATAGGTGTGACAGGTGCTATCAGGGAGCACTGCCCCAGCGCAGCTCACCTGCAGCTGTACTAAAGCTACTCTTCAGTAGCATGGCTAGAGTGGTGGGGGCACGGCGAGGAGCCTCTCCTGCTGCTCCTCCAGCAGTCAGACCTGCTCTAGAGAGAAGTCATCCCCTTGTGTCTAGCTCTGTCACATGGCTTCCTTCCAGTGGCATCCCCTGCTTCTTCCCAGGGCAGAACTGGGCTTCTTAGCTCTCGAAGGACCTCCACATGCCTTCTCACCTGCACAGCTGTCTCCTTATTCATTTTCCTCAGAAAGTCAGGGGCTTGCGCTGCATGAAAAGGCCAGTTTGTAATGACAGAATTCCAAAGTCACCAACTAAAAAGACCATTAAGGTAAATATTAAGAAAATTAGAGTCAGACCCATTAAGACCAGAGGCTTAACTTTGGCTGGAAAAAAAAATACCATTTGATATCTAAATGAATGAATCTTTTCCGAGATGAAACAAAAGGAAGATATTGTGAAGACAAGGCAGAAGATCAGGAATTTATAAAAAATATTTGAGTTTGAAAAACATTAAACCAAATTAAACGGCAAAGTATTAGGGAGTTTATATCCTACGTATAACTCCAGCAGCACAGACAGTAAGGGCCTCGTTGAATAAATGGGACCTCCTGAGACTGAGAAGCTTCTGTAAAGCAAAGGATACTGTTGCTAAGACAGAAAGGCAACCCACTGACTGGGAGAAGATCTTCACCAACCCCTCAACTGATAAAGGTCTTTTCTCCAAAATATATAAAGAACTCAAGAAACTAGACCTTAAAAGGCTAATCAACCCAATTATAAAATGGGGCACTGAGTTGAACAGAGATCTCTCAACAGAAGTTCAAATGGCCAAAAGACACTTAAGGTCATGCTCAACTTCCTTAGCGATCAGGGAAATGCAAATCAAGACAACTTTAAGATACCATCTTACACCTGTCAGAATGGCTAAAATCAAAAACACCAGTGATAGCCTTTGCTGGAGAGGTTGTGGAGAAAGGGGTACCCTCATCCATTGCTGGTGGGAATGCAAACTTGTGCAACCACTCTGGAAAGCAGTGTGGAGGTTTCTCAGGAAATTTGGGATCAACCTACCCATGGACCCAGCAATACCACTCTTGGGAATATACCCAAGAGAGGCCTTATCACACAACAAAAGTATATGCTCTACTATGTAGCAGCATTGTTTGTAATAGCCAGAACCTGGAAACAACCTAGATGTCCTTCAATTGAAGAATGGATGAAGAAAGTATGGAATATATACATATTAGAGTACTACTCAGCAGTAAAAAACAAGGACTTCTTGAAGTTTGCAGGCAAATGGATGGAAATAGAAAACACCATCCTGAGTGAGGTAAGCCAGACCCAAAAAGAGGAACATGGGATGTACTCACTCATATTTGGTTTCTAGCCATAAATAAAGGACAGTGAGCCTATAATTCGGGTTCTTAGAGAAGCTAAATAAGAAAGAGAACCCAAAGAAAATCATATAGGCATCCTCCTGAATATTAACCATCATCAGGCGATGAAAGGAGACAGAGACAGAGACCTACAATGGAGCACCGCACTGAAATCTCAAGGTCCAAATCAGGAGCAGAAGGAGAGAGAGCACGAGCAAGGAACTCAGGACCGCGAGGGGTGCACCCACACACTGAGACAAGGGGGATGTTCTATCGGGAACTCACCAAGGCCAGCTGGCCTGGGTCTGAAAAAGCCTGGGTTAAAACCGGTGTCGCTGAACATAGTGGACAATGAGGACTACTGATACCTCAAGAACAATGGCAATGGGTTTTTGATCCTACTGTACCTATTGGTTTCGTGGGAGCCTAGGCAGTTTGGATGTTCACCTTACTAGACCTGGATGGAGGTGGGTGGTCCTTGGACTTCCTACAGGGCAGGGAACCCTGATTGCTCTTTGGGCTGACGAGGGAGGGGGACTTGATTGGGGGAGGGGGAGGGAAAGGGGAGGCGGCAGTGGGGAAGAGACAGAAATCTTTAAAAAATAAATAAATAAATAAAAATTAAAAAAAAAAACCAACAACACAGGGGGTTTCTAACTCTTATATATAAGAAACACTTGCAAATCAGTGAAAAACCAGCTGTGGACACAAGAGTGAATGATCAAAGAAGACGAGTAAACCCTCATACTGTTTTCATGTCCCAGGGGCTAAACAAGGCAGACTAATAAGATGTTTCCATTATAAGAAAAATCTGTTGTTAGCAGACATGAGAATTTTTCCTTCCTTCCTTCCTTCCTTCCTTCCTTCCTTCCTTCCTTCCTTCCTTCCTTCCTTCCTTCCTTCCTTTCTTCCTTCCTTCCTTCCTTCCTTCCTTCCCTCCTTCCTTCCTTCCTTCCCTCCTTCCTTTCTTCCTCCCTCCCTCCTTCCCTCCCTTCCTTCTTTGTTTCCTTTCCTCCTTTTAATGGGATCTCACTAAGTATCCTAAAACTCACAAAGATCCACCTGCCTCTGCCTCCCAAATGTTGAACTTGATGGTGCCACCACACCCCCACATCCACCTGCCCAGTCTGTGGTCATACTTCTATTTTCTTCATACAACATTAAATTCTGAATATTGTTGGTGTAACTTCATTGTTTATTTCACAGATTTTAATGTACCAAGTAATTGACATAATTTTTACTCCTAAGAGTTTGATCTGCAGAAATGATCAGAGATGAACTTATGGAGTTTATAACTCTTAGAGAGACCAAATACCTACAGTATCAACAGTTACAGACATATATCTGGTACAAAAGAATAACTAAACCACATAGTGAGTCTCAAAATTATATGGCTATCAGAATTGTTTGTGTATTTGGAACCCAAGAGAGGCTCAGAGGGCAACGTGTTTGCTGTGGAAGCATGAGGACCTGTATTTGTATCCCTAGCACCTATAATCTAAAGGGCAGTAGTGATGGCACGGGTACACATACTGGGTATACCAATTGTATCCAAGTCCATGATCCTACTATGCCTGGGCAGTTTGCACTGCTGAGAGTTCCCAGGACAGCCAGACATTCCTAAGTGGTATGAAGCTCTTCCTAAAAGTTCTCCTCGTTTCTTCAGTGACCAATTCATGCTGGTGTTGTTTCTTGGGTGGATAAAATTTATACTTGTTTTTTTTTCTTTGTTTTCCAGCCATCCCATATCTTTCAATTCCCCATTGTTATGTGGAAGTGCACCCGCTACTTTTGCTATGACCATAAATAAATAAATAAATAAGTACGTACGTACGTACATACATACATACATACATAAAGTCATCTTACATATCTTACATGCAACCAGGCCCACCATCTAATCTCATATGATGCAGTTTGTCCTTGCATAAATATTTTTGCTACACAGCGTGGGTCCTTTTAGATCTCTGCCTTGTCTGTAGGATGTGGTCTGCATGCTCTCATCATTTCTACTTTAACTGTCCTTGTACTTCATGCCAGACCAGACATTTAGTAACCAACCCTTCAATCAGTCCACATCGGCTTCTGGTGCTGGTTAGCTGGCGCGATGGCTAAGAGCAACCACTGCTCTTGTCGAGGACTTAGGCTTGGTTTCCACTACTATCCCAGGGAATCCAACACCTTGCGACCTTCCTGCTGCATGCATGTGGTGAAGCATAAGTTCATGCAGGCACATACATAAATGAATAGATAAATAAATCTTTAAACATACCTGCTGGTTCTCTCTTTCTTTCTCTAACTCTCTCTCTCTTGCTCTCTCTTTCTTGCTCTCTCCCCCCCTCCTGTCTCTGTCCCTCCCTTCATTTCTCAACAGGCTCTTGCTGTGTAACCCTGACAGAATGTGCTGTGTAGCCCAGGATGGGCTTTGAATTCCTAAGAGTTCTCATGCCTTAGCCAGCTAGGATTACAGGCCTGTACCACCACATCCGACTTTTGTTGTTATTGTTTTACAGTCTAATTCCTCATTTATCTTTGCCGACTCTAAACTTGCTCATTTTTTTCTGAGTCCACCATAAATATTTTCTCCCGCAGGGAGTGTGCTCCAGCAAATAGTCCTGGAGGCTTCTTCCCCTTCTCACCAAGACAGCATATTGCATTAGAGAGGCCTTAAAGCAGAACGTGCCTTCTCCTTTGTTACAATCCCTTTGCCATGTATGGGACAGGGCACGCCTGCTGCGGAGACATCATCACCACCAGTGTTCACTGCTAGTTTGGAGATCATATCGTTCCCCTTAGCTGTAAGAAATAGACAACACCTGTCACTAGGATTATAAGACAGAGTCCCACTCTCTAAAGAGGTCCCTTTGCCTTGGCTTTGAACTCACAGCAATCCTTCTGCCTCAGTTTCCTGAATGTTGTTATTATGGGTGTGAGTCACTATTCCTGACTTAAGTGTTTTCTAGTTAGCCTCTAGTCCAAGGGAGTTCTTCTTGAGGGAGAAACACCCTTCCCCATCCTGTGCTCACCTGTGGGAAACAGCCTTCCCCATCCGGTGCTCACCTGTGGGAAAGAAGGGAGCTGTCATAGTCCTGACGTACGGTTCCCTAAGAGAATTTTTGCTGTGCTGAAATTCTACTATACAGTAATATCTAAGAGCATCTAACACTGAAAATTGGCAAAGACAGTTATTTCTCTTCTCTCCCCCAGTCTCCACTGCAGGGGCCTTGAGAGGAATGGCATTGTACACAGCAGCCATGTCTTCAGAGAGATGATCTCAGACTCTATGTCAGGGGTCTCCTAGGCTACCAGTAGGGTGGTGTTTGTATGGGAAGGCTCGTGGGACACCACACTTTTGTGACTGGGATTCGAGTAGTGATAAGATAGAAAGAAAATGAGCCAAGTCCAGGCAAGCCAGGTGCAGAGGTCGTCGGTCCCTCAGGGGAGGCGCACAGGCGTGTTTCACTTAGGAAGCTGTCCATTCCTAAGGGGACATTCAGATACCAGAGACTCGGTTCCCGGCATTTCCCTGGAGGGCAGTCACGTGACCATCTGTAAGCATCCCGAGAACATAGGCCATGGCCCTTTCACACACAGGTTAGGCACGTGGCCATTTTCATCACCTAATGAGAGTGTTACCACACTTGCAGTCACAGCCCAGGAAGCCAGACTCAATCACCTGGCCTCAAGAAGCCAATTAAAACAGCCCAAATTAGTAGTAAAAAACAAGAAAGATTAATTAAATTAATTAATTGGGAAGAGGGAGAAGAAGATCCAGTGGACACTCCCCACCAGGTCCATCTTTAGTCCTGAGATAAGAATAAATTTAGTAGAGGGCCAGGGATATGCTTATCTGAGCAGCCCCGGCCAAGGTGTGGGGATAGGTTCCCTCTGACTGGAGACAGTTTCCCAGGCCTTTTCTCTTCCCAATGTGAGATCCCTGGGAAATTCCCATTTCCTGGGTGCATTGTTTCAGAAGTCTGGTGGCTGGATTGAAGACCACCACTGTCTCATAGAATATTCTCACTGGTTGCTATGGGAATTGTCCTTCAAGCACATCCCTGGGCTGACCATGGGCAGCCTCCTTAGTAACCCTTCCAAAAGAGAACAGCCAGGCTGCAGGATGGCTGCTTCTGCTCAGCTTGGGACCTAGGAACAGCCACTGTGGACTCTACAGGTGTTCCAGTATTCTAGATTCTTCTGGTGTGCTAGGCAGCACCATCAATGATAGAATCTTTTAAAGATAATAAAGTCTCTACATAGAATGCTGCATCTAGAGCAGGATATCGTATGGTTCCAACGCTTGCAGCTGAGAGCCCATTGCTGCTTATCTTCCAACTTCTGCATTCACTGATAGTGGCTTTGTGGTTTGGAAGTGGCCGATAGGGGGTTGTTGGTACCACAGAAACCAGCACCTGCCACAAATCAGAGCTTCTCTCTCAAGAGCCTCCCCTCCCCCCCTTCTCACTCTGGATTCTCTCTGCTAGGCAATAGTAAGCGGAAAAGTGGTACATTTATCTGGAATCCCACTTTTCCTTCTATTTCGGATAATACTATTCCTAAATGATTTTCCATAGCCAGAAAATTTTTGGCTCAAATCTACCTAATTTTGAACATATGTTAGTTTAAACTTTGGAATTCTCAGCTGTAAACCCCAAGTGAGTTGCTGATAATACTGGACTTTTTATAAGTATATTGCCAAATACATAAAGATATATGATCATCTTGAGAGGTTCCAAGTGAAACCCTTGTTTCTGTGAAGGGCAGACTAGAAGCCACATGCTCTGGTGCTGCCTTTGCAGCCACATCACCCTTGTCAGTGTCTCCTTGACAATGTTCTGTTCCCAGGTTACCATCAGTGAATCTACCGCAAAGAGCCTGTTCCCCTCGGCCTTTCATTAATCTGAGCTGCAGTTGGAGAATGGAACAGGGCAAGGGAAGTTGTCCCTATGCTTGTAGAGAACCAGAGTCACACTTCAGGGTGCCTGTGAGAATGGCACAGAAGAGGAGACACCAAGCCAGAAAGACGGGGAAGCTGTCTCAGAAGCTCTGTGCTGCACTGTGTGCAGTCAGGGGATGCCCTGATCCTGGGGGAACACGACCCACCACTGAATGTTTGATCACCACAGAGTGGTTGGTTAGTTGATCACCACAGTATGGTTGGTCTACCACAGAGTGGTTGATCACTACAGAATAGTTGGTCCGCCACAAAGTGGTTGATCACTACAGAATGGTTGATCAACACTGAATGGTTGATCGTGGAATAGTTGTTCGGTTCTTTGTTTTTGGCTTTTCTAACATTGTCTGTGCTAGATTTTTCCCTAATGGTGCATTGCTTTCATGCTTAATAAATGCCAATACTTCTTTGATGAAAAGTCCATATTTCCTATGAAGCATCTAAGATCTTCCAATCTTACTTTCCCTGCTTCCTCTGCAGCCAGTTTTGCCAAGCTCTTCCACCTCTTATGTTTCATGATGGTGACTTTTGCCTACATTCCCTGCTCCTCCTTCTCTTCCTTCCTTGCCTTCTTCCCTCATCTCTTTCTCTCTTCTTTCTTATTAATTTTTCAACATATAACGGAGTGGGTTCCAGGGTGAAATTCTCACACATGAATATAATTGCTCCTTGTCCTGCACCCACGCATAGTGCCCTCCCCAACCCTTATTGTCCTATTGCTAGTCCCCTCCTCCCTCAAACTGTACTCCTTCTGTTTCCTTCATATATCCCATCACCTTCTCTTGCTCACTTCCCCTCCTGTTAGACTTTGTCCCCTCTCATCGGCTGAATTAATTCACTGTCAATTGCTCATGCTAAGAGCCAATTATACCATTTTCTTTCAAAATTTAATGCCTTCTCTGACTGTAGATGTTTGCATATCTCTTTGGAGATTCCCCCCATAATTTTACTGTAATTTTCAATGTGCCTCTTTTTTTGTTTACTGTAGCCTTTTTATTTCAGTTTGAAGGTATTTTAGCTTGTTGTACCATACCCTTTGGTACTTAGCTGGATATGTGCATCTGTATTCATCTTGACTTCACACACTGTAAGCTTTAGTGAGATGGAGCTGTGTTAAAACTCTTGGCAGAGTTAGTATTTAATGAGGAACTGTGGGATTTATTCTGCCTTGTCTTCCTCTGTGTATAGACTCATCAGTATTTAAGCCTTGTGTCATGCTGCCGGTATTTTATTTTTTAGGCAGATTCACAGATTGGCCGAGAACATCAGAACTTCTATGAAGCTTCGTTAGAATATGTCTTTAAAATCCAAGAGGTTCAAGAGAAGAAGAAGTTTGAGTTTGTGGAACCGGTAAGTTTTAGCTTTCTTATATGTAACAGCCTCAAAAATTATCTATGAGGAAAGTGCTTAGAGCGATATTTTTGTTTGAAATTATGATCAAAGACAATAGAAAGAAGAGAGCCGTGGAAGGATAAATCCCTTTAGGGCAGAGGATCCCTCCGTGTCTTTCTGCAATGGTGAATGAATGAAAGCACCAGTGAAACCCATAGAATACACAATTCACACGGCGAATTCTGGATTCAGTTAATGTCTATCCATACTGACTCACTGACTGCAATTACTCTACCACAGGAATGCAAGTTCGTAACAGTGGAGACCACTATGTGTGGAATGCAGGATGGGTGCTTGAGGGGGTGTAGGAAAACCCTCATTTCTTTAGGAAATCTAAACTATGCTAAGAAGAAAATCTATTAATCTAAAAAATGGTGTGTGTGTTGCTATGGTAGTGGAGTTTGATTTGTTGACTTGGGTTTGTCTAGGAAGTGCCTAGGCCATGAAGGGAGCTCAGTTCTGGTTTTAACTGGAGCACTTTTCCAAAGAGCATGTAAAGTGGCTGCGTGGGCAGTGCTGAACGTGGGTGGCAATCCCAGGGGCTGGGGCCCTGGGCTGAATAAAAATATCAAAAGGAGAAAGTCATCTGAGTGTCCACGTCCCCTCTCTCTTCCTCCTGTTCCCCGTGGATGTGAGGAATCTCAGCACCTACACACTCCACAAATGCTTATGCCTCCCCATTATGACTGACTGTGCCTTCACACCAAAGGCCACCATACCTTTCCTCCTACCTTAAGTTGCTTTTTGTCAGAAATCTGACCACAGTAAAACAAAATTACCTATAAGTGAGAGAATACGCCCTGCCCATACAGCATTTCAGTTACCGAACTTTAGGGTATATGGAGAAAACCCTAGGGCCCACTTCCCTTCCATGCCCACAAGCTCTTCCTTACAGACACAGGCCCTGGATGCCTTTGCCTGTGAGGTCATTTATTCTCCTAGGTTAACATAAGAAGTAATGGATCCCCCCCATGTGAACAGTATTGCAGAAGAGAACAGGTCAAGATGCTTATTTTATCCTCTTAGCATTTTTTCCAAGCACAGTCTACTTTGTAACTGTGTCACTCATGTGAGCATCCTTCTAAGATGGCATCTCTGGCTGGTCATGTCAGCTCCAGCATCAAGGTAACCTTGTGGTGCAGATGTATAGACACTGCCCAGACCTCAGGGGATGAGACAACAGGACTACTAATGCATAGGGCCTCCCAAGAGCCAGGCCATCCTTACTGCCTGTGACAGGCTTTGAGATACTCATTTGTAATAAATATAAAACACACTGTCCCTGCTTTAGGGAGATGATGATGACATAGTGAGAGTATTTTCAAACACAGTTGTCATAATCTATCTCCTCGTGGGTTCCCACTGGACACAGACTATGAGGAAAGAGCAAAGCCTGCAAGAGTGTGGGTCCCCTCCTGAGCTGCAAGCCTCGGCTTTGGAGTCCACTGACTCAGTCCTGTAACCGGGCACTCTGTGTGTGGTAAAACTAGTGCCAAGGCCAGGAGGATTAAAGAACTCTGTCCATAATTCAGTCTCAGGGATTTAATTTTCATTTTCTGCTACTAGTGTGTGTGGTTTGATGTCTGCTTTGAGTTCTAGTAATATTTCTTTTACATAAGTGGGTGCTTTTATATTAGGGGCATAGATATGCAGGACTGAGACTTCATCCTGATGAATTAATTGTTCCTGTTATGAGTATAAAATGTCCATCTCGATCTCTTCTGATTGATTTTAGTTTGAAGTCAGTTTTGTTAGAAATTAGCCATACCTGCTTGTTTTTTAGGTCCATTTGCTTGAAAAACCTTTTCCCAACCCTTTACTCTGAGTAGATGCCTGTCTTTGTGGTTGAGGTGTGTTTCTTGCAAACAGCAGAATGTTGGATCCTGTTTTCGTATCCAATCTCTTAGCCTGTGCCTTTTTATAGGTGAATTGAGTCCATTAATATTAAGTGATATTAATGACCAGTGGTTGTTTACTCAGGTTATTCTTATTGCTTTTGGTAGTAGAGTTTGTGTGTCTCCCTTCTTTGAGTTGTGCTGGTGAAGGGTTGCTAGATGCCTGAGTTATTCATTTTATGTTTGGAACAACCAACTTAACTCCAAATTCTGCTTGCTGAAGAAGTGTCGTTTAATTCTCTTAGGATGAAGAAGTAACTTACTAACAAAGCATTTGGTAATCTAACTAATCTTCATATGACTTTCGGGGGGGCNTTGTCTTGATTTGCATTTCCCTGATCGCTAAGGAAGTTGAGCATGACCTTAGGTGTCTTTTGGCCATTTGAACTTCTTCTGTTGAGAGATCTCTGTTCAGCTCAGTGCCCCATTTTATAATTGGGTTGTTTAGCCTTTTACAGTCTAGTTTCTTGAGTTCTTTATATATTTTGGAGATCAGACCTTTGTCGGTTGCAGTCGGGGGGGCCTTTTTATGACAAAGACCACCACTTATATTCCTGGTCCTCTCCCATTGACTAAACCCTGCCAGAGAGCCCCATTATGATTCTTTTTTTTTTTTTAAAAAAAAAGATTTTGAGTAATTTATATATGTGTTTGGGGTGCCATGTGTGTGGGTGCCCTTGGAGGCTGGAAGACGGCACTGGAGTTAATATGGTGTGTGCCTCCTGATGTGAGTGCTGGGAACCAAGCTTGAACCCTCTGGAAGAGCTGGATGCTCCATTAACTGCAGGTCTCCACCCCCAACACACACACTACAATTAGAAAACCACACTTCTTACTTCTCTGCTTAGAGAACCCCTGTAGCACCCCCCCCCCAGCATTTCTAAGCTGAGGTTCTTTATACACCACAGTATGAGAGCCCAATAATTTCGCCATTTTTCCTGCATATTTCTTCCATATGTGTTTCCTGGTCTTTCTTATGCTGCCCATTCCTGGGCTATTGTTCCTTGTCTTTACCTGCAATGACATTTGCTCATGTGAGTGCCTCTTGGAAAGTGAATTGGGAGTTGCCTCGTCCAGGCTTCTCTATGGCCCATTCTGTGTGGAAACACTCAGCTACACCTTTCTATAATAGAACATTGGTGTAATAAGAGGAGATTATAGAACCATTTGCTCCCAGGTGGCGGGCAGAAGGGACTGTGGGGAAATGGAAGCGTCTCTTCTTTTGAAATGTGTTTTCTTCCCCTCGCCTTATCCCATGGTTTGTGACGCTCGGCCTCCCGTAGCACGTGCCTTTCTTAGGATGGCACTCTGACAACCGCAGTGAGATGTCCCGTATTATCCTGACTGCTGTGTTTCCCTGCAGAGTGTCTGCAGTGCACAGCACTGTCCCCATTATCCTGACCGCTGTGTTCCCTGCAGTGTGTCTGCAGTGCACAGCACTGTCCTGCTCTCTAGCTTTGGTCTCCTTGGTGGAGTCCCACGTCATTTCTACTTTAGTAACAGGAAGAGCATGCATGGGACCAATGCAGTGTGAGAGAGAAAGCTGATCTTCCACGTCTACAAAATAATTTGGAGCGAAAATACTGGTTTTACCTGGGCTTCTTAGTGTATATTTTTTGAGAGAGGGTTTTATGTAGTTCAGGCTGGTCTCAAACTTACTGTGTAGTTGAGGTAGCTTTAAACTCTGGATTCTCCTGCCTCTGTCTGGAGTGTCATGTTGTAGGCATGAACTACCAATTTTAAAATTGTATATACAGCTTTCCTGACAAGTGGAGAGAGGTCTATTAAGATGTTTGTCTTGACTGTTCTTTCTCTAGTTGTGATGTCTGGAGAGCCCTCTGAACAGTTGGTTGGCCAGAGATTTGGGATGTGCTGGGAAAGATATATTTTACTTCAGAGTTTCATAGGACTCCATCTACCATGATTGAGAAAAAAATGGTTGTGGGAGGTGGCTCAGATCTGGGCAGGTTAGGAAACTAGAGGTCATAGTGGTTGTAAACATAAGCCCCGCCTCCGTTCTCTCATTTCCTTCAGCAGGGTCCCACCTCCTAGGCTCCACAGCCTCCCAGCAGGGCAACGCAGCTGGGAGCCAAGTGTTGCCCACTCAAACTACAGAGCCACCAGTGGTCTGTGTCCCCTGCTGCTCTCACTGCCCAGGGGGGTTGTTTGAATGAAATTAAGGTGGCTGAGGCTTCCCAGTCAACTTTTACTAACATCTTTCTGGTCAGCTAGTATCGGTTCCCATTTCATGTGAGTTTAGAAGCATCTGGTCCTGAAAAGACGTAAGCCGAGTTTCTGATTTCTCTATACCTGTCATTCAGTTTGGAGAAAATTTCATCTTAACAGTTTCAAGTTCTTCATACTGTGAAAGTGGGCTACTTTGTATTTGTTTGTACTTCTCTAGTTTATTTACGCTGTGTTCATGGTTTTAAGCATAAGCTTTGAGTTAAATTTACTAAATTGATTCCTAAGTATTTTATTCTTTTAAGGCTATTGAAGATGGGAGTTTTCTTAATGTCGTTTTCAAACTGTTTATTTTTAAAGTACCTCGGCATAAAATCAGTTTTATGCACTGAACTCACACAAGTTGTTTATTAGTTCTATTAGTTTTGTTTAATGGATTAGTTTTTGTTTAATGGATTCCTTAGGATTTTATGTACATTTGTCAGTTTCTAGTCTGAATGCCTAGAACTTTTTTCCTTACCTGACTGTACTGGCTCTAGCTGAGGATCCAATATTGAGCAGAAATATCTGGATGGCCATCCTTGTCTTCTAGAACCTGGGTGAGCGGGCTGAGCCTATCTGGATGGGCATACCTGGACGAGAGGGCTGTTCAGCCTTTCATGACCCAGAATAATGTCAGCCACAGGGAGCATTTTCATCGGTGACTAGGGTTTTAATAGATAAAGCTGTGTTTTAGTGGTCAGAGGTGACCGTGGTGTCAGCAAGACTGCTGGAAGGGCTGTGTGGAAAGAGATGGTGGCATTTCTCAGACACCAGGACGGATGACAGTGTGGTTGGCAGTGTGGTTCTGTGCAATTAGGAATCTCCTCCATAGTGAGCTAAGGTCAGTTTATTCCTGAGGCTGCATAGCGTAGGTGGGAGAATGCCTGCTCAGCGTGACGGAAGCCTTCAGTCTGAGCTCTTGTTAGTGCCACGTAAACCAAGCATGGTGGTATGGCCCTGTAACCCCAACATTTGGGAGATAGAGGCAGGAGGATCCATAGCTCAGGGTCATCCTTTGCTACATAGATACATAGTTAGAGGCCAGCCTGGGATAATTGACAGAACTCTGAAAAATAAATTATAAATAATAATTGACTGATAACCAGGTTTAAAGAAGTGAGTAACATGATTATCCAAGCATTTCCAGCCTGGTTTGGGCAGCAAATTCCTGCGGGAGCTCCTGCAAAGCTCCTCCCCCCTTCAGTGTCAGCTTCTCCCCTTTCCCAGCCACATCCAGTTTTCTGGGTAACTAGTGGTGAATCCTTTGGGAGCATCACATAATTTGGTGTGGAGAATCCTCCACAGGCTCGTGTGTTTGAACATGTGTCTCAAATAAGTCCCCAGGTGTTTTGTGTGTTTTGAAGTAGCTGGTGCACAAGTGCCCTGCTCACCCGTCACACAGTGCTGACCAAGGGGTCGAGCAAATTAGGATCTTCAAACACAGTGTGAGGGTTGACTTTTGGTCTTGTTTGGGGACTAATAAATGCTAATTTTACTCTCCACACTAGGGAAATAGTAAAGTGTGATAGGAGGTTGTCCTGGTGCTATAGGAACGAACCTTGGCAAAGACAATTGCCACTAAGCCTGGTCATGCCAGTGTACCCAGAGCCCACATGGTGGAAGGAAAGCGCTGACTCCTTCCTGAAAGTAGTTCTCTGACCTGTATGTGTGCACCGTAGTGCACACTCTCACACGTCCATATATACACAGAATAACAAGCGTAAACTGGAACTATGTGGCAACTGGTTATATCATCATCGACATTTTTGTACAGGTCATGTTTACTCTGCTGTAAGCTTAGGCCCGTCTTTCCCACACACCCAGATCAAGCCACTGAGCACAGATGATGGGAATCTGAGGACAGTTCTTCATCCGGTCTTTCTGCTCAGCCTCATTGGTTTAACGTCATGGAATTTGTCAAGCATGCTAGCAACTAATACGTGAACACAGTTCTTTAAAAAAAAAGATTGTGCTCTGCTGCCATCTAGGGGCCATTATTCCACACACATTTTTGTTTAGACTTCCCCAAGGTTCTTTCAAAGCAATGTACTTCAGAGGGAGACGGTAACAGCTCGTGGTGTGGTGTTGTTTTTTTAGACTAATTTATTTTATTTTGTGTGTATGACTTTTGCCTACATGTACGTATTGCACCGTATGTTCCCTTAATATCTAGAGGCAAGAAGAGGGCGTCAGATCCCTGGAACTGGAATAACAGAGGGTTATAAGCTACCATCTAGTATCCAGGTTTTCTGCAAGAAGAGCTAGTGCTCTTACCTGCTGAGCCATCTCTCCAGACTCTGGTGTGTAATTTTTTGTACGTCAATAAAACTGTGCCTTCCCTACGGGGTGCTTGGTATTCATTGTGACAGAAAATGGACTCCTCCCACTTAGTGGGTCTACAGCCCACTGACGAGACTGGCACATGGGTTTCTGTCTGCACTGCAGCCGCTGCCTCAGAAGCGCTGGATACAGAGCCCTGCTGCAGCCGCTGCCTCAGCAGTGCTGGATAGAGAGCCGCGCTGCAGCCGCTGCCTCAGCAGTGCTGGATAGAGAGCTGCACTGCAGCCGCTGCCTCAGCAGTGCTGGATAGAGAGCTGCACTGCAGCCGCTGCCTCAGCAGTGCTGGATAGAGAGCTGCACTGCAGCCGCTGCCTCAGCAGTGCTGGATAGAGAGCTGCACTGCAGCCACTGCCTCAGCAGTGCTGGATAGAGAGCCGCGCTGCAGCCACTGCCTCAGAACTGCTCTACACAGAGCCCTGCTGCAGCTGCTGCCTCAGAAGTGCAGGATAGAGAGCTGCACTGCAGCCGCTGCCTCAGCAGTGCTGGATAGAGAGCTGCACTGCAGCTGCTGCCTCAGAAGCACTGGATACAGAGCCGCGCTGCAGCCACTGCCTCAGCAGTGCTGGACAGAGACAGCCTTAGTGAGACCCAGGTGCTGGGACCCTGAGTTTCAAAGTATAATTCACAAACAGGTCTCAGTAGAGAATGCTGGTTCACTACAGTGTCTGTCCAATTACTTTCAGATGAGAGCATCAGAGAACTCACATATAGAATGAGTGACTTGACAGACATCAGAGGTCTTTTCTTTGTGGAAAGGGGCGTTTAAGGTAGTTGTGGGCACCTGACACTTCTGTAGGTATCTAATATTTTAATATTTAATGTAACTGTAGGCCAGAGCCTCAAGCCAGATACCATGAACACACATACATCATGGATTCATCTGACCTGACGATAACACTCTACCAATTGACAAATTCATATTTCTGACACAAGTGTTTCCCCGCCCCCCTATTCAAAGCAGTCAGAATATTAGAAAAGTTGATTTGGGTGTATAAGCTATTTTGTAGATGTATTGCAATGTGTTTAAAATATCTTTCCTGTTAATTTAATTAACTTGGTGGCTCATGATGGCTTTAAAATAGCTCTTGCCCCTTTGACATCTAGTTCACAGTGAGACAGTTTTGTTGTGGGATAATCACAGACACAGCAGAGAAAGTGTTCCTAGGCTGTCCCGTGGCTAGCACGCACGTTAGCTGTGTGCTTCAGAAGGATTTTAATGTTTTACCTTTGAAGAAGCCTCGAGCTACACATTCAGAGCCTACCCGAAAGCATTTAAAATCCAGTTTTAATTTCCAATTTGCTCTAAACTGAAGATTAAAATTAAATGAAAAAAGTAACAACTTAAGAAAACATTTAGAAAGTGTGAGACTCTTTGAAATGAACATAACTTTATATATGTTCGAAGAAAACCATGACATCATCGTTTTCCAGTAGAACCGGCTCTCAGGTATTGACAATCTCAACACACATACAGGATGGTGCTCGGTGAGGTGCTCCTGCCTCCGCAGCCAGAGCAGCCAGGAAGAGGCTGCTCTCAGATGAAAATGCTTTCAAATTGCCTTTCACTTTTAATTTGAAGATAATAAATAAGAGCATATAAGTCTTTTGAAAATGTGTTTCACTTTGTTGCATTATGAAACTGGGCTGACTGAGTTAGTGGTCAAGGTGTAGAATAAGATTACAGTGAGTCACATAAAATATCAAATCAATTCTTTTTTTTTTTTTGATTCACTTATTATATAAACAGACCTATCCCATTATTTTATAAGCCTTCCTAACAGATGCAAATGCATAGCAATTAAACACTAATACATTTTTTATTCCAAGGCTAGAACTATGGCATTTGTTTCTGGAGATTTTACTCAAGGTGGGAAAGATAATGTGATTCCATGTTTTGGCTCAACTCTTACCAACTTTGAGTTCTTCTTGCTAAAAACCTTCTCTAGCCAATTCTAGGATCTGTGCTGCCACCTTGTGGTGTCTTTTGTCTCCCTCTGGAAAAACTTGCTTGCCTTGACCTGCTACTGCCTGTGACTTTCTTCTTTCTCTAATCCTCGTGCATCTTCTGTTTTGGCTAGAGACCCTTCCTGACTATCCATGATCCCCCTTAGAGGCCTCGGTGGTTTTTCATGGTTTGTCTGTGGCAGAACCGTTCACCTGTTCATGACCAGACAGAAACACGAGACAAAAGGGCAACACTCTGTGTTTCTCACCCACAGTCATGATTCCCTGGTCAAATGCATTGATGGAAATTCGTTACTCTGAGAAATTAGAGTGAGATATATTTTTTTCTGATATTTAATATTGAATGATCTTTTCATATATGACAAAGCAGACTTTTATGATTTTGTATATGTTTTTATCTTTGCAGCTCTTGTCCTTTCTTCAGGGTTTATTTACGTTTTACCACGAGGGATATGAACTCGCCCAGGAATTTGCACCATACAAGCAACAGCTGCAGTTCAACTTGCAGAATGTAAGAATGCACCTGCCCTCCCTTCATGCCTTAGCAACGGCCTCAGAGTGACTCAGAGCCAAGTCAGACTTTGTCTAAATATGGTGAACTGCAAGTCCATTTTATAGATGTCCTCATAATTTATTTCCTAGTGACATGACTAGTTGAACATATGTAAGAGAAGAACTGATTTATGTTAGAAAAATGTATATGACTGCGTTTTATATAAGTAAATGTTACCAAGGAGGAGGACCCTGAGTCACCTGGCATTCTTGTTAGTTTAGTGGGTGACGCAGGATGAGTAGGGTCTGGGGTTCCCAGGTGCTGTGTCCAGTCTAACTAATTCAGTGTTATAGATGTGAATTTCTGTACGTTCCTCACCACACACAAACAACAACAGTAAATACACATGGTGATTGCATGCATTATTTAACCATTTTACAATATATACAGATATCAAAACATCACAGGTACCCACAGTGTGCTTCCCTTTTTATCTGTGACATATCCTCGAAGCTGGGAACAGAGGGGGGACCACTTGGATTTAAGCAGTATTTGTCCATTTTCAATATGAACTTTCAAGTCTTCACACCCTATTGCCTCATATCTGTGAAATCATATGTAAAACAGGTGCCACTGATTGTTGGCAGGTAAGTTTAAATGCAGTTTTGAAGCAATCAGAAGCACTGCATTAAAGAACAGGTACGAGTTGCTCACAGGCTGTCCATTTCTACAGCTCACTTTGCGAAGTCCTTTAGTTCTGTCAGTCTCAGGACACATAGTGACACTTCCACTATCGCTCAGCACATTTGTGCCATTGCCAAGCCTGGGGAAGAATGAAGTCCTAATGCTGAGTCTTCAGTCACTGAAACCCCAAGAGCATAGCATTTTAGACATACTAATGAAGGAAACCTTCACTCAACCCTCTATAAAGGCGTGTTTCTGCTTGCTGGGTCTTCTTTTCTTGGAGACTAGTGACTGCGCTACTGAGCTAGTGTGTCCCTGAAGAACCAGCAATTGAATTTTTCTAATCATGTTTGAGTTTCAGCTTTTACTTAACTGGGATTCCCTAGTGGGAATGATTTCACCTTTAACTCATTTGCACTGTTTTTTCTATGTGGAAGTCAGTTGTCTGTCTTCAGTAAAGATTAAACAGGGAAATTACAGACACTAGAGAGGTTTTATGAGTTGTTTCTGTATTAGCTTCAATTACCGCAATTTGAAGAGGAAAAAGGAAGTACTTACATAAACAATCCTTATGTTTTAAAGAAAAAACCAACAAGACAGTCCCCAGAAAAAGACCCTAATCTACTTTAAGGTTCACTTCTCTGTGGACCATAGAGAGATCTTGGGGGTAAGCTGTGGTTTTATGTTTTCAGACACACTTTGTTATGTTGATGTGTTTTACGTGTAAAACAGATTCTTTTGGAGAAAATCTTATTTTTTTCTACAGCTTACCCAAGCTTATTATCAAGTGTATGAACTATTAGTCTCAAAATAGGCAGGAACTTGGTTTTCATATAGATACATTTTACACCAGCCTTCTAACACCTGTGATAGTCCTTCCCAAAACCAAACAGTGTGATGTCTTTTCCAAAAACCTTCCAGCTGAGATGCGGACTGAGACTGAGCTTGTTTGAGTAGCCACCTTAATCTATCCAAGTGATGTATTTATTTCTGAGTTCATTACAGCAAACTGATTTTATTTAATTCTTAAACAATCATAAAACATGAAAAACAAGCCTTTGGGAAAAGAGGGGATTTTTAAAAATTTGTTCTTTGTCACATATATCAAAAGCTTCTTTTTTTCTTCTTCAAAAGAGATTAAAGTCTTATGTATCTTTCAATCTTAGCTATCTGAAGCTAGTGTATGCTCAATAATTTCAGTTGCTATAGTTCACCAGGGAGTATGAAGGCAGAAACTCTCTCACATAATCACAAGGAGCATCAGAAAAAAAATGTAGACAGTTCTCTGGGAATGTTTCCACTAAACGGACTCAAAGCCAATGCACGGCTCAACACTGTGGAGTCCCTTTATGTTGACTAGAACCAAAGGATCAAGGTCACCCTGACGACTGTGCAGTTTTGAGATTTTAGTTGAGAAGTTCCACAGATGTGGTGCAAAATGCTCAGCGAGTTTGTTCTTTTTCTTTCCTTCAGACAAGGAATAACTTTGAAAGTACTCGACAAGAGGTAGAGAGATTGATGCAGCGGATGAAATCGGCCAACCAGGATTACAGACCACCCAGCCAGTGGACCATGGAGGGCTATCTTTATGTCCAGGAGAAAAGTGAGTCCAGAGGCCAATTTGTGGTGTTTCTTACTTTTCCTCTTCCATGTGTGTGCATGCATGTTTGATTGTACATGTGTACATGTGTGGTTGTGTACATACATAATCACTTACGTGTATAGAGATTGATGTCCGAAATCATGCCCCATACCACCCTATCTTTCCACTGATGCAGGGTCTGTCAGTCAAGCCCAGAGCTCTCCAGCAGGGCTAGTCTTGCTAGCTACTGTATTAGTCAGGGCTCTAGAAAAACAGTACTGATGGATTTATTAGAGTGACTTACAGACTGTGGTCTGTTTATTCCAACATTGACTGGCTCCCAGTTAAAAGTCCAAGAGTTCTATAGTTGTTCAGTCTACAAAGCTTGATGTCTCAGCTGGGTTTCCGTATATGCTGGAATCCCAAGGAAATAGGAATAGGAATGAACTTGGCAGTGAGCATAATGGCAAGTAGGCAAAGAAAGCAAGCTGCCTTCTTCCACGTCCTTTATATACGGTGCCACGACCTTTGCATGGTCCAGGTTTAAGGTAGCTCTTCCCACATCAAATGGTTCAGTCAGATGTACCCAGTCGCTTGGATTTTAGCTGATTCCAGATGTAGTCGAATTGACAACCAAGACTAGCCATCATGGTCAGCTTGCTTTGTGGACTCTCCATCTCTGCCGTCTGCAGCTAGCCTTACAGGAGGGCCTCTGCACTCTCCTGGCAGTTCACTTGGGTTCTAGAGACCCAAACTCAAGTCTTCATACTTGTATAGTAGATACTTTAACTCCTGAGTCATTACTGTACCCCTTACTACCCTACTTCCTCTTTAAAAAGTGTGTGTGTGTGTGTGTGTGTGTGTGTATGTGTGTGCCTGTACACTGTACTACGTGCATGTCAGAAGACAACTTGTGGGATCTCCTTCCACCATGTTGGTCCCAGGGACTGAACTGTGGTTGTAAGCCTTGGCAGCTGACACTTTTACCTGCTGAGCCATCTAGCTGGGTTTGAATCTGGTGTGTCATATCATCCAGCAAGCTGTGTCTATATCCCATACCTTGGTTACTTGAAAGCGTCACCATGGTTTCACAAGGAAGACTGAATCTCTACAGAATGTTAGACCGTATTCTGTCCACCACCACCTAAGAGAGAAAGTACTTCAAATTTTAGCACAGGATCTCCAATGGAAACTGCTGAGTTCAGCTGTAGAATTTAATTGTGGTAGCCCATCTCAATTTCGTGTTCCTTAAGAAATTGACAATCAAAGGCCTTGTCAGAATGAATCACCCTGGTGGCTGTAGTGCCAGCTTTTAACTAGGCAGAATCATTACACTGAATGCTGGGTCTGCCGGTTTCAGAAGCAGAGCTGGCAATTAGGCCCTGTCTCAGCGACACTTTGCTTCCTGAGGTGAGAAAGCAAATAGCAGGCCGGCAGAGCACTGTCATTTGGCCTCCTGCTCAGAATGCTTTCCCACAAAATTAGCATAAATCCGTCCATACATGATTGGGGTGGGTGAGTGGGGTCCTGTCCGTGTGCTATCATTAAATGAAACCACTTTGACCATTTTGGCTAAATCATCTCAGTTTCAAGTCAGATGTGCCCCAAAGCGCCACTCTCACATTAGTGGTGAACGGGCTGTTCGTTACAGCCTCATGAATCATATATGTCTTTGGAAAGTAGAAAACTGCATGTCTATATTTTGCAGCAATGACAAATTGCCACCAAAGCTCTGAAATTTTTGTTCTTGTTTCTTGTACTTTTCTTGCCCCTTGACATTGTAAGATACTCAGATGGGCATGCTGCAAAATGTCCATGCTAGTGCAGGAGTGAAAGGTTGCTTTAGTTGGCAAAGTAATGTAGTGGAAGGGTTTGTGATGGGGAACCTGGAGCTGCTGTGTTGACTGTGAAGGTATTTAATGTACATTCTCAGCGTGGTCACTAGCATGCTGAGGATACTTGTGTCTGGGATGCTCAGGTTGTGTCCAGTTGTTGGAGAGTTGGCATGCAAGCACACACCAGTTTGATTGACAGACTTGGCTAGTCTGACTTTGGTCACAGTTAAGATGGATAAGGGCCGTAGGCTCAAGTGAGGTGCTAGAGCTACTGTCCCCTTCTATTCTGAGGTGAAAAATACTGATGACTTTACAGATATTTTATAGCATAAGACATAGCTTCGAGCCTCTAGAATATAGAAATGATCAGTCTGCTGGTTCCTAGAACATGGAGTATGTATTTGCCTTGGGGCAACCTAACCCTTGGGGGTATTTATTCTAAGTTGCTCGGATTTGCAGTGTCAGTTGAGAGGACTTCACGTTTTTATTGAGAATGGATTTAACCAAAGGGGAGGGCTTGTGACACTGAGCAACAAGTGCTTTGTAGACATAACTGAAGGCAGGAGGGCTTTCCAAGTCACAACTGTCCTAAACACAATCAAAACAAACAACAGAAACCAAAGCTGAAGCCAAACATACTCAGAGATGAGTGTCTCATTCGGTCATCCTCAGAGAAGCTTCCTCCGCAGTAGAGGGAACAAATACAGAGACCCACAACTGGAACATGAGCAGAGAGTGAGAGACCTTGGAACACTCAGTCCTAAAGGGGATGTGTCTACGAGCTCCTTCCAGAGCTCAGGGCACTGTGTAGAAGAGCACCGGAAAGCTTGTAAGAGCCCCTGGTCATGGAAGACATTAAGGAACAAGGTCTTTGGACACAGCAGGATTGATGCACACATGAACTTACAGGTCCCATGTCAGCATGCACAGGGCCTGCATAAGTCCAAGCCAGATGGGGTCCCAGTGCTGCCATGGGGAAGCAGGTGCAAGCTCCCATTCTCAACCAGTAAGCTACCTTCAGCTGATACCTGCTTGCAAATGAAAGTTAGTTTCTCCGATGTGTCTCACTGGGCCCATAAGTCACTTTCAAGTGTAGCCCTCATGGCCCAGCAGTAGATGGCCAGCTATTCTTACTGGCCTTTTCTTTGTGTCTTATAATTTTATTTATTTATTTATTT
Organism: Alexandromys fortis; assembly: GCF_014885135.2. NCBI lineage: Eukaryota > Metazoa > Chordata > Mammalia > Rodentia > Cricetidae > Alexandromys > Alexandromys fortis. The sequence goes on along the minus strand of NW_026068013.1, from coordinate 1,348,591 downwards.
ATTTATTTATTTATTTATTTATTTATTTATTTTTGGTTTTTCGAGACAGGGTTTCTCTGTGGTTTTGGAGCCTGTCCTGGAACTAGCTCTTGAAGACCAGGCTGGTCTCGAACTCATAGAGATCC